>NW_020799110.1:26357590-26397887 GCF_003259725.1 Athene cunicularia
AGCACGGCCGCTCCGCCGCGGGGAAAGCTCTAAGACGCACCCGCCCCTCCGGCCGTTACGGGGATTTTCCCCCGCCGCCCTCGGCACCCCCGAGCCGCCCGCCCGGGGCTCTGCCGGGGGGTCACGGCGGCAGCGACTGACCCGTCGCGCGCTTACCCTCATTTTCCTGGCCGACGCGTACATGCGACGGGCAGAGACGGCCCCGCAGCTGCCAGCGCTGACAGCTCTGTCCGCACAGCCCCTCTCCCGCCGCCCGTGACGTCAGGGCCCGGCGCGGCGTCCTGTTGGCTGCGCGCGAGCGTGGCCTGTTCAAACCGAGCCGATCAGGGTGGCAGGGGCGCGGAGTCATGGGGGGTTGGTACTCCTCCGCGGCGGGTTTGACTCAACCGTACTGTTTGTTTGTTTGTTTTAATTTTTCTGGGGTGTTTTTGGTGTGTGGGGTTTTTGTTGTTGTTGTTGGTTGGGTTTTTCCCCTCTTTGGTTGGTTTTGGGTTTTGTTTTTTTTTTCCTCACACACCCTCACACACACACACACACCCCTTCCTCCCAGGAAAAGCTTCTTGAACCACCAGTCCGCTCGTTTTTTATACCCCAAGCCCGGTGTGGATTTTTGAGAGCTTGTCGCCTGGGTGTGCTATCCCACCTATGGTGAGGCCTCGAGGGGTGTTGCGGTCCAGGTCCACGGCAGCTTGGTGTGGTGAGGACCACGTGCTCCTCACGAGGCACGGCCTCATGCCAGCGGCGCAGGACGGGATGCTCCCAGTTAAGCTGTTTACGCTGGCACATACAGTAGCACCCACTGCAATTACTGCAGCATGAGGGATGCCACCCAACCCTCCCTGCTAATAATTGTTTTTAATCTTCCTTTCTGCTAGAGTTGTTTCTCTTTTCAGCTTGACTGAGCTAGTCATCTGGTCGTTTTGGGCTGCTCACTGACCGACCAGCCTCTGTTGTTTCACAGGCAGGTTTGGGTGCATATCTAGAACCTGATCTCCCATGGAAACACTCGGTGGGTGAAGCCAGCCACCCAGACTCCCCCACCTAAATGCAGGAGCAACTGAGGATTGCTATCTTTGCAGCCTTCCACCACTTAAACACATTTTTCCCATCCTGTTTCTCACTTTACTTGAATTGGGATATTTTAGTAATTGCCCCATTGTCTCTAGGCATTCATTAATTTTATTTTTATTATTTAATGTATTTTTAATAGGTCTGAATATGTAATAGAAGACTTTACAGGTTTTCACACTGATTAATGTGAGAAAAGCCTTTTTAGAAGTAAGCACGCCAGTCCAGGTAGGTGGGCAGGGCAAAAAAATTTGGGAACATATGCATACTCAAGAGTATAAGGAATATATTCATGTTTGCTTGCCATTTGATGACAAGCACTGTCATCCATCCTAAACATGCAATAATTTGAAAAAGATCTGTGGCTATCATCATCTTTACTGCTTGCCTACTGAATTCCTTCTTGGTTTCCAAATCTTAAAAGATCTGCTATTGCATTTATTTTCCTTATTTAAAATGAACTTTTAAATGACAACTTGAAAAGTCAGTCATTTTCTTCCCTGCCAAGTCTGCTTTGCTCTTAGTCTCACTCTAGTATTCTAGCTGTACTCCACAACCTTTAGAGCGTGCAGGCGTTGTAGCAGGTCTGATCCCTGTTTCCTCTGAGGCTTCCCTCAGTTACAGCACACCATCTGCCTCAGACACCGTGGTAGTCCCAGGCAGGGTTGAGCTTTGAATCCAGCACTCTGACCTGCTGCAGTACCGCATTAGGTTATTAGTGTAGAATGCTAGAGGAGGGTGAGCGACGAGTTTTGTCAATTCTGATTAAAAGATCTTTAAGATATTTATAAATAGTTATCAAAAGCATGAGGTAGGAATTCATAGGCTAACACTGTATAATAAATATGTTAACATTCCTTTCTGAAGGCTATGAATGCTCCTTAACTCATCTAATACTTACAGCAAAGAATACCACCACACCCCTAAATCAGTATGCATGAAAACAAGCATCAGATATTCTGTTTCTGTGCCAATATGTTTTCCCACTTTACTCAAATATTTGCTGAGACTTGTAGAAGTATACATCCATTAATCTTAGTAAACCATACACAGTTAATTGAGCTCTAGTCACAAATTCAATCTGTTGTAAAAACAAAACCTGATGTTTTGGGGGTTTTGACATCAGAAATTAGATCCATACTGTCATTAGAACTATGAGGTGTAGGAATTTAGAAACGTTCTAATAGAATTAAGGAAAATTATACTAGCTAGGCACGCTGTCTCTTATCTGAGAGTCATGTATCTATACTCTGGTCTGTAGGCAAAGGTCTGTTATACCACCATGCAATAAGCACCCTAAAGAGCACCTAGGGTTTCTACTGAGATTTGGAATACGTGACAGACTGTGCCTCTTTCCCAGATTGCACAGGAGCTGCTTCTTGCTGTAATTGGACAAAATTCAAAGTAATATATGTAGGGAGAAATGGCCGACTTATTATGTTCTCCACAGTTTCTTAGATTGTGCTTATTGGCACCATATCAAAGTGTTTTTCATACTACTCCAGCAGATTCTGTTAGATTTTTTTTGTACATATACGTAAAGGGGTGTGTGTATGTGTGAGTATTTCTTGTTTATATACATACCTATGTATGCATATATAAATGTTGGGGGGGGGGTGTTGGAGAATGCAAGTTCAGGGAAATGTATTTTTTTTCCTTTTCTAGCATTCATAATGCTTAGTTGTGGGGACACTGTGTTGTGTAGTCTTGCAATGTTGTTGGAAGGGTAGTTTTTATAAATCAGAGGAGGTAAAGACCTAAATTCAGCTTGTATAGCATGTAACAGATGAATAATGTTATCTTTTTATTTCCATTTTTCCTTCTGTAAAGTGTGGATAATGACCTTTAGCTATCTATATTTCAAATGTTGAAATCTGTCGATACAGAAACTCTCTAAGGTCTAATTGTTTCTGTAGTTATGTAAGTTCTGTTCCTCAACAAATGTTTTCATTAGGTATTGCCTCATGTTACTGGTGGGTGGACCCTAGAGCAAGTTGGATTAGGAGAGCCTGTACTTGTTCTGTAGCTTACTTTGGAGGCAACGCTGCTGTGGTTCATCCAACCGGTCAGAGGAGTATCTCGCTGCAGAGTGAGTCAGCATCAGTCATGCCAAGACTGTCTCAACCTTGAAGGTTGCTTCAGCCTCCCATAATATACCCATTATATATATATATATATATATATATATAACCCATATTCTGTTATCTTACAACTAATGAACTGGTTTGGCATTTGCAGTATGCATTTGGGTTCTATTCCTGCTCGTGCTACAGACTTGCTGGACAAATTGTTTAATCCCACTGTGCCTCAGCATTCATCTGTGAGATGCTGATAAGGTCATTTTCACTGTTGCACTTACTTTGTATGTTTTTATATTTGTACAGTAAAATTTTGCTTTACTGTGTTTGAATACAATTTCCTAGTACAGATACATCTCCTTAAATTGAAAGCTTCCAGTCAATAACTTTGTAAAATTAAGGAATATTAGCAAGGGAAAATGGGTGAAAGTGAAGGAGAAATCGATTTGGGAGTGAAGATTGTGAAGTTAGATGTGAGAGTTAGAGAAGAGGAAACGAGGATTTTCCACTGGTCTTAGAAAACAGCATTTTGGAAACAACATACTCAAATGTACTTGTGTGTATATTTGAAACATAACTATGCTTAAGAAAAGCAAGCAACTACAAATTTCGTTAATGCTGATCTTAGGCTATAACCTTAAGTGTAAAGGGACTCTCCTAGAAATGCTGTCTTTGGAGCTTTCATTGTCAAGCTACCCAAGTCACTTGCTGGTCCCCTTCCACACAGATCTGGCTATTATTAACCTTTTGTTTCATTTAACAGAGTTATGTCAACATGATTTTAAGCCCCAGCATCTACGGTGAAGGAAGCAAAGAGGGACAAAACCAGAGGAGTCAGCATGGAAAGCAAACTTGTGTATGGCATTCCTCATAGTGTTGATTAAATAACAAAATGGGATCAACTTCATCTGTCTGTTCCCACCCTTTTATGTACACAGTAGGATGAATACAGCACGTTGCTTTGGTCTTTGAATACAGCACAACTGGATTTAGTACATAACCTTGTTCATACTCTGAGGCTGAGTCTGAACTGTTACCCTGAGGTCTACAGGTCTTGAAAGTGACGGGGTATAGAGGGTCACTGTTCCAGTAGTACATTATACTCACAGAGCAGTATGATTCCAGAAACCATTTTGTATGCCCATCATCTTAACAAGTGTAGTTACAGCAGTATATTCTGGTTCTTGCAATTTGGAAGATTTTAAGGCATGTAGTCTAATTTTGTCATTTGGAACATGAAAAAAAGAATGGTAAATTAAAAATGCATATTATATTCATGGCTTTGATTGATTGATTGATGACCTTGGTTATAGACTGAACTGTTTTATCTGTACCTGAAATAAAGATTTTGTCTATGAAATGCCACTAAACTCCACAAGTAGTAACAATAGCCTCAGGTGGGGCTTTTGTATGAACACAAGCTAGTATGGACCATTTGTAAGAATTTATAATTTAAGGAGTAGAATGTACCTAGAGCTTCAAAGCCTTAGGTGAATGTCTGTAAGGAACACTAGGGTTTTGGTCTTAACCTGTAGGGCAGCACAGATGTTTAAGATTTCCTTGTTGCATACAAATTTTAAGATTTGAAATCACTTTTAGATTAATTTAGAGATTTCTAAATTTCGGAGATTCATGTTACAGAATAACTTGATGGCACATCAATAACTTGGCAGAAGATAGGAGTGGGAGAAAAGAGTTTCAAATCATGGTTCTGAACTGAGCAAACCTTTTTAAGCTTGATGCTTGAAGTGAGGTTGAACACTCTGTCAGTCTGTGGTTATTATTGACCATGCCTTTGACTCTCTCTCTGACCTGGGACACGATGAATTTGTCAGGGCCAATGAATGTTGTTGTTTGAAAATGGCGTTTTCCATTTCTAAAATGTTTTGCTGAAGGGGTCTTGACCAACTCTACCCATGAGATACCCAGCAATTTTCAGAACAAACCAAGCTGAAAATATATGAAGAACTTAAGATGTAGTTCACCACTATGTCTGTTTTCAGTTCTACCTGAAAGGGAAAACTAGTTGTGAAAACTCAGTTACATAACTGTGGAGCAAACTTTTCACTGGCATAAGGTCAGCCCTGTGACACCATTGAGAATAACTGTTTGCTGAGCAGTGTGAAAACTGATTTTTCACTGATGCTCAGTACTGTAGCTCCCCCTTGGAGTGAAAGGAAAGCTCTTCCCCAGAATTTAGGGAGGATATGGTGCTAATCCCCAGTTTTTTGTGCATCTGCCAAAACAGGAGGTTTAATGTAATTGACACAAATAGGCTATGATACTGGCGTGTGGCTGTTAATTAGTGACAGAGTTTTTAATAGAAGAAGTTCACTAGTACTCAGTTTGGTTCCTGATTTTTGTAGATGCTCTGGTTATAGAATTCTGTAGCTTTTAGGAATTATCTTGCCTGCTAATCAAGATTTAAGGTACATCCAGTTGGGAAACAACATATCATGGATGTTCTTACTACATTCTTGCTTGGTGTGGATGAATCAGCTTTGGTTAAAAAAAAAAAAAAAAAAGGCAAAGGCAAAAAGGGTTGATCCTCCTTTGGATCAATGATGTAGCAAGAGAAAACATTTTACAGGGGTCTGAGGACCTCAGGTCATTTAAATGCATAGGAGAGCTGCTCAGAGAGTGAATGAAAAGATTTCAGAAAAATTCTGCTATTGTTAAGTTCTGCTTAAAGGAGCTGCTACAACTTGTCATGCAGAAATGATAATTTAGGCAATCAGGGTGTAGTTGAACAGCTGCTTCTGCTATAGTTGTAGATTTATTCTGTTCGTATTCATGTTATGTTTTCTGAAGATTATGGGGTCTGCTCACTGTTTCTCATGTCTTGTTTTCCAAGAGAGGGCAGAAAAAACAATAAAAAACCTGGTTTTAATGTTTGTCAGTGAGTCTGATTTTGACTATAATGTGAAAGAACAGAAGTATGTTAATGTAATATGCATTCTTTTTATTTTATTTAGGATCTTTTTAAACTGAATGTTTAAAACCAGGTGATATTCTCTTTTAAATTGAGTTCAAGCTTGGGTTCAAGATGAAGAAGTTCTGGTCTTATCCTAGCTACTATGTCCTTCACTTGCATATTCATGATTGCTTCAACACCAGCTATTCCAAGAATGTGCCACTGTGCAGAAAGTGAAAATCAATTATGCCAAGAAGGGAGCCTGTACATACATCAGCAATTTGATGCCCAGGGGAAGAAAAATCTGCATGTCTGCTGATGTCAATCTTGTTGATATGTTATTTTTGTAAGTGCACATGGGTTGCTATTTCTTTTAACCAGCTCAACAAAAAAGTTTATTTTTAGTGTTATAATCTTCAGGGCATCACAATTAGCAGATCAAAACTGCCAGTCTGACTAGCCAACCTTCTGTTTCCTTTAGCAGAAATTATGACAGCAACATTGTTAGCATTCTTACAGGTATTTTGGAAGGTTCATTAAGGTCAGAGATGGGATGAATATCTGTTTTTTTCTTTCTGTTTTCAATCTCTTTGGTTTTACAAATTTTATTTTACAGATGATGGTGAGAAATGCAGGGCTGATGAGCTGTCTTGCAGCTGTACTAGTATACAAATGAATTTCTATAACACATGTGATATCTCTGTCTTACCTGAATTACTGCAAGTAATTCAGTTCCTGTACACCTCTATTGCTAGGATTCCTTTTGCTGACACAGCCAAGAAGTTTAGCAGCAATTATTAGGGAAGTTTTAAAGTGGCTTAAAATCTACTCAGTTTACAGGACAGTTAATGGCTGTTGGTTTAATTCCAATTTGGAATAGAATCAAGATATAACAGTCTTAACAATAACTTGAGCAAAAGATATGGAAAAATACTGAGAAAATAAAGTTAAATGTGGTTTAATTTTAGCAAGAAGTTGTCACTAAATTAAGTATTCAAAAATTAATTTATTTTTAAGAAAGCATTTCTATGAATAACAAGAGCTAGCGAACAGATGGATAAGCCCCCAAGCCTACTTAGAAATGTACATACAGATGACACTAACAGCTACAGTTTGTTTCAGCACAGTTTGAGCTACTTGGGAAGGACTTGCACTATCATATCACAAACAGTGAATAAACAAATGTATATTGAGTTGATGCTGAGTAGTACAGAATATAGGATATTGTCTCATATATATGTATCTTTATCTTAAGACAGCCTCAGACTATCCAAGCATAAATCACTGAACATGAAACACTAAAGTATGATGATCCTGTATAGTCTGATTTGCACTCGATTAAGCTAAGGTGAACAAACTCCCTGCTATATATGTATTAATGTTGAAAGTTAAAAAAATAATAATTCAGGGCTACTTGTGTAGGCTAGTGAAATTAACTGAACAATTACTTAGTCTTCTGTTTTGCTAAAGTGTCTTGACATAAATCAAAGAATTAACATGACTGAGCTACTTTGGCCCAGCCCTTTATGACAATATCTGTACAAGAAAATAAATGTAAATGAACTACAAATAAAAAAGATTTAGTGTCTTCCTGGAGTTTTTATTTTCCCTGTGCTCTGTATTGATCAAGTCATAAATAACCACTGATGAAAAAACAATGTGTGCTTTGAACCTGTTTGGCTTTGCCATTTAGGACTGGCACTCATTTGAGAGCTAGCTATATCCTAGGATACCAAATTTCGATAATTTCTATTTGAATATATTTTTTTCTGAACACTTAGTTACTTTATCAGAAGGATAACAATTACTGAATTTGTCACCCTTTTCTTTGCCTTTTTCAGGTTTACTGTGCCAATATTACAAATCACTGTTTTATTATTTTACTTACATATTATAATTGATATTATTTGCCCCCCTGCTCACCAGAAGAATCAAACAGTATAAAATCTCATGAATTCAAGAGCCCTGTAATTTCTGATGTGTCTGGGTTTCAACCTTACTGCTGCAGTTTGCCTCGCTCCAGTGTCATGAAACAGGTATCAGGTCAGCTAGCAACCAGAGGGGATTCTCCAGGCACAAACATGTGCAAAACTTAAAGCTGATATTGTTTTACCAGGGGAAGCTTGTTCCTTCTGGTGCTCATTTGTGTTCCCCATTAGACTAGTATCTTGGGTCTGAAAAAGCTGTGCATACAATGTGCAGCGCCTGTTTTACTGTTAGCCCAGGTTTGGAGACTTTTAAAAAACTTATCTGTGTTTACTTTTTTAAATTATTATTGTTTTCATTTGTGCAGGAATGCCAAAGATCCCTAAAATAAACAGTCATGCCAGTAAAAGATTTTTGGAACTAGAGCTCAGAAGACTCTGTAATCTCTGTAGAATTCACAGAGTGCTCCCATGGTTGATGCTGTTTTCCCTTTATTTCCTGCTTTCCTAACTACCTTTTTTCTCCAGAGTTAGACAAGATAGAATTTAGTCCAGATTGTGGAAACATCTGAGGAGGGAAACTATAGAGAAATATAGGCTGGGTTTGTGAAACAGATAGCTATCTGTAAGAAACGGCTGAGGTAAAAATAAATGTAATGAATTATCAAGTGGTGTTCAGAAGATCGGCCTCAACTTGTTCAGGAAAATATAGGTAACTCTGCTATTTAGTCTTCTCTCTGTAAACTTTTGAAATAAACTGGCATTGCTGTACATGAAAATGTAAAATGCTACATAAATCTCTTGCCTATATATACACACATAATAATTAAAACATAACCAAAAAAAAATCCAATTACTTTGAATAACAGTGAAAGCATGGGCTGAGTTGGTTGGTTGGTTGGTTGGTTGGTTGGTTGGTTTTTACCCTTCTATGTCCCTCTCTGGTGCTCCTGTGTGTCCTGAACTGATACACAGTTACCTACTGTCTGAGTGAGATTTGAGCTGGTGGTTTAAACATAAAAGCTTTCTATGTCATGGCAGATTTTCTGGGCAGTCTATTCATATTTCCCTTGGCTTGCCTATGTATATGGGAGTTTTGATCAGGTAGTATTCCTGCACTTCTGTAAGATCTATATGCAGGAAAATAATTTCAAAGTGCCTTGCCTTCAAATGCAGCCATTTAATAGCAACGACTTAACAGCATTGCAGTACTGATTAATAATTTGAGAACATTCACTAAAAACTGGATTTTTTTTTTCTTGTATAGGAGCCTAATGCCTTATGAGCATTTTATAAATTTCTCTTTTCTCATTAGTGGTCCCCACAAAATATGTGCATAGCAAAGATGAGCTAGAAATCCTAAATTTACAAGACATCCCACTGTGAGTTAGTTGCGCAATAGATTTAACTAAAAGGAAATCAGGCAACCTAATCTTGAAGTAAAAAATACAGCTAGGTGTGCGTGAAGTGTTGCAAAGGCATTAAGTTACTTAAATAACTACATTTCCAAATTCATTAATGAAGTCTAGCCTAATTTTAATCAGCAAGATTTAGAAATGGTTTATTGTGTGTTTTCAACATAAGTGTTTTATAGAGGTACATTAATCAGGAGAGTTCTCTACCTAACTGGAGATACTACATTCTATCATTTTATGTTGTTCCAGGAATGATTTTAGCATAGCATTTAACATTAGAGACAAAATTCTCCCATGATTACACAACAGTCTGCATCATATCACTGAGATAAGTAGGCTGAGGAATTTCTTGTCATATTCAACTTTGTGCAAGACTCATCCAGAAAAGGGGAAAAATCACATTGTTTCTACTTCAGTGTTTCTTATAAGATCTGATCTTTCACTGGCATAAAATTTGGGTGATGCAGGAGAAATTTGAGACTATAGAGGCACTCAAGTATTGGGGGTTTACATGACTCTGTTTTATGTTGAGTACAATCCTGCTGTATGCCCTTCGTAGATGAAGTCAAATGACTATGACCTCTCACACCTACGTCTATTGAAGTAAAGAAGGGTTTGTTCAGGTGGAGCTGTTGTTTTTAAGAAATGAATTGTTATTTTAAAACAAAATATGAAAATCGTATATCCTAATGCTTTTTACTGGCAGTTATTTTCTAAAGTAAATGACAGCCTAGAATTACCCTAGCATTCCATGATATAGAAGATAATAATTCATAACAGCTGGTACATTAATTAACTCTTATAACAGATGTTCTATGAATTTGTTGAAATGTGTGCTTTATTGTTTTATAGTTTCCAGTGAGTCTATTGAATGATTCAATTTTTTTTGTTGTTGCTAAAGCTTGTTTACTGCTACTAAAAATCTAGAGCATATTTAGGGTTTGCAAAATACTAGCAAACTAACAGAAATGAACGAAGGAAGGCAACAAAAAGGGCATCTAGAAATGTAGTACAGATGTAGTATCTGAAGTACAGATAACTTCATGCAGAAACCATGAAAAATCATCTCTGTCCTGTTGTCAGCTACCCTTCTCAAAACTGTCAATAGCATGGCACTGAGCCTAAGTGCCCAAACAGAAAGGCTTTCTTCAGATGGCCTACAGTTACAAAGAACAATGAAGATACAAGGTAGATAATGGAAAACAGGTCTCTGATAAGAGTGCAAAAACCAAAGTAGACATATGTATCTTATCATTCTTACAATCTGCACTATCACAATTATCTTTTGAGATTTAATCTTTTTCACAAAATCCACAAAGTAAAGTAGAATTGCAGCAATATAAGGCAATGGTGGAATACCCACTGGACATCTTTATCTAGAATGTAGCATAGATATCCAAGCAAGAATAGCTTATCCAACTAGAAGCATTACTACCTGGAAGTCATTTATTCATTCCTTAATTAAAATGCTAGATTTTCAGGAAATTGGTAATCTTTCTGAAATGAGTGGAAATAGACTGCTTAGTGTCCTTTAAGGATCTGGGCTTGTATGTTGACCTTTATGTTGGCTAATGAACCTTCCAGGATTCATCTTTTGACCCTGGAACCAACTCCTAGGCTACTATGGTAAATGACAAGGGTTTTGACATGGTTATTTCTTCTAAAAAGCCCCATAAAGAAGTTAGAGGAAGTTTCGCAAAAGACTTCAGCTTCTAATATTATCCTGAAAACATCAGAATTGCATCTGAAGGCAATTTATAATCTGTCACAAAACTGTTTTGACATATGTTTTGTTAATTGAACTTCTGAAGATAAGCAATTCCAATGTGTCTGTTTAAGGAAGCAGAGTTGCTTACCTCTTTCACATATTCACAGCTAAGCTAAACTTTCATCTTTATTCTGCTCAGCATTGCTGTTTCTACTAAAACTTAATATTATTCATATGTGCTTATAATTTTGGCCTAACTTTGAACTGAGGATAATTGGAATATCTCCAAGTCAGCATTGTTCTTGTGGTATATGTATGTGTATGTTTTAAGGGGTGAAGAAATACTGTTTTGCTAGTGATATTGGGACCCTCCCCATATTTATTTAAAAAATAATAAATTTTTAATACAGATCTGGGTCTTAGTAGAAAACTCATTGGAGGCAACATAACTCATCTAAGTGATTTCAGTAGGTTTTAGATAAAGCCCCAAGTAAAGGTTGATTTTTTTCAGTTACCTAATCACTCCCCTTCAGTGTTGCAAGACTGTTATGCAGAAATCATCAACACTTCCAGTTATCCTAAGTATCCTTTATTTGCTTTTCCTTCTTTTCCCCTCCAAATTCAACCCAAAATCAAGTGAAACTGGTAAAGAGTACAATGAGAATCGGGAGTGTCCTGGTTCAGCTAGGATAGGGTTAAGTTTCTCTAGCACAGAGAGGGAAGGGATCTCCAGGTGGGTTATTCATACCATGCTGACTTAGGTCCGGGCACGGGAGCACGGGAACTTTTTCCTTTGTGGCTTTGGTGACAGGGAGCACACTAGCGAGCTGTCTGTAACCACTGCAGTATTTCTCTGTATGTCTTTTGTCTTGTTCACTGTTATTACTGTTTAATGTTATTATCATTGCTACTGTTGTTGTTTAGATTGCTTATGACACTGTTGTATTAAATTTCTTCTTATTTTAATCCAGGTTTGTGCCCTACTTGTGTCCGAAGGTGGGGGAGGGATAATGGCAACGTGGTCTCTGGTCCCGACAGGGCTTAAACCAACACAGCCTTTTTTGGCGCACCAACATGGGGCACAAGACGGCTGAAATAAGAATCAAAAAGGGACAGACCTTGACGAGAGTGTGTTAGAGCAATCTATTAGGTGTAATTTTTCTGTTTGTACTGTTTGATAAGAAAATGTTCGCAATGCTGGCCCACTTCCTTGCGTGGTGGGGCTGGATTAATCCTTATATCCAGTATATGATCCCAGTGCTGGTGTTTGTTATCAGTGGAAAATATGTAAAGGGTCTTATTGTGCTCTACTGGCTACTGACTGCTTATAATGTGTTTGTATCGCTGTTTGTGGGGGCGAGCTGGTACCTGTTTGCTGCCTGGTCTTTTGTTGGTCTCACCCCCACTATGGGTGAGCCAGGGGAAGAGATCCTCTTATCCTTGGAGCCTGCAGGCCAATGTGATTGTGGCACAGTGCTTTCTGAATGCCTGCCTGATTTCGGTTTGGGCCATGCGGCACTTCTCTAACAATAGCAGTGCCCGGAAACCTGCCTTGAGGTCAGATAATAGTGAGTGGCAAGGTGTGTGGGAAAAGATGGGCAAAGGCCTGAGTCGGTGGGCACCTCCAATGCTTTGGAATTTCACTCCCGAACAAATGCAGAGCCCTGATAAGCTGATGGAGTGCTTAGAAAGGGTGTGTTACCAAGCTGGCAAAACCCAGGAGACACAACTTGCTGGAATGTGTTAGGGACTTGCCCATGCCTACTGTGTCCTCTTTAATACCACTCACTGCCCTCAAGGGGAAGAAAAGGCCACAGAAGCTGAAACAATATCCTATATCAGCCAAGCAAATGGACCAACATGAGAAAGGCATTCAGAATCTCAGGGAACTGGCTGTGTTTGATATGATTTATGGTGATTTGAATAACGAACAGTCACCCATGGACCCAGATCAGGCCCCTTGCACACATCTGATGTGATGAAAGTTCCTGAAGAGTGCACCAGACTCACACTCTAAAGCACTAGCAATAGTGTCCTGGTGGACAGACACCCACACTCTGACAGTGGATAGAGTGGTTGGCAAGCTCCGGCAATATGAGGGAAATCTCCCCTCATCTCAACATTCCTGGGTTTCAGCTGTGGAGGAACTGTCTCAGAGGGCCAGAAAGTGGAAGAGGACGTGTCCTACATTCCACCTGCACGGGCTGATGTCTCCGCCATTAGAAGCAAATGTTTCCCCACACAAGAGAAAGACAGCAGAATGCACACACCAGGAGGCACCCTGTGGTTTTTCCTCCTCGACCATGGAGAAAACATGAGGAGGTGGGATGGACAACCCACTGCCACCCTAGCTGCACGGGTAGAGCAGCTGAAAGGGAAGACCATCACAAAGGGGAGTCCTCCAAGAAGAGCCCTGCTCCAGTGTCCAGTCAGAAATCCCCCAGACAGAACAGAATGTTGAACGTTATGTCTGACCCTCTTGAGGGGACCAGTAAATCATTCTTTCAAGAAGTGAGTGATGATGAGCAGGATTAGAGGGGCCCTGTCTCCAGCCAGGTGGAGGAAAGGGATAATTGGATTTACTGGACAGTGTGGATCCGATGGCCTGGCACGTCAGACCCACAAGAGTATAAGGCTTTGGTGGACACTGGTGCACAGTGCAACCTGATGCCATTGAGCTACAGTGGGGTTGAATCCATTTGCATCTCTGGAGTGACAGGGGGATCCCAACAGCTGACCCTACTGGAAGCTGAAGTGAGCCTGACTGGGAAGGACTGGCATAAGCACCCCATTGTGACTGGCCCAGATGCCCCATGCAAACTGGGCATAGACTATATCAGGAGAGGGTACTTCAAAGACCCAAAAGGGTACCAGTGGGCTTTTGGTGTAGCTGCCCTGGAGGAGGCTGAACAGTTGTCCACCTTACCCGGCCTCTCAGAGGATCCCTCAGTGGTGGGGCAGCTTAAGGTTGAGGAGCAGCGAGTGCCGGTTGCTACCAGGACAGTGCACCGGCGGCAGTACCGCACCAACCGAGATTCCCTGGTCCCCATCCATCAGCTGATCCATCAACTAGAAAGTCAGAAGGTGATTAGCAAAACTCACTCCCCCTTCAACAGTCCTATATGGCCAGTGAGGAAGCCTAATGGTGAATGGAGGCTAACTGTGGACTGCCGTGGCCTGAATGAAGTTACACCAGCAATAAGTGCTGCAGTGCCGGACATGCTAGAGCTCCAGTATGAACTGGAGTTGAAGGCAGCCAAGTGGTACACCACGACTGACATTGCTAACGCGTTCTTCTCCATTCCGATAGTGCCAGAGTGTAGGCCACAGTTTGCGTTCACTTGGAGAGGCATCCAGTACACCTGGAATCGATTGCCCCAGGGGTGGAACCACAGCTCCACCATTTGCCATGGACTGGTCCATACTGCACTGGAGAAAGGTGGGGCTCCAGAACACCTGCAGTATATTGACGACATCATTGTATGGGGGGACACAGCTGAGGAAGTCTTTGAGAAAGGGAAGAAGATAATTGAAATCCTCCTGAAGGCTGGATTTGCCATTAAGCAAAAGAAAGTTAAGGGGCCTGCAAGGGAAATTCAATACCTAGGAATAAAATGGCAAGATGGACATCGCCACATCCCAATGGAGGTGATAAACAAGATAACAGCCATGGCTCCACCAACTTCTAAAAAGGACACTCAGTCTTTCCTGGGTGCTGTGGGGTTCTGGAGGATGCACATCCCGAACTACAGCCTGATTGTGAGCCCTCTCTACCACGTAACCCATAAGAAGAACGATTTTGAATGGGGCCCTGAGCAACAACAATCCTCTGAACAGATTAAATGAGATTGCCCAAGCAGTAGCCCTCGGGCCAGTCCGGGAAGGGCAGGAGGTTAAGAACATGCTCTACACCGCAGCCGGGGAGAATGGCCCTACCTGGAGCCTCTGGCAGAGAGCACCTGGGGAGACCCGAGGCCGACCTCTGGGCTTTTGGAGCTGGGGATACAAAGGCTCTGAAGCTAATTATACACCAATTGAGAAGGAGATACTAGCAGCGTACAAAGGAGTTCGGGCTGCCTTAGAAGTGGTCGTCACTGAAACACAGCTCTTCCTGACACCCCGACTGCCGGTGCTGGGGTGGATGTTCAAATGAAAAGCCTCCTCCACACATCATGGAACAGATGCCGTGTGGAGTAAATGGGTTGCGTTGATAACACAACGGGCTCGAATAGGGAACCCCAGCCGCCCAGGGATACTAGAGGTGATCACGAACTGGCCAGAGAGCAAAGATTCCAGGATGTCACCAGAACAGGAGGTGACACGTGCTAAGGAGGCCCCACCATATAACGAACTGCTGGATGAGGAGAAGTGATATGCCCTGTTAACTGATGGGTCTTGTCGCATTGTGGGAAAACATTGACGATGGAAGGCTGCTGTATGGAGTCCCACATGCTGAGTCACTGAAGCTGCTGAGGGACAGGGTGAATCGAGCCAGTTTGCAGAGGTGAAAGCCATTCATCTTGCTTCGGATATTGCTGAGCAAGAAAAGTGGCCAAGGCTCTACCTCTACACTGACTCGTAGGCAGTGGCAAATAACCTGTGGAAATGGTTGCAGCAATGGAAAGAGAGCAACTGGCAACGTAAGGGTAAAACCGTCTGGGCTGCTGAGGTGTGGCCGGATACTGCAGCCCATGTGGAGAACCTTGTTTGTGAAGGTGCGCCATGTGGATGCCCATGTACCCAAGAGTCGGGCCACTGATGAACATCGACACAACCAGCAGGCGGACCGAGCTGCTAAGATTAGAGTGGCTCAGGTGGACTTGGACTGGCAGCGCAAAGGTGAACTGTTCATAGCTCGGTGGGCCCATGAGACATCAGGCCACCAAGGTAGGGATGCAACCTACAGGTGGGCTCGAGATCGAGGGGTGGACCTTACTATTGACACCATTGCAGAGATCATCCATGGATGTGAGATATGTGGTGCAATCAAACATGCCAAGCGGGTGAAGCACCAGTGAAATGGAGAGGTCTGGCAGATCGACTACATCACACTGCCACAGACCTGCCAGAGGAAGTGCCACATGCTCGCAGTGGTGGAAGTAACCACTGGGTGGCTGGAAACTTACCCAGCTCCCCATGCCACCACCCGGAACACCATCCTGGGCCTTGAAACCCAAGTCCTGTGGTGACATGGCACCCTGGAGAGAATTGAGTCAGACAACGGGACCCACTTCCAAAACAACCTCATAAATGCCTGGGCAGAAGAACACGGCATCGAGTGGGTCTACCATATCCCCTACCACGCACCAGCCTCTGGGAAAATCAAGGGCTATAATGGACTGTTAAAAACCACATTGAAAGCATTGGGAGGTGGGACCTTCAAAGACTGGGACATGCATCTAGCAAAGGCCACCTGGCTAGTCAACACAAGAGGATCTGCCAGCTGGCCCGGCTCAGTCAAAACCTCCACGTGCTGTAGATGGGGATAAAGTCCCTGTGGTGCGCATGACGAATATCTTGGGAAAAATGGTCTGGTTTAGTCCTGCGCCAGGCAAAGGTAAAGGCAAACCCATCCACGGGATTGTTTTTGCTCAAGGACCTGGGTGTACCTGGTGGGTGATGCAGGACAATGGTGAGGTCCGATGCGTACTACAGGGGGACTTCTGGGTGAGAATTCTGGGTGAGAACATGCCGTGAATTATGCTGTGCCTTTGTAAACTGTTATTCTGTTATTGTTAACTGCTAAATGGCAGCTGAACATGATGTAGATGGTACAAAAGGGTGGATTATGTTCTGGATCAGCTAGGATAGGGTTAAGTTTCCCCAGCAGAGAGGGGAAAGTGATCTCCAGCTGGGTTATCCAGGTCCAGGCGCTGGAGCGCGGGAACTTCTGCCTTTGTTGCTTTGGTCGCAGGGAGCACGGGGCTGTCTGTAACCATTGCGGTATTTCTCTGTATATCTTTTCTCGTTCACTGTTATTACTGTTTATTGTTATCATTGCTACTGTTGTTGTTCAGATTGCTTATGTCACTGTTGTATTAAATTTCTTCTTATTTTAACCCGGGGTTTGTGCTCTACTTGTGTCCAAGGATGGGGGAGGGGCAATGGCAACGTGGTCTCCTGTCCCAGCAGGGCTTAAACCAACACAAGGAGATACTTGCAGTTCAAGTAGTGGGATTTGTTGGGTATTTTCATTGGGTATTGCTTGGGTGGATGCAGTGTGCAACGTCCTGCTTTGCTGATTTAGCCTCTGATGCACAGCAGGTTTGTGGCTTGGAATGACACATTTCCTAAGAAACTGAGAATGTAATAAGACACATGGGCCCTCCTGCAGAAACAGGAGATAGGCTAGGTATCTGAGACTTTGATGAGCAGGGTTTATATCTGGGCTATAGAGTGCTGCTTGATCTGCTTTGTATTGCAGCTGGTTTGAATCTGACCACATCAAATGAAGGAAACTCGCAGAGGCCGAAGTGCACCCTGTGCCTAATTCCTGTTAGAAATTTTGCAAATATCCCATAATAACTACAGCTGTTTAAACCTTCATGCAACCTCACAAATGTTAGTGCCTTTTTCTCCCTGCAAGCTAGTTCAGTTACAAAGAACCTCTCACTAGCATACGCTTATAGACATTTGCAGTGTATGAAATTATGAATACTGTTTTTTGGGGATTAACATGTTAAGCACTGAAGTGCTTTACTGTATAATCTATGGTAAACTATATTACTTTTTTTCTGCAATCACAAGTCACCGTTTTCATTACTGAATTAAATGGCATCATCTTTTTTTATTAATGTTTTTCCTTATAATCCCTCTATATCGTGATAATACACTTGACTTTCAAAGTCAAATTCTGCATGTATTTTGTGTTTTAAACAAAGACAGAGATTGTCTCATTAACATGCTTAGCAAGAGCAAAAAATTAAAGATCTTGCTTTTTTTTTTTTTTTTTTAAGTCTGGATATACTCTGTCAAAGTGACTGTTAATATCTTACACATCTAGGAGCTCCACCGAATCCAGATCATAGTACTCCAAATGTCACTGAAGTTACACCCCGAGTCAATACACATAGGTAGTAACTAGATTTATCTTGAAGTTGCCCATTCAGTTTCCTACCAAGATCCCCGCTCAGTTTAGAAGATAACCAAAGTTATTACAGACTGCAAATGGTTGCTCTATCTTCCTTGTCAACAGATAAAAACCAGCAAAATACAGTTTGAACTGGATTCAGGCATCCATAGATACCAGAAAGATTAGTACCTATAACTGAAGATCTAGTCCCTTGCTCTATAAATAGATCATAGTTCTTTTCTACACCTTTCAATTTTTATTTTCATGTTGTTCATGGCTAAATAGTAGAAGATGTTTATTAAAAAAATAATAATTTCTCACTCCCAAAGAATAATTTATACCATGCCTGTCGGGCAGTCAGGTAGTTGACTTAAAAGTCACCTACTTGTTTTTAGAAAGTAGTTATTAGGTGGGTTTAGGACTTTGGTTTCATATTTTGATCCAAATGAGTTCTTCTGGAATTGATTTTTGAAAAAATGAAGTAGTTGAAAAGGAAAGATGTTTAACAAGTCCATTATGCTCAAATGCTCCCAAGTATAGCTTTGAAGGTGATAGCTTCAACTTTTCTGTGATATTGTTTGCGTTTGTATAAATTAGGTTTCATCTTGGGTTTTATCAGACTTTGAATTTTATCAGACTTTGGGCTATATCCTGAACACACATGCATCTGTATGGCCAGAAAGCTCCAGTAGTTACTAATTTGGATTTTATTTGAAAGTCTTGTCTGAGAGGATGTTATAAATTAGTGCAGTTACATGCTAACTGGGGAGCTTACAGGTAGACCTATGCCTCATTTTTTGAGAACAAATAAAATCGTACCCTTGGTTGTGTGAACTCTGGTCTAAGAATTGGTCTGGAATGTTACAGTAGGATAAAATAATTGAGTTTGCCTTTGAGGAACAAAATAGCCATTTCCCAAAATTACAGCTGTGGATTGGGCCAAACACTGAAATAGCTGAAGCCTTCTTGCTTCAAAAGGTTTGGCTACAAGTGAGTGAGTTTAAAGAATTTTCTGTAACTACGTTGCTTCTGAAAGATTTAAATACTAATTCAACTACTAATAATATTCTATGTTTTAAAACCATCAATCAGGTCTTTAAAATTTGATAGTTTACAACTCACACTACAAAGGACATGCATTTACACTGCTGCTATAATAATTATAACTATATTTCACATTATTTTTTATTTAAGCTTTTTTTTAATGCTTAAATATCTTAAAATTCACTGAAGGCATCAATGCCCAAATTATTTGAACAGGAGTTTAGATTTTACTCCTTTAAAGTACCTGTCAAGGCTTAGACGCACAGTTGCTGTGTTGCCCTTTACCTACAAGCAAGTACTATCATGGGCATTTGTAGTATGAGGATTTCTTTCAAGTGTATTTTTGTTGTCTTTTTTCCTTTTTAATTTTCATATCAAAAGAGTAACCTTTAACAGAAACAGCTAGCTGGCAATTCAGTCCTCAAATCTGAGCTAGCCAAGTAATCTGCTCACATTCCTGATCGCTTTGAGAAGTCTTCCTGTACAGTTATGGCAAATGTCCCAACATCATCTTTCATATCCTTTTAGTGATAATCTATGTTCAGCTTTCAGCTGCAAAGGACTAAAAGAACATTTCAAGCCCACACAAAGTCTGGTGAGAGCTCACGGCTGTGTACAATTTAGAACAGCAAACTGCATGCTCCCTGTTGCAGCAGTGAAGATGGTCAGGATTTTAGTTACTTAGTATTTTTAAGCATTATTCAAATACAGCTGATATCCACCAGAAAAAAAAAAAAAACTGAAAATCAGCAATGTTTTTAGTTCCATGCTAGCAGAATAAAAAATTTGATAAGACTATGAGAAAGTAAGGGGGTAAGGGTGGATTGAAGATGTAGTTTTCTTTTTAACATGTTGGTGAACAATAAGACAAGAAAAATCAGCCCAGGAAAGGCATGATTTTACCTTGCCTTGCTTACCTTGCAAGCTTTTAACCTTTCCTCAAAGTCCTGTCCTGCAAACCCCTTGAAGTCCCATGTTCAGCTACCAGCATTTTTTGCTACCTATCTTTTCTTTCCCCTCCCCCAACCATCTTCTTCCCCCTTCCCCCAACTTCCTATTAAAAGGAAAGCTACCAAGAGCTCATAAGTAACAGGCTCATGCTTTCAATCAAAGGAGAGAGCTGAATAGCCTTCCACTCGGACTGAGCGCAGTGGATCTAGTCAGAGCCCCTTCATTAATGAGAAAGGAATCTGTTCACCTTCTGCAATCTTTCAGCACTCCCTGAAACTGCCTGAACCACACAACTTGCATCTCTCATAAATTTCCCCACCGTGGCCAGAGTTTCATTTCTATCTCTCCTTCCTTCATCTCTTGAAAACCAGATATGTAAAGCTAATTGCCCTGCTCTTGCACAGGTAGATCCTGAGATTCCTGATTTTATTTGCTCATTAGGAGATTCCATTTCAAATTAATTCCCTCCCTTCCCTAGCCCTCAAACCCTTGGTTTCAGTGAAAAACTTAGTTGGTCTTAGAATTATATGCAAGGAAAACTCACATTGGTGTCAGGCTTGCCAGGTATGTATGTGTGCAGGGCAGGTCCAAACATCAGTATTGATTCTCAAGCTCAGTGGTTTCCACTCACAGCTTTTTCACTCAAACCTCTTATTTCAGTTCACACCGACTGAGTTTTGGCTTGAGTTTATAGGGGTTAGAATAAACCTTGGAAATTCAAATACAAATGTCCACTGGAACAGCTAGTGTTCTCTCTTTTGGTCCAAACTATGTTACCACCTAAAATGCTAAACCCATGTTTAGCTCAGATTTAGTGAAAACCTCATTAACCTAGCAATGATACCTGCTTGGTCTGAGAGATCTTATTAGCTGATTTTTTTGTACTACTTCTATATCATAAATATTAATATGACCTCAACATCTCACCACGTTGGCATTGTATAGCTTCATTCCATAGGTTGTCAGAAATAGACATTCTTTGTGATTATTTCAAAATGAATATTTTACTATGTCTGTATCTATTCTATGTCTATAATGTTAAAGGAATAGTTACTGTCAATAAGAGAATTAATAAACCAGTGAGGAAAGACATCATATGTCACTTCAGTCAAATGGGTCCCAAGATTGCACAGACCAAGTATCCAGTTTTTATTCTATGGATGGTCTCATATATGATACTTTGGTCTCGGGACCAGTGTTTTGGTAGCACGCCTGCTATGATCACATATGTAAACACAAATGACTTGGCTTGTGACAAGTATGGGGGAAGATGCTTGTGTCTGAGAAAGTGAATTGAAAAGGAATGGAAATTGATAAGAAATGCATGCTTTATAGATTCAGTGTAGCTGAATACTGGTTTAGGTTTTGATAGTGCCTTTGACCTCAGGCAGTTTTGGTTTTCATTATAATATACAAACACATATGGTCAAAATTCAGACTGAATTGGTCAAATTCAAACTTCTATTGATCTTTAGATCCATTCCACTTCAAGACTTATCTTTTTCTATTCATACATAACTGATAGTGAAAAATTTTTTTTTAATTTCCCTGGTGGAATCAGGAGAAGAAGTTCTAATAACTAAGAAAGAGGAAACAAATTTTTGATTGTTGAGCTCTGTTCATTATTTTATGTTGGTAGTACATACACCTCAAGGATGTAGTAACTAACTGAAACAAAATCTAAGTGAAAACTACCTAGAATTCTTGAATAAAAAAGAGATAACTTGTCAAAAACAGGCCTGTGCAATAAAGATTTCCATGGAAGAACAACTAGAGAATGCACAGCTGGAGTACTGTGTATGTGATGTTAATTGCTGTTGGTGCTGATTGCTTGCTAATTTAAATAGATATTGTGAGTGCTCAGAACCAGGGTATGAAGTACTGGCAGTAGCTTTCTCTGCCTGACAATCATATAAAAGAATAATTTGTGATTAGAATTACAGATATAGCTGTAAGATAATAGACACAACCAACTATGTTTCCCTCTTCTCCTCTTCCAGTTATTTTTTTTCCATGCTTAAAGTAACGTAACTGAGGATTGAAAAATAATGGGATCAGAACATAAGGATGAAGGTATCCCAAGTAGAGGTCAGTAGTATTGTAGCCGTAAGTTAAGATGTATTATTGCAAAGTACATCACTGCAGCAAGCAACTGTAAAATCTGCCAAACAGAGTGCCAGTTTGTGTGAGTCAGTCACTGGCACATGAACAGCGGATCAGTTGTTCCTGGTGTCAGTGGTAAATATCCTTAAGGGCACATACTTGTGCTCCTGACAGTGCCTAGTCCTCCAGCTGTTTGGGGCAGTGCCAGCTGGCACACTCCATAGCAGCCTACACAGCAGAGGGGAAGCGTTAACTTCTGCTCTCCAGGCTTGTTTTTATACTAGCAAGCATTTTTTTCCTTGCCACCATTTCAAATCAGGGAAGGGAGCTGCAGCTTGCCAGGACTGTGCTTGAGCTGTGACCTCCAACTGCTCCCACAACCAGGCTCCCAGGGCAGCTGCTGTGCTCCTCTCTGCTGCCTGGGGAGCTCGGCCTCCCTGCCGAACCTCCTGCCCTAACACATCCCAGCTGGCCTGTGCAGCCTCACAGTCCTACTTGCTATGCTCTGCCCTTTGAAAAAAATCAAGAAATCAAAGATTTTAAAGCATAAAATTTCTCCTCTGTCATTGCTTGACACTAGTGTTGCTTTGAAATGTAGCTAGTATTCTCTTGTACTTCAAACAAGCCACTTAAATTCCAGGTTAATTCTCACAACACACCTGTCACCAGCTGAGCTCTGTGTGTGCACGTGAGCTGCAGGAGTGCCTTGTGTCCTGCAGCTGGGCCAAAACCAGGCAGCAAGGAGGTGTCCTGGCCCCTGTCCCCAGCTTCTCTGTGTTGTTATGTGGGAAAACTGAGGAAAGCAGAGTGGGAATAGCTGATCTAGGCCACACACTACATGAATCATGGGGCTGGAAGGAGAGCCTGGGTGGCCTTGACCTTTCACCAGCCACCTCCTTCTTCTTCCCAAGCCCCAGGTGTCATCTGAACATCTGACTTCCATTTTGCAGCCTTGCTTAGCTTCCCCCTTCTGGAAGCAAGGGGATCATTAGAGCCCCTATGGTGCAGTGATCTGCTTTTTTTCAGGATTTTTCCAGTTAGACTCACCATCAAGAACAAAACTCCTAGGCATAGCTGAAGCTCCTTTCAATGATTAAAACTGCACTGCATCCACAGCAAACAGCACAAAAATATTTCAAGGACTGCTTGATCATGAACCGCTCCCTGCAGCTGTGCCCAGAAGAAGTTTATTTAAAACTTGTGTTCCTATTTCAGCTTTCTGAGAGAAGCATTCAGGCTCTTTTAAATTCTGCCCAAACTAAACTGAATTTTAACTGTCATCTATCGTTTATATTCTTGCTATTTTAAAATCTATTAAAAGCTTGTTTACTGTTACATGGGCTGCTCTGTTTTTTCAAGTAGGCAAAGAATGTGATCCTTTGAATTATTTAAGGTTGTGTTGGAACAATTACCTATTTACTTTTCTGTTGCTACTAAAAATTCCAAAAAGGCTAAGGGGGTAAAATAGGCCTGTGTTTAGTCATGCAAACAACTCTGCAACTCTCCTATCATTGCCACACAGGAAGGTCTGTCCTTAAACCAATTTAAAATTTGGGGCTGTGAGCCTTTGCCTTCTGTTTTGTTACTGCTAAGGTTAACGAGTTAAGGGTCAGGGCATTAATCAGTGACTATGGTGTAGAAAAGAGTTGCTAAACTTGTGGTGAAATATGAGCTTGCTGTCATGGGAACGGAGTAGGAAAGGCAGCCTTTGGGAAGAGCCAGATTTACCAAGCCAATCAGCAAGAGGGAGAGCCTCGTAAGGGCACCTCTGCTTGGAGCACTGGTTTAGTGCTGATGTACATCTGTGCATGTATGCACTCTGCATTTAATCTTCATTTTTATGGATTTTCCTGTATACTTCAACAAGTCAGTAGCCTGCCAGAGTCTGTTCCCTAAAAATTAATGTCAGTCATCAAATGCCTGATTATTGTTGCTTGGTCTGAATGGCGGGAGAGTACCAAGTAGTTAGGGTGAACTCTGCAATCCCCAAAGTTTCTGAGGTTTTTTCTTTGCCCAACAGTAACTGAAGCTCTAAATCCTTCTTTACTTAGTCTGTTGACAAGTTTCCTTTAGCACAAACAACCCTTTAAGAAAGGAGCTGTTAGCAGTGTGTACAGCTTTCACAGTACAGTTCTGAGTCACAATACTGAAAGATCCTGAGATTAATGCCCATCAATTTGTTATTATTAAATATGAGAGGATTGCTTCATGCAGATTATCCCTTTCTTTCATGCACTCTGCCTTCTTTATTTACTTTTTGCTTGTTTAATTTGTGAACAAAACAGGAAGATGTTACTTTTATAAAGAGATCTATCTAATTTAAGAGATTATTATTTCTTTAGAATATGCAAATAAAATTTCATGTTCTCATTCAAAGCAGAGACTCTTTTTCTCCTGGGTATCATCAGTATACAGGGAAAGTTATTGCACTTTAATATAATTCCTGAACCATTAATCACACTGACTATAGTTTTGCAAGAGGAAAACGTTTAGTTTCTTACAGTCCATTCTTTAAACTTAAGCTACTTATTTACTGTGCATCCTCTCTCCTCCTTAAGTCTTTCAGAAATGAAAAATATAAGGGGATACCAGTTCCTTCTCTCATTTAAGTATGCAAACACTATTTTCAGAGGTTTTTCTCTGTGGCAAAAGCAAGGTCAAAAGATGTGGCAGAATATAAAATAATGTGTCCAAATTAAATTCTGGTTATAATTTAGAAGCATTCAGTACTGTCATTTGTTTTGTAGTCCTGAAAGACATATGAATGCCCGATAGCACAAGTCAGAGAAACCTGTCAATTGCTTTAATTTGTCCATAGCCTCTGTAGCTCCCAGGGACCTGGACACAATGCAGAGATAATGGGTCTGCTGGGGTCTGGTCATACCCCACCGCAGTTTCCTGTATTCGGCTGCTGCTTTGCTATCCTAACTTGCTCATCTTCCTTCTCTACAAGTAGTGCAGACTTACTCTTCTCATTTCAAGTGATCATCAAAGGTGGTGAGAGATGTTATTCAGTGTTACCTCTACAGACATCATCAGCATGTGGTGTAAATAATGCTGCCCTCAATGTGTTATGGCTATTATAGTTTATTCTCAAAAATCCAGTTTGGCTAAAATAGTTGCATGTATTACTGAGAGACTTGCAGTACCAGCTTTAGGATTCAGTTACTCTGTGTTGTAAGACAGTCTATTACTGTCATTGAAAAAAGAAGTAAAGTTCATTTCTGTTATTGCTTGGTGGCAAAAACTGTAATGGGATGCCTATTGCTGATGATTAACATGTACAGTCCTGAAAACAAATGAAATTTTGGACGGACTACTCCTGGCCTAACTTCTTGCCCTTTGGGGGCTAAACTGTATTGGTATTGCTTTTTTTCAGATTATTTTTATTTCATTCTAAGACCTCATTCTCATTTTAAAAAAAGAATTAAAACATATCAGAAAATCAGACTTATCTTCAATCTGTTATTTTTCACTGTCAGTTTTCTAACCTATTTTCTTCCTCAGGGGACTTAAATATATGAATTTCTAAATACAGAGATAGGCAGTATTTATCCTTCTTCTATTCCTTTTATTTTCTAAGGGTTTTGTTGGTTGGTTGGTTGGTTGGTTGGTTGGTTGGTTGGTTGGTTGGTTGGTTTTTAATGCCTGTCAGGCTGGAGCCCTGGAGATTTCAAGCTTCTTTCATCCTCCAGAATGTCAGCAATTTCAGAGAAGTGGGTTTCTGTACATGTCTTTTTACATGCTCTACAGTACTCTTCAAACTTGACTTGCAAGCTCTTTCTCTGCAGGTGAGAAGGGAGTGCGGACAGGGGATGCATTTATACCTTTGACTCTGTCTGAAACAGTCACCAGGGAGAGGAAAATACCCTGGCACAAGCAAGCTGTGCATAGTCCAAAAGAATGACGTTGCTTTTTGCATCTCTTTGTGGCCTACTTCTGAAGTTTGCAAAGTAGCAAACTCATGCAGCTGAGACCTAGCTTTAGGATATCTTGGTATTCTGTTCTTGTAATGGAAAGAGATTTTAGAAACCATCAAACAAAACCAGCTGTGTCAAGTCCATTTCTGTTGCAGTCTGTGATCTACACACTGCAAGAACTCTCAGCCTTCAGCTAGTGTTTATTCTTTCTGGACAGAGCTGGAGATTGTAAGGCTTGTGTGTGTGGCTCTAGCACATCTCTTCATTTAGACCAGAAGATGATGGGGGCTAAAGGGAAGCAGGGAATGGGAATAAATCCTATTCCTGGTAACCAAACTTGGCAGTGATAATGAAGAGGCCAGAAATTGATAGGAGAGGGATGTAATTAAGAATGCTACAAAAAACAGTTGGGCCAGATTAGTACAGAGAAGAGAACAAGGCAGAAAGCAAGTATGTGCTGGGGGGAGCAGCAGGAGAGGTGGATGAACTGGGAAAGTAGTATGTGTAAGGAGGGAATATAGAAAAGAGGATGAAGAGATAGGAATGAATAAGTGGGACAAGGCCAAGTAGAGTGTGCAATAATCTTTGACCTTAAAGCGTAAAAGACATTTAAAAGTTGTCAAAAGTTATTTTCTCCACAGGTGCATATTAGATGAATCTCTTTCAATTTAAGTATCCTAGAGCATATTTAAGGCAAGTTTAATTAAACTGAATCCATAATCAATTATTGTTCTTTCCCTGTTCTCTCTTCATTTTCAAAGTCTTTTTCAATGGAACTTTAATTGCCCTGTCAAATCTTTCACTAATATACAAAAATCTTCTATTAGAAAAAAAGCTAGGATTATATTAAGAGGAATTCTAACTCTTTTTTTTTTTTTTTTGAGTGAAAAAAAGCATGACCAATTTAAGAACAGGGTGAATAAGTCTAAGAAATTCTTTTACCCTGTTCTTAAATTTTGAAGAAAGTTTAGCAGTTGTGAAAAGGATCAAAGTAGCAACCTAAAATTTGTATTTTCATGGGTATATCTAGAAGAAAATCCCAGATTTTTCTTTTATTTTTCCCCTTGATAGGGTTTTTCATAAGAACTTGTGGTTCCCAGGCTATCACAGTGTGTGTCATCTTGTCTCAGGTGGTGTTACTGAGTGTGACAGATGTACTACAATTTCCCTGCTGCAAATAGAAATGTTTATTTTACTTATAGGATGCTAATTGCTTAGCTGTTGTATTTTTCAAAGCTGTGTGAAGATAAGGAGGAGGAGAGAACACTTGGAAGAAATTAAAAATCAAACCATAGTTTTCATGATGTCAGAGGAGTGGGTGTTATACGTGGGAGGTAAAGGTGTAGGGAAAATGAGTGACATTTACTGAACTTAGTTCTCGGGCTCTTTGTAATTCAGATGTGCCTACTGATGGTATTTGTAGAGTAGCCCATGTGTAAAAGAGGAAAAAATTATCTTATACTTGAAAAAAAAAATAATCTCTAGCCTCTATTCAGTCCAAATCAAAAAACATATTTAGCAATTCGGAGTAGTTCTTTATGCTTTCAGAACTGTCAAATCTGTTACCTACAAAGGCTACATCAATGAAGAACATGTACTATATTAGAAGCATTTAATGCCAGTAAGTAAAGCCTATTGAAAATGCAAGAACAGGTATAAGAGTCTTTAGCTATTGACCGCTATGATTAGCTGAATGCCATATGGTTCAGTTACACAGTTCTCTGACATGAAATATCATCAGCTATCCTGCATGAGTGTAATATCTAAAACTAAACATACTGCAGAAGACAGTTGATATAAGGATTCACAGAGAGCAAACCTACTGGCTCTTTATTTACTCTTTGGGTACTCTGTGGGTGAAATGAGCTAGGCAGCACTTCAACCATGTTATTTACTCCAGTGAAAGAAATAAAAATATTTTATGTGATATTTTCATGCTATTAAGATCCCAAAGGCTAACTACTGTGAAGAAGATAATGTAATATTTAGTTGTCAAATTTGGGATTAATGGATTAGGATGCATAGTTAGTAAAATTCAGCACTTGTCACAACTATGCAAGTCCCATGAGCTACAGCTATCTTAAACATCTCTATTGTTCTAGTCATTTTCAATTTTGTTCCCTACATTGCTGAATTTCTCAGGAGATGGGAGGGGTCAGTAGCAGGCCAAAGAAGAACTTCAGACCTAATCTAATCAATATTGTGACAAATGTAATGAAAGAAGCTATGTCTCCTTGGAATCCCAGCACATTTTATCAGCTTTGCTCCTAATGGGATGTGGCAGCAAGGTTGATCTCTGTCTCCTTAGGAACAGGAGAGAAATTGTGCAAGGATGGCTGTGTGACAAAGGGTAATCTAAGTCCATGAAGATTGCAGCTAAAGGTTGAAACTAGAGCTCCTTACTTACACATCAAACATTAAATAGTTATTTTAATAACCTTCATTTTCCAGTGAATTGTTTATGCATTTATTATATTTTCAGCTACTCTGACGTTAGTTCTATTAAAAGTGATGGTAACTTTTTCTGTTTCAGTGGAAAGGTCCTGAAATTGTTTTCACAAATTACAAAGCAGTAATCACTGGATTTAATATGTATTCAAAACAAAGCACTTTCACTTCAGTCCTCTGTAATGGTTTTATATTTTATTTTCAGTTGCTCCCTTTTGCAATCACATACAACTAGATCACTTGTGCATCCAGTACATGCAATTTCTATGAGGTTGAAGTTTACTTCTTTTGTCTTGTAATTTGCTCCTTTAGTACTTCTTTATCCTAAATTTAGCTGCTACCTTAGTAGTCTTCGATGATGCATTCTGGTATGTAATCTCAAATTTTTGTGCCATTCTAGTTTTGAGGTGTCAGCTTTGCTGAAGATTGTTTTTGTGATACCCTCATTTTCTGTGCTCAGGATTGTATATATCATTACCAAACTTGACAATTTCTGTCTTTAATTATTCTGGTTTCTCTGACCAGCTAGGTTTATCAAGACCCTCTGTGTCTTGACTCATCTTGTCTGTTGTCTTTATAGTTTCTCTGTTCTTAAGTGTTGTCCACATACTGTGATGCTACTTCTATCAGGTTATTCTCAAGGCATTTGCTTGCTCTGTCCCTTTACCCTTAACTTTCTACCTCAGGATGAATGGTAATTACCTTCAAAATGTTCTCATGTATGGAAATCCTGTGAACAAGCAGACTATTGTTTGGATATCTGGAAACTTGCAGAGATATTACTATCATAACTATCAATGGTGGTCAAGAAGCTCTCATATCTTATTCCTTCTCCTTGGGAAGATAACCTTTAAAGTATCTTGTGAAAATTTACCAGATTTCCATAAATTGTCTTGATATGTAAATAGTGGAGCAAAGCTGCCTTATACTTTTTACTAACCTGCAATTACATTCCATAGAGCCTTTTTACTTTCCTTAATATGAAACTAAACCCCCCTCTCACCTGCTCCTTTACATAACCAATGTGCTAAGAATTATGGACATGACAGCTAAATCCAGCCTTTAAATCCTAGGCATAGTAGCCACATGCTATTGCTGCTCACTGTTTCTTTCTAATAAGCTGTAAGCAGTGCAATATTTTATTAGGTTATTTGAAAATCATTTCTCAAGGGATTGCATGACTTATGTGCATCAGGTCCCTTCCAATCCACTTAAAGCTTAAATTCACCAGACTGAGAAACTCAGTGCAGGATTGCATCTCAGTTGCTGCAGCAGAAACATTCATTTTCCTGTAAGGTATTTCTGATCTAGCAGAAGTTATACTGAAAACACTTCTGAACCACATTTTCTGGAGATGGTAAATCCCATTATGCCTGAAAATAAGAGCTCTCACTTTCTAATTGTAATATACCAAAACCTACTATTCTTTTAATCTTACAGAAAATATTTTTAATTCTGTTGCATAAACTATCAGAAGGCCTATATTATTGCAATTCAAATGTACTGTTACTTTTGAAATTTCAGTGTGGTTATTGCTGTTGTTATGAATTAACTTGGAAAAAAAGTACTGAGAATGAAATCTTGGAGACAAAATATCTATCTTTGACTCAAATATCTGAAACTTGATTATTGATGTTCTGGCACTACCTGAGTTTGGGATGGGCTGACCCCAAAAGGCAAATTCAAACATCCCTGGAAAGCTGAACTTTGATTCTGTGCTTAGGGCTTCTCTGTGTACAGCATCACTTTAAAGTTGCCTGCACAATACTGAAACCATCCCACTTGGTGAATATTCATTCAAATCAATGTTTCTGTCTTTTCTGGTATTCCACTCGAGGGGAAAAAAAAATTCATGTACCACAATAACATGAAATACCAACCTCTGCCTCCATTTCTTCACAACAGCATTGTATAAAGCCACCAACATATTATCTTCCTTATGGATGGTATCAATTCATTACATACAATCTAAGTATAAACAATGAATTTGTAAACTGCACTACAATTTTAAATGTGCTTTCTCTGTAACATAGTATTAAATTACTTTGACTAAATCATGCCTGGCTAGATGTCTTCTGATAGCTGAACTCTGCCACCACTGCAGTAGCAATACTTAGCAGAGAGGTGCACATACCTCCTAAAACACTGGCAGCACGAGGAAACAGATAGTATAGAGCACAGCACAGTGCAAAACTTACCGTGGTCTCTAGGACCATGTCTTCTCACAGCTTGGGCACACCACAGGCTGGAGTCTGTCCCTTCTTTATGCTGTCATGGAAGCAAAGAGCTGCTTCACTGCTCTTCTTTCACCTATATGTTCAGGCAGAGTGTACTGGGGACTGTGGTGAGCCCTGTGTTTTCCATGATACTTATAGCTGAGAAAACTGAAAGTACTGAAAAACTGAAAGAAGGTAATGCACGAGAGGAAATTCTGTGTCTCAGCCTTCCACTACGTAGGGGTCATGTGCTGGGCTAGTGGGTAATAACTGGGAACTTCCATTCCTGTCCTTCTTGAGCTATAGTGAAACCAAGACTGTTTTGCTGTTTTCTCTACATACAGATTTATAGGAATTGACATGCTAGTTCAGACCAGTGTACAGATTTTGTGAAAGAAAGGAAGTAGGTTTTGGGCAGACATTTCTAACTGACTGCTTTCTTATATCATTGCTGCTAAAATTTCTCTAAACTTCTGGTCTTGGTTTGGTATGATTTTAGAACAGCATCTCTCAAATGTCTTCATTTGATTATCTTTTTTTGAAAAATATAAAATTCCTACAAAGCTGCCTGGTAATTGTTTACAGTGTTTTCTACGGAAATCTGGCAGCTAGGAACCAACATACTAGAATTAAACCTGTTGAGTTGGGTTTTTTAAAATCATTTTCAATTGACCATTCTTTGGACTTGATTTTTTGCTCAGTAATGTTTACAGTATACCAAACATTCTTCAGAAGCTCAGTTAAATCATACAGAAAAAATACTAGATGTATTCTGGTTTGAAACCTGAATTGATTTCCCGAATGATATTTGATAAGTAAAAGAATAAGAAGGAAGGAATTCTAATTCATATTTCTACAGTGTGAAATCTTCCAAGCAGAGAATAGCAAAAGGAATTCTCTCTGTAGGTAATGTTAGTTTGTAGTTAATGACAACAACATGTCAGCGGTGAGGTGGTTTTTTGTTTTGTATAAAGGTATAGAAATTTAAATAAGGATGTAGAACTAAGGAGACTAGGGAAACTGGGCAACTGGCAAATAAAATGAGGAAGGAAGCACAAAGGTGATTGTGAAAAACAATGACATACCTTTAGGGAAATGTAGCTGGCATTTCCACAGAGGAAATGTGGAGGAATAGTTTAGAAAGGGAAGGTAACAAGATAGGAATGTGATTATGCTGGTAGAATACATTTGAAAGAGGTTAGTGGAATACATTTAATCTTTCATGGGGCATAGTATCTGAATTGAACAATAGTAATGGTTAAGAAGTATTTGAATTTTACAAGTGATGTGTGTTTAGATGAGATCTGAGAACTGGATGTTGGAGAAATGGATAACTGAGGAGCACATAATGTGTCAGTTAATCAGAGATTTGTCTGAGGTGATGGAAGGATGGGGAGGGGGCAGGGGAAGAGCAAGGGGGTTTTGAAAGGAAATGTCAGTAATACTGAATTTTCCAAAATTCATTCTTCTGCACTTGCTTAGAGAATCATTTAATGTCTGAAATAATTTTTATTCAAGTCTAAGGCTGCCCAGTGTGATTTCTAAACAATATAAATCTCTAACTATAAATTATCCTACACCCGTGCTTTCAAGTAAAAAATAAACTTTTATGTAAGAATCATAAAAAGTAAAACAATACTTACTTTGCATTTCTTTACAGCAACATTGCACAGTGGTTCTGCCATCCAGCCTTTCCTAGTAGGTGGACTTCCAGCTATTTCACTCTATGATTTTTGTCATGTGTCTTGCCTCTTTCCCCTTAAAATGAGTGGTGCAACAGATTACTATTCAGAACACACTGTTATTTTCCACTGAAAATGCATTGTAGTAACAGAACAAAATTTGACATGCATAGATTGGGGGGGGGTGTGTATGGAAGGTAATAATAATAATAATAATAATAATAATAATAATAATAATAATAGTAATGAAATAGCACAAATGATAGTATTACAAAAAAGAAGAAAATACAGAATTTTTAATAATTTTTAATGCCAAGAGATGGACAATGGGAAAGGAGTTGGAAGGGTTAAACCCCCCACCCCAATCTCCCAATGACAACAGTTTTCTAATAGTCATTAAGAAGCCATATCTAGTAAAACACCAATAATATTTACATTGCTAATTTGACTGGTTATTCAACTCCATGATGAAAACTGCTTAACAAAAGCCTTGGGATTTAGAATTGTATTCCTTAGTGCAGTTATGGTGATAGAAGAATAATAATTTTATTTTCTTCTTGAGAAGTATTGCAGCAGCATAAAGGAAAGTGACAGCACAATCATATCTCATCAGAATGATGGATAAATCATTAACTATATATGCTTAATATCTACTAAACTATCTTAAATGTGACACAAAAATAAAGAATACAGAGAAACTACCAACTATTCTGTTGACAACTCAGAAAAATGGACTGAAAAGAATCCGGGTCTGAGCTGTTTCAAGACACTGTAGTTATGATAAACACAGCAATAACTCACCACAGACCAACTTCAAAAGAGACTTGTAGGGTTTTTAGTAGGACTTTTTGTGTGTGTGTGTGTGTGTGTGTGTGTTGTTTGTTTGTTTGTTTTTTCCCCTACAGGAAACTCACTATTGCTGTGTTACTAAGCTGAACCCACTGAGTTGGGTGCAGGTATTTGTAGTTTCAAGGTGCTTTTTTTTTTTCTCCTAAATAGGAAATTAAAGTAAAGCTGCAAATGTGCTGGCTGGCATTACAGCTGAAGCTGTTTTCCTTCAGTGATGGTACTTACCTGAGTTGTTCTTCTCTTAGCAGGAATTTCTGTAGCATTCCAAATTTGAATTACTTGCTGGAATTAGATATTGGGAAATCTTGACAGACAAGCAGAATAATCACACAAAACTCATTTCCCTTGAAAGACTAAAAAACAGCACTTATTTGAACAAAAATTGTTATGTGACTAAATGTATAAATATTTTATAATATTTTACACCAGGTAGGCTAACAGTCAGTTATGAGAGTGATAGTGACTTCATGTCCACGAGGAATCAAGGACTACATCATCCTATTACATTGTACCTTCAATTCTGAGTTTTCCAAAGTGGTTCAATGTCATCAATGAATTTTGTTTTCAGTTAGTGCTTGATCAATCTCTTAGTTTAAACTATCTTTCAAAAACCTTCTAGGACTCCTGTGGTCTCAATTGGGTTATTTTAAATCAAAGTAACTTTGCAAAGCAAAATCTGATTTATTTGTTTTTTCATTATACAAACAGAAGGAAATATAGAAAATAAGCAAGAAATATGAAAAATGCAATTCTCAGTTGGCTGTAGATTGTTCTGTTACTTTCCTATAATGCAAGGTTTTTCCTGTGTTAGTGTTATCAGTGAAGAAATGCTGCTTCGCTTCCATGCTAACAGCTGCAGATTTTGCCTGGAACTGGAGTGAAAATATTGTTTTGTTTGTATTTTTTTTTTTAATCCATAAATACACCCCTGATTCAGCAGAGATTGTCCAATGGCTTTGATGATGAGGATGACTTCCCCATAAATAATTCAAAGACCTTCTGGCAGGCCTTCTAAACTCTGCTGAAGATGCCATCAGAACTTAATGCAGTAGGAGCATACAATTGTGTTTAGACTGTGTTATTAGTAAACACAGTTACTGGGAAGCCAGCTATGTTTATGCGACTTCCTTGTAAAGATTTCTTTTTTCAATAAAGCCTAAAATGCTCTAATACCAAGGTACTGACTTCCCATTGTAGGGTATCTTCTTATGATTTTCCTGCCTACTCATAAGGAGGACAAATGAGTGGGACATACATCATCTTGCGCACGAGTCAGAAAAAGCCTCTTAATGCCGTAGCCTAAATGTGATCCCTGTGCAGTTACCAGGCAGTTTGTCTTGACCTTCAGCTTTAGCAAGACGTGACCTTTTATAGTTGCTGCATTATAAGTTAGGCATACGCATGAGTGCAATCAACACTTACTCTGCCATTTCTTATTCTGCTTCTCACAACCGCATATCACACTTGAAAAGACTGAATGGGTTTGGCTTCAGTGGAAGGTGGATGTGCCCATATAGGGTTAAACTAGGCTGTGACTTCAAAAAACTGCAGGCAGACAGCTTCCCTTTTTGTGAAGAGAGCAGTTTCCTGCCACCACTGATACTGCAATATACCACTGTGTACATAAAGTGGAACCCCCCATCCCCCTCAGGACTTTATGCAGTGGAAACTACAGCAAGTGTAAAAACATAATGGTATCTTTATTTTTGTAGAAGTGGTAAACTACTGTAGGAGTAAAAGTTCTCTTTTTTTTTTTTTCACCATCTGCCCAGTTACCTGTATACCATGGTTTGGAGGAAAAGACCAAAAAAGCTAATTTCTTCCCAAAGAAATCACTGAATCTTGGGGGATATTTTTGCAGAATTTAATATTAGAGAATATATACTTGGAATTAAAGGCATACTTGGAATTAGAGAATAAAGCTGTGATGTCTCTTCTGCTGCATCTTCTTTAATATATTATGATAATATTAAAATAGTGCCCCAAATATAGTTTTTAAATGTGTAAGTGCTGTTTATTGTCGAATGTAAACAGTTTTAATTTTTCCTAATATGAAAGACCAATGTATGCTGCAGGCTTAAAATTAAGGGCACTACTGAAGAAAATTGTAAAGTGCAGCTGAACCAAAGATGTGTCTTATGTGGATAGATTATGATTAATATTTCTATTTGTGAACACAGACACAGTCTTCTTGTGTCATTGGAAGTCACTGACTTTAGAAAGAGACACTTTTTCCTCCATTTTTGGTATGTGAAGATTGGCTCCAAGTGTCCATTTCTGAATGTTACTACTGCAGTTTAGTTTTGATGGAATATTATTTCTAAGCAATGCCAAGGTTACTGCAACATATGAATATGGATTTAATTTTAATTTTTTTGTACCTGTGTAGTGCCTATATTTTGACTTGCACTTCATTATGATGCTAAAATTTACCTATCTTGGTGTCTCATCTTGATTGGTACTGGTTTGTTATTATCATTCATCAGTACCATTGATTCTGCTGTTAGCAAAATGAAATTTTAGAGGAGGAAGATAGGAAATCCAGAGAATTTAACAGTTTATTTCTAATTAGTTGAGGACCATGAGCAGTTGGGTAGCAAAAGATATATTGTTTGCTGCATAGGAAGTTGTGTCATAGTGTAGGTTCTTGCAAGTCCAGCAGGTTGACTGATGTCTGAGAGATGGAGTAGTCATAGAAGATAGTGCTGAGACCTTTTCAGTTGGCTGCTTCTTGGGGCTACTTGCTGTGTTTTAGTCTAAGGCCACAGATGAGTAACCTCAGCAGTGTCAGTGCTGTTGTGCCAATGGAGAAGTTAGACTTCTCTGGCAACCTGCTGCATCAGCAGTATTTCCCAGACATTGGAGACTGCTGCAATGGCTGTTATAGGACCCTCTGGCAGACCCACTGCTTTGGGGAAATACTGACCTAGAACAAGCTGTTACTGGATTTTCATTGCTTTTTGTCAAAGGGGAGAAGATGGTAGTCATGAGAGTGGAAAAGCCAAACAGTGTGGTCTGATATGAGATGGGTAGCAACTTGGTATGGAAAAGATGGTTGTTAATTCATTATTCTATTGCTCTGCTATTACTTTTGGAAGGGATTTGTAAGGATTGGAGGAACTAAGCATATTTTGATGTTGAAACTTTTATTTTTTAATGTAAATTTGGAACAGTTAAAAAATAGGATTTTTCAATATGCAGGAATTCTTACATTCTTTATTTTAAATCATTTATTGAGTAGCCAAGATTTTGAGGAAATAGTTCTTTGAACTGTTTCTCATACATTGTGAATAAAACTGTTCCCTTTCAGATTTATTTAAAGTAGCAAAGAGGAAGCATTTTTAAAAAAAAGATCCAGAATATCATTACATGATGTCTGATTTGAGGCTTTCTGAACAATGTCTTTGATTGTCCAATGCAACTTGTTGTTTAAGAGACTGTTGGTGAGAAAGAGAAACTTTGTGCTTCTAACCAGCTTCAATATTTGAAAGAGAGCCTCTTTTTTCTGATAATCCTGACAACAGGATGGAAACTAGGTTTGATTATGTTTGTCAGTTACACTCTGAAAATAAAACAAACCTGGAAATATATCAGGAAAACATACAGATTATGACTGATACTATCTCAAGTTTTTCCTTTAAAATGGAGATAAGTTTCTCTTTAGCTATCCCTGGTACACTGCTTATAGGTTAATGGCTAGCAAAGGAAGTGAAAATTGGTAATTCCTTACAAGTCTCCAAGAGCACATCTTCACTGTGCAGTGGAGAATTACACAGATACCCCAGGTTGTGCTGCCTGGAGTTGCTGCCTGCATGCAGTGCAGATCAATGCTGTTAGAAGCACTTGCTTATATGTGGAAGTAGTACAGCAGCATTAGCCCAATATTGTGCCAAGGTTTTACACCAGAGAGTGGACTTAGGTTTGTAGAGCTAACTGCAACATTTAGACCCTTAAAAAAACCAGACAAAATGTTCTGGACAAATCTCATTTTGACAGTTATTTTATAAGCTTGCAAGAAGATGGAGTGATCCTACTTCTGATGGTGCTTTGGAAAGTGACCCTGGGATGTTGCATTTCAATCTCAGGCTTTACCTATAGTTCTCATTTCATGCAAAAAGTTGCTCTTGGACTGCCAACCCTTGTTCCTCCCTGTGACACCTGTTCAATTACATAGTCAATTTTTAAAAAGCTTGGAGAGACACAGGCTGAAATAAAATGTTTTCCTCCAAGCTGATTTCACTCTAAGGTCTTTTCTTTGGTGGTTAAGCAAAGACACTGTGAGTAATGTAATTCCTATAGGGTTTTCTGCAATTTGTTGAAGACATTCTTGTCATACTGATGTAGATGGTATTAAATATTTTTACTGCAGTGGAATACTTCTCAGAAGTACATCATGTAAAATACAGATGCGACCTTAGGCCACAACCTGCATGGCCCCATCTCTGCCAGGGCCCATCAGGTATGAGCCAAGCACCACTATACTGTAAATAATAGCTAAAGAGATTCTATTTGTGGAGACCTTTTAGGGTGGCAATGAATGTTTTGGCCCCCTGAGTAGGGAACAGCTGCGTGCTATCAGTGGCAGAGTTTTGTCCATACTGTCAGGGCTGCAAAGACTACAATCCCCTGTTTTGTGTGTAACAGATTAGAGTAGAATGTTGATCCTTTACAAAGAAATTCAATGTTTTGCTACCCTTAATAATTATGGAACATACAGTAAGGCATATATGCACCCTGTCGGTTTAACTACATACTGCTCCTATAAATCTGATTAAAACAAGGTATTCTTGGGAGTTTCTGAAGACACAAGTTGAGACCAAGTCAATTTTCTGCTTCTGCTGTAGATTCCTTTGTGAGTTGTGTGTTAACTCCCTTGTCTCTGGTTTGATATTCACATGGCTATATTGGCATTGATTCTTATATTTGTGAAGTATTCTTGGAGAAGTGGAGGATGGAATTTATATTATTCCATTAAGAAAATTCAAGTTTCAGCTCTATCCATGTCCTAATGAACACTTTAATTTCAGTACTTAAACCTGGAAATGGGCAACTAATTGGCAAGGCTGTACTATGCCTCACTGTTTCTTGTGTAGAACTCTTTTATGATGCTGAATACAGCGCTTAAATTACTTGTACTGTCTGCTGCTTTTTTTTTTGTTGTTGTTTTGTTTTGTTTAAAAGCATTTCGATTTGCAAGTCAGAAGGGGAAGTCTGGCTGTAGAATTGCTGTAGATTTTTCAGGAAATAGGCTATTTACTGGGGATTTCCTTGGTGAAGCAGATTGCTTGGCATGGACTCAATGTTTGCAAGTTTTGAGCCAAATTTTCAGTGGCCTATCTCTATTCTTGGACCCTATCTCCATTTCTGATCATTTCTCTTAGCACAAATATTTATACTCAGATCACACTGGAACATTGATTTCCTCTAAAAGCAAGTGTCATCTCTGGTGAATCTCTTAATATCTGCATTAATGATGAACCATCCTTTGTCTCTTACTAAGTGCTCAGGTTGAAAATTTGTGTTAAAATGTAGGGGTGTTTTTTCTTTTGTCTTATTGTGAGCGCTGTGTTTTGCTTTATTTATGTTCAGGTGGTTCACTACAGCATGACTGCTCAATGAGAGCAATCAGTCTATGAGCTTGTGCTTTCAGCTATTATCTGTTGCCACAGTTGTTTGTTTTCTGATGTACCTCAGTGTGAGTCCCAGAATAGAATGAGGATCCTCCAGAGAGCGTGAGGCCTCAAGTGGTCACCACATGTGACCAAAGCAGAAGCTGTGGAAAAAGCAACTATCCCTAATTCTGAAAGGAAAAACCCAGCAGCTCAAGTGAAAAAATTCCAGCCTGGAAAGCACCGAACAATTTCTCATGTCAATCTTCAGCATTTTTCTTGTTTACAGGCAACTCCAAACTTTTGATCTCAAAATGGTTTGTACGGCCACAATATGAGAATTGCTATAAAAAGTGTTTGAAAGTGATAATGTGGAAGAAGGTGAACAGGTTTGAGAAGCAAGAAAAATTCCAAGAAAAGAAGCAATATGAAAGAGAGTGCCAGCATACTTCTGAAAAGAAGCGGGGCTGGTATTGCAGCCAGGATTTGTTTTATTGGATTGAAGTGAAAAGGAAGTGAAGAAGAACTTGGACTTTGCACACATTATAAAGCCATGAAAAGCCAGGCATAAATTAAGAGTTTGAAATTCTCTGATAATAAAATATTGCTATTATGGTAATGCAGGCTTACAAAGTAAGTGTGGCCATTTCAGGATCTGGGCTGAGGGCCAGCAGACAGTGAACTCTGCTTCTAGCATGAACCACAGTGTTGTTTCTCTCAGTTACATGTTGTTTTCCTGGTAGATGAGAAAGGCTACTCTATGGAAGATTGTCTTGAAACTTGCTGTGACAAATGAGACAAAAAACAAAAGCCACAACTTAGTCACCATTCCACAGCACTCTACAGAAAATGCACCAGGAAAGCCTCAGCTGACAGATTCTTATCCTATGGCTGTATACTACGTACAGGAGAGAGACCACAGTTCTCAAATAGCAGAATAAGGTGGTAAAAGCAAATGCAAGGCACTTGGCTTCAAAATACTAAGCAGTTAATTTTGTTGGTCATATTCTTCCTTTTCTTAGCATTAGCTTGAGCAGTGTGTGCTTCGGCATTCCTTTGTCACACAGTTTTGGTGAAAGTATCCCCCGACTCTTAGAGTTTATGTTTCTGGGTGGAGTTTTCTTTGCTAAAGCTCAAGCTGCATCTCCTTCTTTGGGTTGTTTTAGTATGCCACACTGTACTGTGGTGCTTTTATCTATCTATTTATGTATTTATTTCAAACAGTGAGTGTTAGGCTGTGTGCTAGTGCTTTGGGAGTGAAGAATCATGGAGAATGAAGAAACAGAGAGAATTAG
>NW_020799110.1:26397937-26472367 GCF_003259725.1 Athene cunicularia
AATAAAATAAATAAAATGTAAAAAAAAAAAAAGAAAAAAAGAATAAAAGAAAAATCACTAGTGGTTGCTGAAAATTATTATTAAGACTTGTACTTCCAAGTCCCTCCTCTGTTGTAGCAATTACTTTGTGCATCAGTTGCCAGCACCTGTTAGCAGTTCTTTGCGTGTACGTTTTCCCACTGTGCAAGGTAATACCTTCTTGGGTTTTGTTTTGTTTGGGGGTTATTTTTGTTTTGCCTTTATTCTTTTATCTTTTCTTTTTGGATATGTTTTCCCTGCCACTGATGATGTGGGTGGTGCAAGTCAGGCATGGTGAGCACTTGAGTACCTAGGAGTTGTTTTCCCCACAGCAGCAACACAAGCAAAAGGCTCCCGAGGGCTGAGCTAGGTGCTGGTGTGCCCACTGCAGCACTGTGGGCCACTTCCATGCAGATACGCCCCTCCTGCCCTTCATCCTTTGGTTTTATCATTTGCTCGAGAGAATCAGCCTCAATCTGTCAGTAACGTGGTGAAGTTCAGAGGTGAACAGGCATCCTGATAGCTGTCTATGAGCTTGTTTAGCAGAGCATAATATCTATTCTTTGTCATATGTCCATCCATGCTTCAGGAGAAAGACATGTGCAAGTGTAACAAGAGCAAATACAAGCTGAACTGACCAGGAATAAAGGTGAGAAATGCAATTTCTCTCCCACCTATGTTAGGCATTTATTTTTGTAAGTCCATGTGTTGATTTATGCTTGGTTATTTTAGCATGAGGTTTATGACAGTAGTATGTGTGTTCTGATCACACTGCTTTGAAAGCCAGCACTGGTATTTAGTGGAAATTTAACATGATCAGCTAATTTTGGTGGCCACAGTGAGCTGACCACCAAAAAGGCATCATCTGATGATTTATTAATGCATGAGCTGATGTACCAAGTGTATATAATGTAGTTCTGGCCACTGCTGTAGTTCCTGAAAAGTGTCAGTGCCTAAAGCATATCTAAATAACAGATTTAATACGAGTAAACTTCAAAGACACCATTAGAAATTACATTTTGTTTCAACTTTCAGGTCCAAGAAGGTGACAGTGTGTGAGATTCTCAGCTGAATTAATTATTAATTCCATTAAAATGTCAGTTGAAAATGAGGCTCAGTGCCATACAAGGCAATGTATGTAAATAGATTACTTCAGAGTCATGTCTCATGTTCCTGCCTGCCACAAACCTGCAGCTTGATTCTCGTTCAGGCACTGGAAATATGTTTCCATGAATGAGCACAGAAATTTGCTGCCAGCGGTTGGGTTTGGTAATTCATAGAAAGTGCAAGCTGAGAACCCTAGAAGGATTTTGACCTACAGATGTGCCCACAGAGGGACAGATCATATAGGCCAAGCATCATGTTGTTCTAACATTTTTGCTTAGCAGATTCCAGGTGGCAGCTGCCATATACCCAGCCAATTAAGAGACACTTTGCTGGTTCTGCCCTGCTCACACAGATACAGGCTGTTTTTATCCCAGCTCTCTGTCATATCCTCAAGGACTTGACCAATCATTCTATTTGCAGCATTCACCTTTTTTCTTATGTGCCAAAACAAAGGCTTTGTGTAAACCCTATGGTTCCTGAAATCAGTGTTAACTATTTGTGAGACATCTTTGGTTTAAGGACTCTGAAGCATGCTACAAACAACAACCAATTAATCTTTACTGTGGGGAGAAGGACTTAGATTATTTTTGACCAGCTAGGTTTGCTGGCTACAAGATGTTCAATGAATTAATTAAAATAGGGCACAAAGACTCAGAGTGCTCTTTGCTTTTCAGGATAACAACACTTCTTGTTAACGACTCTTCCTTCATAGACCAAGAAGCATTCCAAAGACATAAGCAGTACCAGTGACTTTATTTTTTAAATAAGGCAATGGGTTCTCTGTTTAGTTATTTTTGTCTGATGCCATTCTGAGTTAACAGCAAAGCCAGGTAAACAATCCAGCTCCCAGGACATCCTATGACCCACTCAGCTCATTTATTGGTACAAAACTCAGGAAGAAACCCATAGCAATACTGTATCTCTTTGTTTGACCTTTCATTGCTCCTTTGTAGGTACAGGTGGGAGAACTCTTTTTCATGCAGATTTCCAGTAGAGATAATTTATCCTTCGTACAAGTGAAGTCATTTCAAGCACCTCTTAGCTTTCACTGAACTGGAAAGAGATTTCATAAAAAAAAAAAAAAAAAAAGTTTTGTAAAACATTCATAATTAATCATAGACCTATGAAAGTGAATTTCAGTTTCTTATAGATAGTTAATGTAGGCATATGTTCTACTGTGGAGGCCTTTAACAAGCCTGGTGCAATTTTATCCACTGAGGTCAGTATCAGAGCACCAAAATATTTTAAAATATTTTTTTCTGAATCTTCTTAAGTCCTTCCTTGCCATCATTATGGGATACTAAATACATCTTAGCTGATTTGGGAGACGGGATTTTAATTTTTTTTTTCTGCAGCTGATAAAGGAGCTTTTCCCCAATTAGTGGATGTTTAATCTGAATGAAGAGTAGAATTCTTTTCTCATTTTTTTCATTTCACTGATTACTGTAGCATGTAGGGTCACTAGGAATGATTCTACATGAAAAGTGTAGAATTCTTTGAATATTTTTTTCTTTATTTTATTATCTTTTCATGGTGTGTGCTTTTCTTGAGAAGAATGGTTATATAATTTAATTTTAGGTTAGGTATGGATTAAATAGGTTTTTCAGTTTTTACTTCTGAATTATATGGATTATCTCATTAAACTGTTATTGTTTGTAAGTCTGTTGTCTAAATCTTTCTGCTTTTGCATCTATTTTATACAATGAAGACTTTCAGTGGTGGGGTTTGTTTTGTCTTGGAAATATTTCTGGAAAAGTATCATAGAAGTGAGCCCTAGAAGTGACCTGAAACATCACTTAAAATACACCCAAGATAAGGTACAGAGTATTCCTGACACATGGCTTTGATGGCTCTTTAGAGGCTTTAATGAAAGATTTGTTGTGTGTTGTAAACAACACAATTTCAGTCTTTCCTCATAGGATATTTTCCAGCATTTTTAATTTTTCTTGCTTTTCTATGGATGCTTCCTGGATTTCTATAGTTTGGAGCTCAAATATGAGTGCTCCATTACAGCTGGAGAGACATCAACATTGAAAAGACCAGAATAGTTACCACCACTGCTTGCATATAACATTCCTCTCATCTCTTAAAATTATTTTTTGGCAATCATACTGAGTTATATTACTGGCTCATATTGTGAGCTGCTACACCTCCTGCTTACTGAGTTCCTCTGTGTGAGTGCATTGCCTATCAGTTCTCTCCGCTCATCATGCATGTGTCTAATTTGAACTTTGTCCTGTTATTTTTAAATTCTAGTTTGCTAGGAACACTTTGAATTTAAATGCTGTTTTCCCAAGTACATCTCCTCCCACTTTGATAACATGCCTAAATTTCTCACGTGTAATTTGTATCATTGTTGATGATGTTTAAAAAAAACCTGAATAGACTGGGCAGAATACAGTGTAGACCCCATATAATCCCTGTGGAGACAGCTTGCTAACACAGCAAGCCAGTGGTAACTATGGCTCCATTATAATTTTCCAGCTGATTGTGGATCCTGCTTATGCTGATTCCCTGTGGAGGCAACTTTCTTAGTCTCCATTTAAGAATGCCCTCTGTCCAGACCAGATAGTTTGAGCATTGTTATGTCGTTCCTACTGCTGTATCCTAGTTGCTAGGCCAGTTATCCTGCCACAGAAGGAAGTTAGACTGGTTTGACATCATCTGTTCTTGACAAGTTCATATTGGTTATTTCTCATAACTTTATTGTGCTCTAGGGAGCTTACAAATGTATTGTTTTTCTTCTTGGGTCGTCCTCAGCACTACAGTTATTGTCCTTGTACGTAATACAATGAGGCCCTCCTGCTTCCATCATTTGAAATGATGCATTTGTCTTTCTCCAGTAATCTAGCATCTCCCCTTCTGTGCTCTTTGCTTGTTACAAAATAGAACGTTATGGAATTGGCACAAATAGAATATTGGAAAACTAATTACATATCTATTCTCATGAGCTTTGCATCTGAATACCACAGCCATTAGAGGATTAATTAACTTGAACAAACATCAAATATTTACAGCTAACTGATTTTTCAGCTTTACATCATGCACAATACTATTAAGCTAAATTTGGTGAAATTTTTGCACACAAACTTCAACAACAGCTACTCCTTGGTATAGTACAGTTAGTTTTCAGGTCAACTCTTGCTGTTTTTTTACCAACACATTAACTGCCATGCTAAGCTTCCCTGTTCCAGCCCTGTTCCAAATAATATACACTTCAGCCTGTTCAGCAGCTCCTGAAAGAAGCATATCTGTGATCCACCTTAACAGCTGCTGCTCAAATATGTCCAAGTATATTTGACAAAAATGATTAACAACGAAAACTATTGCTGATCTATTTACATTTCTCAGATCTAAACATACACAAAAAATAGAGTAAAATGAGTGTAACTGAAATGTCAGAAAAGGTTTCCTTTTCCATATTTGTATAATCTGTGCAAAGCCTACTTTGCTGTATTCCACATCCTTCTTCAAGTCCTTATTTATAAAGAAAGCGTGTAACCATTTAAAATCTGTTGTTTCATTCAAGTTGAAGAGTTTATTCTCAGGCTTACTAGTAAGCATGCCCGCAAGCAGTTGCAGGAATGTGCTTCCAGGAAATCTGCTACATTTCTTCCAAGCGTTATCATAAATTCAATTGATGGCATTTGAAAGAAGAAACTTCTTTGAGTCTTCTTTTTGTACCCATTCACGGTGTCCTGTTTCATGAACTGATAGGTCCTCTTGTTGCCTCCTGTAACTTTCACCTGCACTCTTCCACCCACAAAATTACCAGTTTGTTTATTTTAGGAACACAGATGATGATAAATGACCCTATGACTTCATTAGTTCTAGTAAAAACATTAAGATAAGATATTCTTTGGATGCAAACTGCTTAGGTTATATTTGTAGAAAGAAATCATCAGTGTCATTTAATGTCAACTGTATTTCAGAATTTAATTTGTAGACAGTTGCTATCAGTGTTCTTCCTTGCACCTTACAAGCCTGCTGTGAAAAAGTTTGTCCTGAATAAAGACAAGTACAATTTATCTTTTAGAACTCGTATTTTTAAGGAGTCTGTCAGCCAAGAAGACAAGGTCTTTTGTTTCTGAGCTGAATATAACAAAGCATGACAATGAAGTCTCTCATTCAGAAATATTAGGGAGTTCTGAGCTTTTTTATCTTGGGTTTGGATTTGGCTTTCTTGGACTTGACCTCTTTTTGAAGTTGGTAGGGAGATTTCCATTGATATCAAGGGAAAATTGATAAGATCTCTCATGAACAGATCCTGTTAAAAGTCACAAATTTAGCAGGATTGTTGCTGGCTAAATATCACCTAAATGTCATCAGCCTGCTATAAATGGGTCTGCTGGTGCGGTTTAATCATGGACAATCTCCATTCTGCTGATGAGAGTTTTCCTGTGCCATGATAACAACCAGAACCATTAATAATATGTGTGATGACTTGTGTGTAGAGATTTAATACCATAATTCCAATTTCTGGAGAGCAGAGGGTCACAATTAAGGAAGCTTACTAGGCTACTAATTTATTTTTCAGTATTAACAGAAAAATACAGATTGTTAATCAGACTGCTCTGAAAAGAACTATGAGCATGCTAGGAACCAAAAATACCACTATGAGTTATTCCCCAACACATTTCTAAGAAGGACCTTCACAAAATGTTCAAAGTAGGGTAGCCTGTAGAAGCTTGCAGAACTTGCAGGGCTACTACTTAAAATATTGTGTGTAAAGGAAAGAATTGTGCTTGGTGTCTTTTATGTTTTTGTCTTTTAGAGTGTAAATTCATATTCTCTGACCTTTTGGAGAATTTCTTTAATTCACACAATCAGTTCTGAGTATACCTTTCTGTATTTTCAGATCTAGATTTATTCTTTGTGTTATAAAGGTTTTTTTAATTACATAGTTAAATGTCGCTTCTCTCTTTTTGTCAGTTTAGAAAAGAAGCATTCTTTATTTGGAGAGGCTTGCCATCTCTTTTCTCCCATTTATTTAAATGTTATTCTTGCTGGAAATTGCCTTTATATTTTGTTTCAGAAAAGTTTATTTGACAGTTATGAGTTTTCAGTTTGCTAAATCAACTGTAAACCTTACTCTCTGTGCTGTAGTAATGATGATCTTTAAAGGTAAAAGTTGTTAGCTCAATAAACAGATCTTTAATTTCATTTTAGATTAATGGTTTGAATCACCCACCAAGACGGTTTTGGGTTGTCTGGGTTTGCTTGGTTTTGGGATATCTGACATATGCATAATAGTATTTTTCCTGGTCACTATTAGCAATTTTGTTGGTTTTGTACTGTTCATGACCTGATAAAGAAATAAAAAGGAAAGAAGTAATTGCTGAAATAGTTTGTACTTTAGAAAACAGGAGGTGACATGAATACATTACTCTCACTTAGGTCTCAAATCATAAACTCTATAGCACTTGCATCCACTGAGTTTAGGCATGTACTGATCTGAACTGGGATACTGGGTTTATCCAAAATAATATCTTAACTGATAGTAAGAGTGCCATGACGTCATACTTAGTGATATGGTCTCTGAGATTTAGAAAGGACTTTGAATGGGAAGCACTATTATTAAAGTACTATGTTCAGTGTGTTAAGAAAAATGTGTAATGTTTCGGTTCATTGTATTTCCTTAATATATATACTTGTGGTAGAATAGTAATTGAAAATAACACTGCTACAAACTATAAAGTAGTGTCTCTATTCACATACCATCAACTAGTGTCTTGATTCCAGCTTTACTATTTAACCAGAGGTTGACCAGGCCATTGAATAGGGACAATGCATGATTGTGTGTGATGTGTTGGTGCTAGAGTCTAGATGGCTTTGTTAAAACTGCATGGCTATTGGGGTGGGGTGTGTGTGTGTATATTCATGTATATATAAAACTGCATTATTTAAAAAACTTCATAGTGCTTGCCATAATTTCATTTGGATTAATTAATTGTACTTGAGTAGTTTTATGTGTGAAATGCTCATGGTGATCACAATATAGGCAGAGAAAAAAGTGAGATGCATTAGCTATCAAAAAGTAGTTCATATTACCATAGTCACTCCGAAATGTAACTTGAGATGAACATAATAGCAACTGTACAGACATCTAGCAATAAATTAATCCTATAGGACTGTACACAGTTTGAGCACTTCAAATAAACATCAGCTTTTTGTTGACTTGCTTTTTCCCAGTAGGCCTTTGATTATTGTAAGGGAGGACAGGCTCAGGCTACAGTAGACCTATCTTTCAGTCACAGCCTGTCTGTGGGAAAAAGTGCAGCATTGTTGCAGGCTAGGGAGTATAAAAAGTTGCAGAGCAGGGAAAGATAAGAAGTGCCTTTGAAGCTAATCTTATTTGCCTTTTGAGGACTATCATACTGTGGTGCTGTTAGGAGTCTCTGACTGTAAGATTTCTGTCATGTAGATATGAAATTGAATATATGAAATCTCTTTTTCTGCTACACATAGCAATTCAAAGGATCAATGAATTCTCCTAACGGTACAGAGAAAAAAATCTGCATCCAGAATTTGAGCTGAGGCAGTCAAGAACAGGGCTAATCATATTTGCATTAAAGGAATGTTCTTTTTTTCCCCCTTTAAAAAAATTATTCCTATCTGACTTAGTAAACTCTTACTCCAGAAATGTGGGGTTTGTTTCTAGAATGGTGGTTATTTGTCCATAAGACTTCTTCTTTCTCTAATCTTCCAAAGCAAAATTGATACTCTGTGCATTTAGCACATAGGGTACAAACTCAGTTTTCTTTGTTAGTCTGTGCATTTCAGTAGTAAAGCTAAAAATCACATGCTTTTCTCTCACAATATATCAAGGAAAAGTGCTTTCTCTTTTTGGTTTGAGAGTATTTTTGTTCTTTAAAATGTATTGATACAAATCTTATTTTGATATTTTGTAATGAATGACAAATGGTAGATACTGCTGGATGTGCATTGAGTTGCTCTTGGTTGGCTGACTCGGGAAATAAAATTGGTAAAAGTAGACTGTTTTGGTTTTACAGTTCATATTCTTAGTAACACCAAAGGAGAAACCTTCTCTCCTACACTGTCTTCACACCTGAAATGCCTCCAGTTAGGGCGACTTCCAAAAGTAAGTACAATTGCAGCCTCTTTCCTTAATTCCCTGTTCTACCGGGTACGCAGGGGAGAGGAAATACCCAGAAGCAATTCCAGTCCTTATTGCCACCTATGCAGCATTCATTGTCCACTAAATGTTGCCCATCCAGCAACTAAGCACCATGCAGCTGCTCTTCCACATATCCCTCCTTCCAGTTGTGATGGGGAGAAAATCAAATAAAACTCGTGGGTTGAGATAAGACCAGTTTAATAATTAAACTAAACTAAAATAAAGATATTTTAAAAAATATAAAATAAGTAGTGACAACATCAGTAATAAAATATAATAATAATAATTGTAATGAAAATAAATATTTTAAAAAAGAGAAAAATAAACCCCAAGAAAAGACAAGTGATGCACAATGCAGTTGCTCACCACCCACTGACCAATGCCCAAGCAGTGATCCTCCTCCTGGTCAGCTCCCTCCAGTGTATATACTGAGCACGACATCCTATTGTATGGAATATCCCTTCTGCTGGTTCAGGTCAGCTGTCCTGGCTACACTTAATCCCAACTTCTTGTGCACCTGCTTGCTGGTAGAGCATGGAAACTGAAAAAGCCTTAATTTAGGATAAGCATTACTTAGCAACAACTAAAACATCAGGGCCTGTTATCAACATTATTCTCACACTGAATCCAAAATACAGCACTGTACCAGCTACTAGGAAGAAAATTAACTGTACCAAAACCAGGACAGGTAGTTTGACGAGCCTCCTACTGACAGTGTGTGTTGAAATGGCTTGGTGAAAAACACAATCAGTGGTGGGAATCAATGAGAACGGAAGGTGCAAATTATATGGCCAGGAGCAAGTGGGTGCAGAGGCTGGACTGGAGGGGCCAGCAATCAGGCAGGCTTGGTCTGCTGTGGGACTGCATCCTCAGTGGCTACCCCAGGTATTCACCTCTTTGGAATTTGGTTTCCAAAATGAACCAACACCTTTATTCCTTGTCACTTAAATTCATAGACTTCTACATGTTTTGGCTCAGGAGGCTCAATTTAAAGATTTACTGGAAAGCTGTAAAAGAATTGTAAGCAGAAGTCTGTCTGTAAGCTCCAAGAGATCTGCTGTGGCTTTCTTTCTGTCTTGCTCCCATTTACAAAATTCCAAAGAACTAGAAACAATCTGTCCTGGATTTATTTTGTTTCTAGATGAGGTTTGTTTTTTTTTCTTCAACTAGCAAAGAAATATAAAAAAAAATTGTATTAATGAATATGCTAGCAGCTGAGCATCTCACATAAAAATGCATTTTGACAAACTTCATATTGCAAGGCTTGCTAAAAAATTTGCTATTCCTTAAAATTTACCAGTTCAGTATGTGTCTGATAACCAACCATCTTTAAGTGTCTTTCCTCAGAGTTTCTTTTTTTTTTTTTTTTTGTTCATCATCTGTCACTGCTTGTGATAAAATAGTTTTGGGATTTAATGATGTATCTCAAATCCCAAACTTGCCCAAATATTCAGTACTGTCTCTGTATGTGTTCATCTAGATGTAACTTTTGGTGCAGTGAAACTGTAGTATGGAAATGTAGATAATGAATATTGATATTTCTAATTATTTCCTAATGTTCCATTCGGTTCTTAATCCTCAACAATTTTCCCTAGCTACACCTAGTTACACCCATGGAATTCACAGATATGTGTAATAATCCTAACAGATTATTGATTTGCTTTTATAGCTGCCTTTCTCACTTGTTAACTGTCACTAAAAGGATATTTTACTTGGAAACATGAAAGTAAAATATCTGACTTTGCTGTTACTGATATTTGATTTTTGGATGCCTACTAGAAATGGCTGCGGTATGAAGTATATTTTTTCCTTCATGTCAGCCTGTTGAATTAGACATTGTTGCTTAGCATATTAAAAGAAGAAATGAAGAAATGTAGATTGATTCAAATTTATACACCTATTTTCAAATACAAAAATTGTCGAGCTGCCATTTTGCACAAAACCAAAAGAAAATATACTGCTTTGCAGTGAGGTGGTTTTACATCCTGTGTTATAAAGCCTATTTGTTACTTGAGATGCATTTCTACCTAACTTTTCTATCTGAGCAGACTGGGTTGACGAGTAATGGATCCAGTCACCTGTGGGTGGAAAGATATCCCTATCATGAAGAACAGGAGAAGACCTTTGCTCATAGCCATAGCAGAAAGGACAAGGATTAATTCTGCATAGACTAGGATACCCTTTCATATGTTGAAATCAACAGGAGGGCAGCATGTGTAAGGGAAACTTGTCCTGAGGATGCCTGTGCCATGTCTATTATTTGGATAAACATGCTGCCTTATTCACAGTATCCATCAGTTTGTCATTTCCCAGACATACTGAAATTCACCTTGAAATATAATGAAGAGTTTTTCTTATCAGCTCTGGAAAAGCCATAGATGCAAAAGAAAGAAAAGTCCAAGAACATCTTATATGTTATATTTGTCATAGAACCACTTCTGATAATTTTATGTACTGCATTTTATGAAAATTTCTAGCTAATACAAAGTAAACTCTGACAAAAGTCCTTATGATAATTTTTTGTGGTTGTTGCTCCATAAAGGCATACACATGGTCATCTTAAAAGAATTTTGTACAGAGCTGATAAGATCCTAGTCTGTAAATGGTCTCTTACTGGAAACAACATTATACTCAGCTTTTATTCATTATTACTTTCCCATAAACAGTATCTGTGGTTTTAATATTAAGCACTGTGAAGGGAGCCATAAAACTTTTTGCACAATGATGATGTGTGGATAGTTTAACCCTTTGTTCTTCCAGAACCTCTACTGCCAGCACAATCATAAGATACTGCCAATTATTATAAATGATGTTTGCAATTTGAAGGAGCTGTGTTTTGCCAAGTTGTGTGAATATGTATCGAAAACATAATGTGCTGGTTCAATCAAGCGCTGCTCAGTGTGTAATTTTAGCTGGGTGAATCATTATATTGTCCTAAATGCTTGCTACAACCTTATTGCTGTAAAGCATTAGCACAGAGACTGTAGGCCTCCATCTCCATTAAGTGAAATTCTTTTATAAATGCATCGCTAATGAAATGTATTTTGTTGTGGACTAGTAAATGCTTTTTCCCTACCAAGTATTTCAATTCTACATGCGGGGCACTCTGTGGTACATAAAAGTTTTGTGAATTAGTGCAATGTGGGAGATGCTTAAAAATCTATAACTGAATCTTCCATGTTACTCCCAACACCAATGTTTTGATTGGATACCTTACAGATTAATTAATTGAACGCAGAACCATATGGCAGTGATAAAGCATAGCACAGACCCTGCAAGTTGCACACACAGCAGTAATTGAGAATGGCAGATAATGCAGAATTCATAAATCTCAAAAGCATAAACATCAGCTAAATATCTACATAAAATTACTGACTGTCTGTATTTCAGGGTTCTGTTTTAAACATTTTTTTCTTTTGAAAAGAAAACCAAAATGTAAAGGTGTAAAATATGTGTTAAACCTAATACTGTTTAAGTAAATATGTAAAAGCTGCATGAAAACAGATGCTCACAGAAATTTCTGCAGTGATCTATTTAAAAATAGCTGCCACCGAGTAAAGTACTTACAATAACACACAGTGCTTGATGCTTCCCATGATAAAAGATACAAGGGAGAGAACTGCCATTGGTATGTGCAGTTGTTAGAATTTTTAGTGTCACAGTGTATTAGAAAACTGTTTCGAACACCCACAGGAGGCAGCACGTTGGTAGTGAGTTGCTGAAAGTTGTACAAGACTGCTCATATTGGGTACTCTAAGGTAGATCAAACAGTAGCATTATTCCTGGCATACTTATTTCTCTCACAGCTTAATCAAATCATTGCCAAAGTGTTTTTCTGGTAAAAAAAAAAAAAAAAAATATGCCATCCATCCATTCATTCATTGGAATGGAAAAAAAGAGCCATTTCAGGAAGATATAAGAGACAGCAATAGCTAATTTACCCATTCAATCTAGGGGTCCTACATAGGAAATGGGAGAATGCACCATATCCAGATTCACACTGTAGAGGTATTTTAAAGTAGTGAAGGTGCAACTAGTTAATTTAGAAGCTGAAGTAAACAGTATGGATTAGTAGCCACGAGCAAGTGCTCTGCTTCTCCAATTGCCCAAACCTGTAAAGACATTAGACAGAAAGCCATCAAAGGTCGCTGAAATACTGGCATCACTTACTCTATTGAAGCAACAAGGTCGTGGCTATGCATTACTGTAATAATTATAGTGGGATTTGATTTTTATGGCTCTGAATTGCTGCACAGCATGAGGCAGTCCTTAGGGAACACACCTGCTGGGAAATAACTGAAATGCAACCTATTTGGGATCTCCTGGTATTTCTGTATTCAGAAATTATTGGGAATTTGGAAAAACTCTACATTTTCCTGCAAACCCAGATCAAGCTAATAATCTAGCTCTCTTTTGATTTAAAAACTTTAGATGATTGTTTTTGTTCAAGCTAAAGAGTAAAATTTAAGCTATACAAAAAGACAATAGATATGTTAAGCATAGCTGCTGCTTGACTGTCTAATCTCTGAAATACTTTGACTTGTTTTCTTCTGAAAAATAATGTAATCTAAAACCACATTAAGTTCTTCATGCTACAGCAAGTTTCATTAGGATTTGAGCCTCATTACTGTCTTCCTAATAATATCAGTTAAAGCTGTGGTTTACATCCTATAATTTTCTTTCAAAAATATATTCTTTTTCCTGCATCTGATAATAGAATAATAGATAGGAAGGGTTCTTTCTCCTCAAGAGATTACCTAGTTTTTGCACCCTACACTGAGAAAGATCAGATTTACCTGCAAATTTCCTAGTGGATATTTTTTCTGAACTATTTGCAAATATTAAGAAGTAGTTGTACTAAGAAATTGGTTTAAAATTTTCATGTAACTTTGGAGGTATTTTCTATAAGGAGATTCTTACATTCTTTACTCCTCTTCCCCTTTGTAATGTCCAGTGGTGAGTTTATTTATATGTATTCTGCAAAACTTGCACTCTTTTGTCAGATCAAGACTGAACCAATACCTGCCCTGTACAAGTGATTCAGTAAGAACAGGTCAACATTTTCACAATATATAACTTTAATACTTGCTGCAAATACAGATCTTTTCTTTGTGGTCTCCTTTTTCCTCCCCTTCCTCACCCCCAATGTACATATGGCCATTGAGAATGATTCATAATTTATGGCAATTTTTTACTTATCAGAAAATGAAGTTTGGTCCATTTGCATTTCTCAAAATGTATTTTAATTTCTGTTTCTCTCTCCTCTGCACTCTGTGTTGTCTACATCCTTTGCACTGTGAAGAATTCCAGTTTGAGCCCAGTATCCCATTTGAATATGTTGACAAGGCAGGCATGATTACTTCTCCTATCCTGCATATAGCATATAATATTCCTGTCATTACATCTAGGACTGCTTTTATTTTCTTCTTCGGTGTTACATAATTGACTCAACTATGATTCATGTCAGCACTCTGGTAGTTTTCAGCAGTGCTGCAGTGTAGGCTGACAAGTTCTCCTCCTTCACATTTCAAAAAATGTTATTCTGTCCTTTCTTCCAAAGGATTTAAATTGTGCTTTCTGCATTCCAAGTTATCGCTTGGAAAACTCAGACATTAAAGAAGCATCTAATGGTACATGCTAGTCTTCCAAGAGAAACTACTTACAAATACTAATGCTGAAGGTGGCTAGTTTTAAACTGTGATGTAAAAGAAATGAAACAGTTTTTCTTGCTGTTCAAGTCAAGGATAAATGTGAACGAGGTCAGACGAGTTGCTTTTAAGCACCAGTTGTGGCTGAGGAATGACATTTTTCACATGCAAAGCGCTTGTTTGTAGGCCAAGTGTAGAAGTGACTAAGTCTTACTGCTGTAAAGTAAATTAATGGTTGTGTCGACTCAATCTGAAAGGTTAGGAGATCCATAGATTATCAAAAGTGTCATCTTTATCATAAGATTAGTGGGATGAGGCAAAGATTATGTTGACCTTGAAACAGAGTTCTGTTATTGTTTACAAGATGATCCATTCAAGCTCAGTCTCATTTGTTTAACAAAGTACCTCACATGTATGTCAGTTTCTGCCCAAATATGTCTGGCCTTTTGCTTTCTATAGGAAATTGTCTTAGGAATTAGCAAGTGTCCTTTTTTAACTTTTGTTTCTTATTTTCTAATATATATACAACTTCTGCTTCACTGGAATTGTAGAAAAAAACGGGCTAATAAGTTTTTTTAAATTCTCACTTGGAGTTTTATATGCTATTGCTAATGTGAGTATATACCATTAGCAACCAATTGACTAATTTTGCTGCTTAACTTACTATGAAAATTGGTCCTAATATGTTTAATCTTGTTGCTTGTTTTCTCTTGAAGTACCCAGTTGCCCAAATGTTATATGGCACCATATATCGGCAAGTGACTTTGTGTAATACTGTTTGAGAAATATATTCCTTAAGTGTCTGTCTACATTAGAAAAACATAATTTATCTTGATTAGAGTACTAGTATTTCCTGCCCAAGGGATAAAACCTCTTGGATCATTGTACACTACAGAAATTTGTATCCTTTCACAATTTTGTCTGTGTAAACATCTTCTCTGAGTTTCCAGTATCTAAATATTTTCAAAGAAGTTCTGTGATTACAATAAACAAAGGAAAGAATTACATAAGTTGTGCTGCTTTAAAGACAACTAGCAGCAGTCTAGGACTGGACAGAGACCTCCAAATAATTGTTCTAGTCTGAGGGACTCAGCTTCTGTCTTTATTATAAATGCTTTTTTGGCTCATGTTACAGATACTTCTGCTGTCCTGGCTATTCTGTTTTTATTCTCTCTATAGTCAGCGCATACCAGAGAAATACACATCTTAATGTGTCAAATCATCCCTGAGAGAAAAGCCTGAATTTGTGAAGTCCTCCAAGATCAGGGAAAACCTGGTAGGAAAACAGCCTACTTACGTTTCTGTCCCAGGTTCAGGAACACTAAGACACATACATCCAGCCTAAACTATTATAATGTGTACTAAGCAAAGAGAAGTCAATGCTTACATAAATTAAGTAGCCATGTCAGCTGAATGGCCTGGTTACAACCCAGTACCAAAACATAATTGTTTCAACTAGTCATTTGGTTAAATAGGTGGAATCCCTATATCACTTTTATAAAGCATCAGACTAAGCCTGTACGGTGTTCTGCCCAAAAATTTTCTCCCCGAGAAATCCATACCTGGTTAAAACAAAATATTTCAGAATATTTTTTTCTGTGTTATTCATTTGAACAACATGACTTTCCTTTAACAATGAATGAATGCATAAGCAAGCTGTTTTTACAGTTCTTTTGAGTTAGAAATGTTAAGGCATGTTGCATTTTGTCCCTGAAAAGCAGGAATAGATGTCAGAAGAGGGGTGTTTGTGTTTCTCAAATGGATTTTACCTTTCTTTCTGTTTAGAAAGTTTTTTATTTTCCTATTTCTTTTTATGAAATCATTCAATGGTTTCTGAAACAAAACACTGAAAATGTGCTGAGTAAGCTGTTGCATTCCTCTTAGTCTCTCAACAATACCCTGGATGTTTGGGGCCGCATAGTGTAGTTCTCTAAACGGGCTGGGGTATTTTTCTTTAAAGAAGTCTTGTGCCATTCTCCTTCAGTTTCTTTAATCTGGTATTGACTTGTCAGTTTTGATTTGGTGTCACAGGGAGCAGTTATTTCTATTTTAAAGAAATGCCAAACCCATTTGATTGAAATATTTGGCAGAAGAAGGAATTCAAACTAGTGCCTTCAGAAGCTTATATAATGGGCTGATGTTTTCTTTCTTCCCTTGACTCCTGCTTCATTAATAGCAATGTGAAAAATATGCAAACATAACAAAACCTTTCAGAATGGAAGAGGAGAGAATAAAAGCTGCTCAAAGCCTATTGGGAAATTCAGATATCCACCAAGACCAATATGGTCTTTTTAATTCCAACCCAGAAAGAAGAGGAGCAGCTTTGAAGAAAATGTTCGAGATACAATTTTAAGAGAGAATTCTTCATGCACATTCCAATTGATTTCAGTGTCTCTAATTCTACAAAGGCTCTGTAAAAAGTTAGGGATGAAATTGCTTGTTTTTAGAACAGGACAGCATCAATTAAAACATGCTTTTTATTTAGAAGGTGTTTTAGTTGGATGCTACTTGTGTAATGGAAACAGGCTTAAGAGATTTTCTACATTGGATCCCAAACTTGCAAGCCAAAGTTTGATGCCAAGTAAGAAACTTCAGGCCTTCAAAGAGGAGATAATAGTACCTTCTCCCATAGCAGGGTGTAGTAAAGACTCTTGGTGAAGCACTTGGACACTAAAGTGATGGCCACTGAGGGAAAGCTCTGTTGGAAAGGTTCCTGTCTTAAAGCAGTTTCTGATTAGTATGCAATTTGTCATTATGTCTTATGTCACTATGTGGTAGTTTACACTGAACAGAGAGACTAAACCAAATTGTTAACTGATGTCTGGTTCACTGAGCGCTGCCTATTGTGTACACATAGCAAGCAAATACAGTTATGTCACTTGAAGACTGGATCACAGCACTCCAGAGGGTGAAGTCAAGATTATACAGACTTCTCTAATCATGACCTTCCCTATTTTTGTAATGCTTTACTAGTACATGCAATGAATACTACAATAATTTTGCATCCTTAATAGCCTTCTCCTTAGCACACTCTTTTGATTATGATTTTGTATTCCATCTCTTCTTCACACATAACATAGGAAGATATATGTTCTATTTCTGCTCAGTAGCACTTTGTTGTTCCAGATTTCCCAGTCTAATTAAATGAGAAAGATAGGTGATCTGGCAATCATGACCCACAATACACAAAATTATAGTAGAAGACTCAAAGTATGTGTATATATTTTATGTTTTTGTGATTCAGGTCTGTGTTTGCATGCATAATTGTTCAAGAAAGTACCTCTTTAATATGTATTATTTCAGTCTTTGCATTTAGTCATCTGTCTTCTCCCTTCTCTCTTCCTCCAAAAATTTCTGATCACTATGGAATGAAAAATGTCACTGAACCATATGTAAACTCTTGAAGCTATCAATGCAAATTCCTCACGTTTTTCAGGGGAGGAGAGTTTTTGGCATGCATCAGCAGTTTCTGCAATATCTTTATCTTCCATAATGCTGCAATTTGTTTAATTGTTTATGTTGTTTGCCCATAAAAAAAAAAAAACCAAAAAACCCAAAAAACCACAACTTACTGATGCAGTGTTACTCTTCCAGCAATTTAACAGAGAGACTTTTAACATTAAGTCAATCACTATATAAAATCTGCTATGGAAACAGCTCATCTGAACAGCTTGAATATTAGGATGCTCTAGCTGTCACACTAAAGCACTGTAAATTGAATGTGAGATTGTAAGATTAATCTTACTATTTCCTTAAGTTTCCAATTTCTGGATTGGGGTTTCTTTATTAACTGCTAACAAGAAAATATTTCACATGCAGTCATGTGTAGGTAGGAGTAAGGGGACTCAGTTGCCTGTGTGATGTTCTGAAAAGGCAGTTTCTTTGGGGGAGTAGTTGATTCTTATTTTGGAGCTGCAATGTGCTGCAATGAAGTTGCATTTCTGTTCTTAGTTCTGTGTCTTCTGAGGTACTAAGAAAATATATGAGAGGGTATAGATGCAGAAGAGATTGGAGGCTTTCTTCACTGGCTATTACTGTTGGTCTGTTGAAGACCACCACTGGAAAGAAGCTTCTTTTAAGAAAGAAGAGAAAAATAGTACTGTATTATGCTCCTTAAAAATCCTGAGTGAAGCAAGGGGCGAGAGAAGCTTTCTAGCTCTTACTGTGTAGTGTTACAATCAGAGTATTGGTATATGGGCATATATTTATGCAAGGAAGCTGAGAAATCTGTGTTAGTACTGATCAGTATGTGCACAATTTGGCATCACATAAAGTGGTTGTTGCTGCCTGATTTAGATTGGATCTATAGCCACTCCTCCCCTTCCTCACTCACTGAGCAGCTATCATATTTTCTCAGCAAGACTTTGCTTAGAGCCATGACTGTTCTTGAATGACGTTGCAAAGCTTGAAATGGTAATTTAGCAGCAAGGCCGAGCCAGTTCTCAGTGCAGTGCTACTTAGAATGGCACTGGCGCACGGCGTTCCTGCATTACGCATAGGGGCATTTCAGTATCAGTGTCAATACTTAATGCAGTAATGCAATGCCAAATCACAGAACTTTTCCTTTGTACTAGACATTTCTTTTATAGGAGCTGTTATTTAGAGTGGATCAGAATTTTAATTTCACTTTATGCAATTTAGATTCTACTCTGGTTGATTCCAATCTGTTCCTGAGGCACTTAATCCATTAACTACTCATTTTTCTGGGAATGGTATAATGTCTTTCCAGATTAAGATTAAGACAAAATCAGTCTTTTCCTCAGATTTAACTGTTGCTTGCGCATAAGCAATCATCCAACCTTCTTTCTACTAAATTAACAGTATTGTTTTTAATGAGTAGCAGGCCTAGTCAGTCATCTTTGATGACAATGTCCATTGCTGATAATACGGTTGAGTTGCCATTATCCTCCTGAAGTGAAACATGAAGAGGAAAGCAGCAGATCAATGCCGCTTTCTGGTCTTGCTGAGGAAAATAATTTTAGCCTGGAAAAGAAAGTTCAATTTCTTTGATCAGTGCCATGTGCATGAGTTTATGGCTTTTGTGTTCCCTCTTAGCTTGATCAGATTGAAAGTGGGATAATTATCAGTGAGGGTTAGAAATAAAATAATCAGTTTACTATGTCAAAATATCTTCATTTTCATGTCAATCATGCTGTCTTTCTGATATAGTGAAAATCAACTCTGGGTTTAACAGCAACAGCATAATAATTGAACTTCAACCCTTTCCTTGCAATTAGTTGTAGAAGTCACCAGCCCGTTTTGCCTTGTGGACAGGGTAATAGTGCATACATTTCTAATGGCTGGTATTAAGGTTGAAAGGTTTGTATTGGTAAAAATTATAAGCATAGTCCCTCCCTTCCTCCAAATCAGAGAATAATCAGAGTATAAATATACCTTTCTTATTCATCTCCATTTTTTCCCAGTAAGATTCGAATATGTATCATCTGCACTACAGAGTTTGATCAGAATTGTTATTTCACTGTTAATTTTGAATGAAGATATACAATAGCTTAAATTGACTTTGAGAGTTTTGGAGAGATATCAGTGAGACTGCAGTGAGTTTACTGACATTATCTATACTGATGTAATGACATTTCTAAAGGTAAGTAAAAAGTACAAGCAAGCAGTGCTACTGCATGTCTTACTATGTACCTGTGCTTCACACACCCCGTGGATAGAAAAAAAGACAGTAATTTAACTGGTTTTGAAACAGTAAAAATTTTGCATTACAGTATTTGCAAAAAAAAAAACCAAACAAACATTTGGCCTTGTAGCTATGGTCATCCACTCCTTGTGACTCATTAAGAGTTTGTCTGATTGAGTTTGTCTCTGGAAATGTGTGCCAACATTGTGTATACCTGTGTCTAATTTAAGAACTTTTAATTGCTTAAGAAATATTAAGACCTAAAGGCTGTTATAAAACCAAGAATATATACTTAAGGGAAGCACTAAATTCTCTAGTGAGACTGTGTTCTTTGTACTGTATTTTATTATATCATTTTAAGCAAAGCTCCAGCAGTCGTAGGTGTAGATGATAAGAGATTGTTGCTATAGATGACTTGTACTGCCATATAAATACTGTTCTTCAGAAGTAATAAGCCTCCTCCCTATTGTGCATTATGGACTGCTAATAAAGCATATTAAAAAAGAAAAAGCAAAAAACCCCAGTAAATTAACTTACTTGAGAAACAGGCAATAATAAGTTAGGATAAGGAAACAAGATATAGGGTCGGATAGCAAAATTGCATTTGTTTTACAATGGGCAGTAAAACAATTATCAGATGATTAGTCTTTGAACATTTTCCAAATTAGGTTGGTACAGACGAATAAAATTTGGTTTTTGGTTTTGACACATTCTAATTCATTTCATAAAATCAGTATGCAAGAAATCTGCTTTCAATACTGTCTGGCAGGTCTTTTTTCACCCTGGATTTCAATTGTACATATATTATCTGATAGGATAATATAATAACTGTTGGTAACTAAAGAATGTGTTATGATTTGTATAGAAATGGGCTATTTGTTCTTCACTCTGGTTTTAATTTGCATAAGAGTAGATAACTTGTTCTTCTGCAAAGGGATAATAGAAACAATACAAGTGTGCAAGTGTTTGACAAGTGTTTATTAGTGGAAGCATTCATTATTTTTCATTCTTGGAAATTTCATTTATTAATATTTGAGAATAAACTCCTTTCCCTGACCTACTGTCACACTTCTGGGAAAGTCTAAAAACTATATCTAGACAGTTCTTAAGAGGTTTTATTTATTTCCATTTCACTATCCTTTTTTTAAAAAAAAAATCTAAAAATACTGAAAGAAGTATGAGAGGAGACACATGCTGTGTCTTATTCTTGTCTGCTGAAGCCACTGAAAGTCTGTTGGTTTTGGACTTCTCAAAATGGGGAAAGATATTTCAGCCTTCCCATTTTTCTGAGCTCTTCAGCATGGGGATAAAAGAATATGAAAACAAGTATACATAAACAATTTAGAGTAGAAAAGTGTTACTATAGCTAACTGGTTGAAAGTACTGTTGTAAGACATTACCTAAGGCAATTAATTTATCTTTGTTCAAATAAGTATAATAGAGTCAATTCTGTTGCCTCAACAAGGATAACAAGAGAAAGTGAAGACAGTTCTTGCTAATGGAGTATCTTCATTTTATGGAAAACAATTTGATTTTGAAAACTCTTTTTAAATAATTGTTGTTGAACTGGAGAAGTTCATCATTACCATTGCATGTCTACTGATTGTGTCACAATCTCAACAGGCATGTAAATCTTGTAATGGCACAGTAATAATTTCAGCTGGTTTAGGAATGAGAAAATCTCCAGCTTCATTGTGATTGGGATAAATGCTACAGACTTGATCCTTACTTGGGTTAAAGGAGTCATTCACCTATCAATTCCCTCTCTCCACAAATACAGAGCATTTGAGGTATGTCAGTTTTCCCCTCTATGTTTTCTAGTACAACTGAGGAAAGGCATCACCTACTGCCACACAGATAAGATATGCAGAAGCAGGATTCTGAACTTTGAGCATTGACAAAAAAGGGAAACCTAAATAAATGCATTTCCCCAAATCCTCACGGAGCTGGTATTTTTTGACAGTTCTTTTAGGTGGCTGGGTCCTGGTTTGCAGCCTTTGCTCTTTATTAGAATTCTGGAGCTCTAATTCTATGAAGTGTAGACTATATCCACATCCTTTTATTAAAGCAGGCAGAAAAAAATGTGCTGCATAGGTTTTGTTTTTTTTCAACCAATTTTTCTAAAAGAGCTTTAAAAATGTTCAACTTGTTATAAAAAAGAAACAAGTCAAAAGTGCTGCAAACATTTTATATAGTGAGGCACTGTCTTCCTCTAAGTACTTCAATACCCTGGTTGCCATGGCAAGAGAGAAAAAGAATTAAAAATTCCTGCAGCGAATACCTCTATAACTCCACAATCATCACTCAGCAGGGCTGTATGCTTAATAACTCATAAAAAATACTGTGGATTTTTCAAAATGTCAGGAGGGAATTTCTCCACTGATTTGTGTCGTTCTGTTCAGATGATTTCACATGCTGCTAAAGAGCAGAGGTGACCAGGAGGGGTAGCTATATGATGGTGAGATTTTTAGCTTTGACGTGGGTGTGAGCGTGTTCAAACCTTCAGGCAAAGAGAGCCTGGTTCCCTGGTACAGCACAGAGGAAGGTGGGATGGAGCAGTGCAGCTCTAAGCAGTGTGAGTGGCGTGGGACTGCTAGGGTCTCTTGTTCCTCCTCCTATGCGAAGAGGAGGAGGAGAGACTGGGCAGCACGTTTTTCAGCCTGAGGACATTTTTGTTAGCTGATAAAGTTGAAAGACTATGCCTGTGCAGCCTCACAATCAGCAAAGGGTCCCAGAACCCATGTGCCTTGTAGCTCCAAAGAAGGCCACTTACAGCTGTCAGTTGACACCTTTCACAGCTGTGAGCTGTCCCCTCTGTGCTAGGCCCCGGCTGGCTCACACTCCTGGCATGCTAACAGGCTTGAGTACCTCTATGTTACGCCATGTACAAATGCTTAAGATTTCCAAAAGCTCTGGGCTTTATGCTGGAAGTGGGGAAACACTTTTTCTCAGAATACAGGGTAGAGATCTCCAATGTCCTGGCTATTTTAAAAACATCCCAAGTCCTCCTAAGCCACAGGACTGTAATTTTTGAAGCTTTTCCAAAGAAGTCTGACCCGGGGGCACTTGATACCCAATAAATCATGTTAGTACTCAGAGCATTTCACAGAGTTCAGGTTGAGACCTTCAGTAGGGTGATGGCATTTTGAGACTTTCAGTGATAGATGAGAGCGCCCACAGTCATAACAACATGATGCACCTGATGCAGCATCCTACTGCTAGCACCTTCTCCTACAATTTTTAAATATAGAAGGGGATTTTTCTTAGTCAGCATGTTTCTGTCAGAACTAGCTCTTCATAGACCTAATCTGAATGTTTCCGCACAGCTTTGAACTTCCATCAGCTTTCTAATGGAATAACACAACAGTCTAGTCTTTTCAAATATTAGACTTTGATTTGCCTTTTTTTAGCAAATGGAATAAATTTTTACTCTTCACTGATTTCTGTGGCTGTGTCTGCACTTATGTCTAAAATGTTTCCAGGGTTTGAGAAGCCATCAACTACTGAAATATGCAAAGAGTTGTTTGGGTTTTTTTTTAAAAAACATTACTACCATAAAGCAAAATCTATGGTAACACCATCAGACAGCTACTGACCTTATTTAGCTTCATCTCAGTCCCAAGTTTTATTTAATGGATGTCTCAAAAATGTGTATGAAAGCAATGCCAAATGAAAGCCATGTCAACTCTTTGCAAAACACCAGATAACTTCTAAGATTGTTTAAGCATGTCAGCTAGGAATCATGATAGTTAAACATCTTTATAAAACATTCTGAAAGCCACAGACAAAAATAGCTAGTTTTATGGTATTGCCTGTTGGTAGTTAAGATAGCGCTGGTGCAGGTACTGATCCCAGCACTGCAGGTAGCTCCCTCCCTGCTTATTGTGCCCGCGAAGCTTCTTAGCATCTAAACTTTGCATCACTCACACTGTCTAATATGAGGACAAACACACTCAGAGGCAACAGCAATCCATACTGCAGGAAAATCTTTTTCCTGAGCTAATAGAGGGCTTAGTCCTATGTAAGCCATCAAACAAGCTAACCCTATCCACCGGCAGTATTTCCTCTTCCCTCCCCAGGAGACAAAACTGTTTTGCTCCCTGCTGAAACTTTTTACACACTGCTGCAGGCTCAGGCAATGGCCAGGGTGAGGTGTGATGATGACTGGTTGTTCTCCCAAATCTGTAAGACACACATGGCTGTTCAAGGAGTCCACAACTTGTCCTCACCTTCAGAGGCCCTTCCCCCTCCCCCCCCTTATGTCCCTTGGACCCCAAAGAAGATGTGACATGATAGGGATGTCCCTCAGGATTGACACCTGCAGGCCACTTCTTCCTCTGATTGTTTCCCCATGTTCCTGCAAACATTTCCTTCCCTTGCTGCCCCTAAATAGCAGCTCAAGAAACTAAACAGACAATGAATTGTCAATGGTGTAAATAAAATAGACTTTTACATATGTATGCTGTGCTTGCAAATCTTAGGACTTTAGACTAGTCTACTTCAGAAAGATTTTACATTTGGTGTTTGTCAGAATCTTGCTAAGCGGTTGGCCATTTTGCAGAGGTGTGTGCCTGTCTGTCTTCTCTAAATATTTTATAATATAGTTATACTGTATTGACCTGAAATTCATCAATAATTTGAACAAGTAAATAGATGATTTAGAAATGCTCATTTATTTATGTAACAGTTCATAATGTCACATTCTGAGGCTGTTCGTCCTGCAATTACATACATCATTTAGTTGCTGAACTGAGAATATATGTGTGTATTAGTTAAAGATCCTCTTGAAAAACAGCTACAATCATCTTTCTTCATAGCTACATATCATATCTAACATATAAAATGGAAGAACAAAGTCACTAGCTGAAGCCTTGGGCAGCAGATGAAATGTATGACTAATAAAGCTTGAAAACCAAGAGTGGTGTAAACATGATTATCCTGGCCAATGTGAGTTTAAGAAGCCTGAGATTATTTTGCTTGAATAGTCTTAATGAGAAAGAGAGTGAGAATTGTGTGCTAGCAGAGCAACGTGCAGTAGCTGCTCTTTGGAGTGGGGTTGTCAGCCCTTGAGATTGTTGCTTCAATGTTGCTTTCTCTCCGAATAGCACATTTACAAAATAGAAATAACAAGTTCTTTTTTTTCTGCATCTGCCGTTCATCAAATCCCTCTGTATATGCTTTTTGTCTTTTTTTTACACTTGTGAATTAGCACAACAAGCTTCAGCCTTCACTTACCTAAGTAAGATGCAAGTAAACTCCAAAGGAGGGGACTATACTGTGAAGTGTAACGACAGCAAGTGTGGATGTCAGGGCTAATCCCTGAGATTTTGTCTGTCTTTTGAAATTTGAATTCAGCACATGACTGAGAAGTAATCAGTATCAGTATCAGGCTCAGTATCTATTTATTTTCATAAGAAGTCTGCAGTTAGGATTCCTAGAATGGCATTTTACCTATGCACAGGACGAGTACAAATGGCCAGAGTGCAGGAGACTAGGAATGATGGATTCATGGGATTACAGGATAGTCGTGATAAAAGGGACCTCAGGCAATCATCTAGTCCAGCCTCCTGCTTGTTTTATTTGTTTGCCAGGATTTTTGTCTGGTTTCAAGTAGATGGTTCAAATTTTCTGTGCTTTATATTTCAACAGAGGAATAATATAAAATTATCAAATGCATTGTCTGAATGGTAGCCAACTTCATGAAGTCTTGTGAGAGCTAAAATAAGCAATATTTTTAAAAATCTGAATACTATTGTTGTTCTATCTAAATCATATATGGCACCAAACAATTAGCTGAGTAATCAGAACCAACTTCTGTAAGCCTACATGGTAATAGCTACAGTTAGTGACAAAAGCAGAATAGCAGAAAAGAGAAGACTCAGGTGGTCCATCACACTTTCCATGATGATTCCCCTTTAAGAATTGTTGTAGTTAACTGCTCAAATGACTTACTAAGAACAAAGTACATTTTGTCCATCTCTGAAGAGGATTGCATTTCCAGTCTAGCCTTTCTATTCACATTGTTAAATTTGGTAAGAGATGTTTATCCGATTTGAGAGATGTGGAGCTCTGGTAAGGTTGCAATGAAAGTTGAAGCCTCAAGGAACCCACAGATGATCTAAGAACACGCATGGGCTTCACTGACTTTTGCTCTCTGACTTCCAGAGCAATTAGTACATAGCCTGTACTGGTATCTTGTGGAATCTCCATCAATCCTGGCCTACCTCAGGCAGTTGAAGGGCAGACAGGAACCCTATTGCAGGAGTGAGTACTGGAGTCCGAGTTGATGCTGGCTGACATGAATGATCAAATGATCAAATTGCAGGTGATATATAGTACAAAATTTACAACTCTGCCTGCTGTGAAATGTTTTGGGGAAGCTGAAATTCTCTAAACAACCTCGGGAAGCAAATATTTCTAAAGCTACAGAACTGATGGAGACATGATAATATATCAGTTCCACATAACTTATCTGTAAATTATAGCTATAAGAAAGTTACTAGGAAGACAATGATGGACTCTGAAGGATTACTATTTTTAAAGCAATTTTCACAAAACTGACAGCTAATGTACCATCTATCTTCATAGATTTTCCTTTACTAGATGATACAAAGATAAAACCACAAGGGGGAAAAACCTCTTATGCTTGTGTATTGTTAGGCATCAGCAAATGCTCTTTTGAATAGTGTGACCTGAATTTCTGAAGAATGATATATTCTGTAATGCATAGCTTGTGACTTCATTTACTTCTGTATTTATTTGTTTGTTTTATATCTCTATGTTGTATTTTGCATCTACTGTTCATAATATACACGAGTTCAGTGCTCTAATTTCAGACTTCAAATACATATCATCTTCCTATGTAGTTTTTTTCAGATTCAAATTAAGACTACTAGAATGGTTGTAAATCACATTTAAGGGAAAAGGGAAAAGTTGGTCCCTGAAAGTTCTTACCTCCTGAGTACATTTTAAGTTCTGAAATCCCTAAGATTTATATCAATTTACTAAGAAGGCAAGTGATGACTAAAATTTTCAGGTGTTCAAATTTGATGATAACTGTACACATTTATTTGGGTAAGGGCTCCAAAATGCAGACACTTCATTAAACTTTACACAACTTTACACTTTATTTCATTAAACTACACATAGTTGACTAGAAGGCTCTCCATGTTCCTGCCTTGAGCAGAAATCTTATTCTCTTATTTCTTCCCCAAGTTTAGCTTTGTGCTCTGGGGTGGAAACTTAAATTAGTTCACAGAAGAGTGTATTTGTTCTTTCTTAGCTGATGTGCCAGTTTATTGTTTGGGTAATGATTGTTAGCAGGAGAAGTAATTTTTATATTGTAGATCTCTATACTATATTTTTTTAATAGAAACTTCTGAAGCATTAAAATTGTCATCTTGATTTTACCTTATGACCTCCAATAGAGTTGGATTAAGAGTACTTACTTCTTTTGTAATCTCTTATTTGATAATAGCATGTCCATTCAGCAGACTTGTCTCCTAAAGCCACCAGGGTGATTGACAGACCATGCTCCCTTGGAACTCATCTGCACTTTACAAATCTTTTCATGAATGCTTATCTATTGCCAACAGATGTAATGAATCTTTCGCCTGCTATTCAAGATCCTATTATTCATACCCACTTTCTTATGACCAGTAATATTAAAACTGACATTTTCAGTTTAAAATTTCTATACCCAGATAATCACAATATAATGAGGAAGCATCAAGTCTCTAAAAAGTAGATGACAGAAAATTTGGTGGTTTTTTTTTTTTTTTCCTTTTAATTTGCTGTTAAAAATGGACAAAGAATGGAATCATAATTGGGTTCATGACAATTTTCTTAATATAATTCTACTTATGATGACATCAAAAACTCAACACTTGTCAAGAAGAGTTTTTAAAACTGTTTTCTGTGCACTTACTGATGGACAGTTTCCCAGCTTGTGATAGTTGTTAAGGACAGCATTCAATATGCAAGATGGTTAACAGTATTGAATTACTAAAACTTAGAGACACTTCCCTTTACAAGATTGGGGGGGTGGGGGGTGGGGGTGTTTGCGGATTTTTTGTGTTACTATTTTTCTAGGTTGTTTTATTTTAATTTCAGCTATTTCTGATAACAAATTCAGAAACAGAAATACAGAATTTTTCTTCTGCTAATACATTTAAGTGGTCATTTCTTAGAATAGTATTAGTGCACTTCATAGCAGGCCTTTATAATGCAGTAAGAAGAAAGCTGTTGTATTTCTGGTGGATTTGCCAAACGGAAGTATATGTGTCTGGGCTTGATAGTCTGCACTCAGTGAGTTCAATAAATCCAGGAAGCATTGAGCTTATTAGGCATGTGCTGCACCTGCCTAGTGACAGGGTGACTTTTGTGCGTTGCAGAGCAGCTTTGTGGGAGCACAGTGGCATGTCCAGGTGGCTGCAGCTGGGCTGTGGGATGCACACAATGTACAAAATTCTCTAATTCTGCCTGGGCAAAATATTCAAATGGGGAAGATAAATGTGTGTTGGGCATGTCCTAATCCAAATGATCCATACACAATTCCAACCTGTTTGGTGCCACATATGAGACAAGCTAAGCATAATTTTATTCCCTAGAAGTAATGACAGCAGCTATAGATGTCTTTTTCAGATAAAATGCTCTGGTTTTGATTAAAATCAAAAAGGTTTATTCACAGCTGGGTGTTTGGTTTGCTTTCTTCATTATAAATTGTGGTCTAAAAAATGAACTTTGAAGAAAGAAAATTCATCTTACTGAAATGCATCCTGGGGACGTTTTTTTTTTGTTTGTTTGTTTGTTTGTTTTTTTGTTTTTTAATTGAATGAGATGTTGGAATTGGTATATTTCTATAGAGTTTAAAGTGTAAGTTACCAAATTTTCAACAAAATAGTTGATTGCTGCTGACTGACATGGGGGTGTGAGCTAAAACTTTTGAGGTTTTTCCAATTGTCCATTTGTACAGAATAAAGGCTGTATTTTATATATTATTAGACTTGCAGTGTCAAGTATTAATAATTTCAGATCTTAAATTTTGTTGTCACTTTTAGAACTTAACAGCTTTTACAACTTCTGCTTATTTTATGTGTTTGTTATTTTTTACTCCAATTACTGTAATGGGCTTTTTTCTATGGGTTCTTTGATTAATTTTAGTATAGAATAGCTCTCTTTTGCAAGCATGACTGTTTTGTCAAACCTCTGTATCATGTTGTACAAATTGGGAGAGTTACACTTTTGGAGACAGAAATGCATGAAGAAATGCAACATTTTAAGCTGATGAATGCTATCTTGGAAAAATGGGTTTTCTCACAGTCTTTATCACATGCAGACACTGTCATGACATATGTGTACAAAAGGACTAGGTGAAAGTTTTGTAGGACTTTTTTGCTATTTGTATTGTATAATGTTCCAATGTATAACTGGTTGGCTTGGCAACTTTACAGAAGTTTTCCTAACGTACTTCTTCTTTTGTTCCCTATAATGCATGACTGAATGACTGTACTTAGAAAAATTTATATTTCCTCCTTTTTTTGTTCCCACTCAAATCTCATTTACCGTTCATCTTGGTTACACTGAGGAAATTCTTTCAATTTTGCAATAAAGTCAGAGGATGAGAGTGTGTGGTCTGACAATATTCTTTTATTAACCTGAGTAGCTTACATTACATACAGTATTGTACATCTTATTTTTTCTGTTGCTTATTGCTTGGAAAAGTTTTAGGAACATTGATTTCCTCTACGTGCTTTGTTCAAGAAGCTATGAAAATAATTCCCCTGCCTGAAAGTGATATAAAATCTGCTGGAGCCCATGTAGAGTGGAAATAAATTCCTACAGGTCAGACAGGTCTTGGGGTGGTGATGATCTATGACAAGCATGGTAGAGTCCTGTCTGCTACAAAATTTCCCCAAACTATCAACTGATTCTACAAAGGTCCAGGATTTTTAGACTGTTTATGGTCTTAGATCTTAGGGGAAATTAATTCAGCAATGTTGAGATACATGTGAATTCTTTCAGAATTAGAATTATAATTAAAATTAGTCATTATGAACATATAGGGTGGTTTGAGATGCAAATACCCTAAATAAAAATGATGAGTGTTTCAAATATATCTCTCTATATCTCTCTCTATCTCTCTCTCTCTATATATATATATCTGTCAGCAAACAAGTCCCCATCTCCCTTCCGTTATACTGTTTCTTAGCAACTGCTGTATATCTCTTTGAGCTAGTGTTTCCTTGACAATACTCGTGGCATATTGTACGTGTATATAAGGCACTTCATTCAAAGTAAAGACAGTCCAAGAATCTATTTGTAAAACATCATTGAAATGCAGCTATTGTTTGGCAAAAAGAAGTAAGCTATTGTTTGGCAAAAAGAATCCAGCACTGTTGCAGGATTTGGTAGAAGGAATAAAATAGGAAACAGCAGTTTGGGCTAAATGAGACAGGGATCCCTTCAGATATAACAGACAAAGTCTCTGGCTAAAACCCACCAAATCTGTCTTCAAGTTAGCAAGGTGTCCCTTAGACTGGTGAAGAAAAGTGAATAAATAGTTGACCTTGTTAGGGCATCATTTGAGCAGAACAGTGAAGTTCAGCTAAGTTATTCGCTTTGTTCCTGGGGAATTTTACAAACCTTTAGTCCTTCTGTAGTCTAAGACTCTTTAAATAATATGTTGACATTATTAATCCCCTTCCCTACATCCTGTCTTCACACTGATTGCCCAAGACCTAGATTTCTGCACTGTTAAATAGTTGGACCTCTCTGTGGCAAACTCTCCAACTAGCTGTGTCTAACTGCACATCTCTCACTGGCCTTGTCAGCTCCCACATCATGAGTAAGCAACTACTGTAATCCAGCTGCCCGTGATTTGGTTATAAAACACAGACAAGGTGCTACCTTTCTTGTGATCTAAATATATCAGCAAAAATCTTGGGTTTAGGGGATTTTGCCAGGCAAGTTGCTCTAAGTTTCTGTATTTCTGTATTCTAATAGTAAGAAATGAACATTCTTACTATTACCTAAGAATCTTGTTAAAGATTTGCAACCATTTCCCAACTCAGGGAAATCAGAATTTTTGTTTAGGGTAACTATCAGTTCCAGACAGAGAAACACTGTTATTTTTCAGCTCCCCTATTATGATTCTTTGTTAATAGTATCTACCTAGTTTTCCAGACAGTCTGGTCTTAAGAGGTTGTAAAGGACATGAACTCTGAGATACTTTTAATTGTATGTTTCTTTCAATTTTTCATGTTTGCAGCTTTTGTTGCTTTCCATTTCCATTTGTCTCCTTTAATTTTGTGAACAGAAAGAATTTGGAAGCTTAAGGCTATTGGTCTGGAACTGCTCATCAGCTAGACAAATTTGTCATGGATTGTGATTTAACATTTTGCTTCATCTATTTTCTTCAGAGAATGATTGCAGTTTAATGTTATTTTGCATTCCAAGTAGTTGTAGATTCCCTGTATCAGCCCATAAGACTTCTTTCTGAGCTCTCAAAAAGTCCCTCAGTAGCTCTCAAAACTCACTCATTTGCTATGCTAAAAAGCAGGTTGAAATTTTAATGGTAATTTGTTACGAAGAAATCCATGAAATTTGAATAAATCAGCAAATTCCTCTTTCCATCACCAACCCATTTTAATAACATGAGCATTGTTAAAAGTTTAGTTTATGCATCTATTACTGATTGCAAGTTATTTTAGCACATACCCTAGAAATACTGTCTTGAAAATCAGATCAAGAGCTGCAAATTGGTGTGCAATAAAGATTTTAATAGAAAATTAAGTGACTACAACTGGCTGTTATCTGATTAAGCTGCATGCCATATATTTTCATTATTCAAATGTGTTTCCACCTTTGGAGAAAACAAAACAACCAAAACCAACTTCAGTTGATATACTTTGGCATATCAGCTGAGAAGATAAAGCAAGAAAACAATTGCTTGGGGAATCTCCAATGGCTGAGATGCAGGACAGTAAGAAAAGAAATACTGCAGCTGCCTCTGTAATCTGCTCTGCTAACTTTTGTGCTGAACTGTTTCCATCCTGTGATTAATGGTGAAGTTTATTTTATGGAACTGTCATTTTGGCATCTTTCACTAGTACAGCAATCACTTTAAGGAAAAAAAAACACCCCACCACCCCCCCAAAAAAAAAGGGGGACACACACTTAAATTGGCCCCTTTATATTTGTAATCAAGAACAGCATGTACCAGCTTTTAGCTCGTAACTAGCCCATTATGTACACTTGAGAAATGAGTCAGAATCTTATAGAATAGATTCTTATGGGTGGGAAGACAGACAGATTCAAATTCCCTGATATGAACATGCTTCAGTGTTTTTATATGGTAGTGAAATGCAAAGCAGCAAGTGAAGTACTTTGAAGCCCTCAGTTTAGAGTTCATAGGTATGCTAAAGTGATGATAACTTTATCTGAGACATGTTTGTAATGACATGGTGACACCATTAGATGTGTCAGTCAACGTAGCATGTTGAGTGCTTAGCTACTGAGTAAAAGTAAGTCTCTAGTGAACTCCATTTACATTTTCAGACCATTCTTTTCAGAGCTTGATAGTTTCACTCCATTCTTTTCCTCAGAATCTGTTATCTTTGTTTCATATATTACTGAATAACAATGTTTCTGGTTTTGGAGTATGTGTTTAATCAAATTACATGAGCTTCTGTTTTGTGTGTATTTTCTCTTAAGTGATAGATCAGTGCTCATGCAAGGGTTTCAGTCTTTTTTTTTTTTTTTTCATCTTTCTGATTTCTCACTAATTCTGTGTGTATGCTGTATTTGAAATGCTCTACTCTCCAGAGTGAGGAACTATGAGTAGCTATGGGTTAGATAATGTGTATCTTCCTGCTCCTATTCATGACTGACTCTGATGTTTTATTTTGTGTTCTTTGCCACTTGGAATGCTATTTCTATGTCTGCATTTCTGCCTTCCTATCTAAAATTTCCACTTCTAAATAGAGGTTACGCCCTCCACTGAGCAAAAACTGAACCTTTAGCTCAGTCAAAAGACTGTCAATAACGAGGTATAGGCCTTATTTGCCCACATGAATGATTCTGATTGTGTAAAATTGAAGAGATATAGAATTTAGTTCCCTAATTAAAATTTGCCTTCTCCATTTGCCCTGAATAATTTTTGAATCTGTTATTGAATTTGAGAAATATCTACCAAAAGAAGCTACTTATAGGAACAAATGTTCTATCACAGATTTCTGCTTTCATTGCTTTCAATTTTCCAAAAGGAAAATGCTTCTTGGATACAAATTTAAAAGATGAATTGCAAAGAACTTATTCTTGATTTAGAGCAATCTGTTACATTAGCTATGTGAAGTACAGGGGTTTCTGCCACCTGCTGTTGTACACCAGTGACACTATCATTTGCCACTCACTGCAATGATCTACGGCCTGGGTAGAAAAGGAAATGCACTCCAGTGCATTAAAAAAAAAAATTAAAACCATACTATTACCATTTCACTTTCTTTTTCCCTTAAATCTTGTGGTATTTTAGTCATCTCAGTCAGTGGGATGATAGTCTTGCTTAGAGCATTTTTTTTGAACCCCCAAGCAGATTCCAATTAGTTTCTAAGTGCTTATCCAAAAGTATGATGTTTTGGAAAGGATGGTCTCTGGGACAAAATATTTGAGAGAAGCTTTTCATAACTCAACTTATAGTTTATGGTGTATGTTAAACTGGTGTTTATGTGTGGCAGTGTTTGGATGTGCAAAGACACGTTCTTTTATGCTTGCATCTTGCTCCTTGTCATTAGTGCCTTCATAACCTTCAGAATCAGTCAGGATTTGATAATTTTGTTTAAGATGCAGTTTTGACTAGCAATCATTTTTAATTAAGTGACAGCAAAACTAAACCAACCAACCAAAAAACCCATGTGAAATGGTCAAATATGAACCAGCCTTTGGCTTTCTGAAGCAACTACACAAGCCCTGTGCTAGCACAAGAAGGATTAGCAGGTAGGTGGGGTGCAAGGGAAAGAACAATGCCAAACTGTGATAGCTTAAAGTGTAGTTCAGTTTTTGGCTTTAGCCTGCCTTGTTCAGGAGGCATTTGATTCAATGGACCAGATTTTCCATCTGTTCTGGCATTTATTTGGGTATAATTCACTAAATCCTATAACCTTTGAACTGGTGTGAAACTTTCCTTTAGAGGGTCATATATTGGTAGCAGGTCTGGTCTAATTCCTGCTCCTGTGGTTTTGCTCATAATTTTTTTTCTCCTGGCTTTCAGAGCTGCAGGTTTTTAATTGTTTAAAAACAGGCAAGGTAAACTCTCTAATCTTGGAAACTGAAGGAACTTGCATGATTGTGACTTTTTTGGCAGGCTATTTAAGTATGGAAGTACTTTTCAAAATTGTCTTTCATTGCTGCACAAAGTTAAGGAGTCACCTGATGAGTACAAAGAAGTTTAGCATAACCAGACTTGCCTTCTGGCAATTTTTATTTGCCTACATACTTTCCAACATATTACATAGTTTGGGTCTTTTTTTCTGTTTTTTAAAGTGCTTTGAAACTTACAGATCAAAACATAATGTACATATAAGTGTTATGATTATGAAGTCATACAATATGTAAAGGGTTGGAACTAAGTTGCTAAAGACATTCTGTCCAGGATGAAAAATTTATTCAAAGACAGCTGTAACAGAAATCAGTTGCTCTCTTTAGTCAATATCAATAATGCTAGAGATTATGGAATGGGAAAAGGCATTGATGTCAAAAGATGATGAGGAAGAATGATACAAATCATGTTTTTGATTTTGTCACTATGCATGCATTCGGCAACTTGACACTGTATCAAGAATAGTATTAGCAAAGAGATTATCTTGCCCATTGACAGTGTTAACTGGAATACAAAGAGTCTTAAAGTGTATTTTATGCAAGAGGGACATAAAGTTAGGAGACTATAGGCAGATTGACAAGAAATGAGCCTATATTCTTAAATGTCCATAAAAGGAAACAAAATGGATTTTCATTGACTGGTTTCACTAACAGATATAGAAAAATCAAACCCTAAGTAAAAGCAGGAAAATTCAAATTAAATTCACCATCCAGATAGAAACTGAGGATGTGCTAATAACTAGAAAAGAGATAATGCTGAAGCAGTCCTGAAGAGCTAAATACTAAACTGAATATTAGGAAGAAAATTCTCTATGTTAAAGGCATACTGGTTCAGATCTGTCTTTGTGAAAGCTCAACTCAGACCCATCATGGTTTTTAACTGAGGCTGAAGCATTCAATGGCTTTTTCTTTCTACTAACTGTGATCAGATACTTCATGTAATCGGTGGGTATACTAGGGAAGACAGCACATTGGAATAGCACATTAAAGCTAGCAATAAATAAATAAAAACTAGTGTTATATAATACACGAGTTCTGAGTTAGTTACTTCCAGGTTGTGTGAAGAACTAATTACAACAGTATTGCTGAAATGTTAGTGACCATTTTTGTGATGGAGGGTGGATGGTATCCCAACAAATCAGAGTGAAAATGCAGGCTCAGACACTTGAACAGGAGGAAAAGACATAAATAAATCTCAACTCTTATTAGTTTGTTGTATGAGTTATAACTGCGATGCTTGAAAAAAACCCCATGAGAATAAATGTTTCAACAGTCAGGTTTTTGGGCCTGGGGGGCACTCACAGGTCTCACTGGCCCTGACCCCTTTCCCCTGGAGTCATCCCCCCACACTGCCTATGGCTCAGGACTCCGCTTCAGCCCAGCACAGTGCCATCAGCTCCCCACATCCCTGCCCAGCTGCAGGCTCCACTGAACTGGGCTTACCCATGTCCCTTGGCTGGAGCAGCAGTTGGGTACTGGCCCCAGGCCCTTCCTGCTGCATCATGGGGAGCTCCCAGAGCATTTTGTTGTATTGTTTGCAACTAAAGTATAGCAGAAAATCCATGGGAAATCAATCCTGTAAATCACTATGTTACTTGTCAGTGTTTCCTGACACTGAGTACGGGAGAAACTCCAAGTATTAGTCAAGATTAATTACTCCTCACTTCTTGTACTGAACAAGTATTTACATCAGAAATACCTGCTATAAAAGCATGTCATGGCCAATAACACAAAATAAAGATAATTTCATGCATTTGGGAATGGCCAGTTGTCCTGGTTCAGCCAGAATAAAGTTTTCCCCAGCAGAGAGAGAGGGGGAAGGGATCTCCATCCGGGTTATTCATACCATGCTGACGTCAGGTCCAGGGGAGGAGCCTTTTTACTTTCGTTTCTGGTGTTGGTTTTTGCCATACACGCGGCGGGTTTGCTCCTTGATCATTTAGCGGTATTTCTCTGTAGATCTTTTTGTCTTGTTCACTGTTATTGCTGTTTATTGTTGTTACTATTGATACTGTTGTTGTTCAGATTGTTCTATCACTCTGTTGTATTAAATTTCTTGTTATTTCAGCCGGGGTCTGTGTCTAACTTCCAGCCCGACCGGCGCGGGTGGGGGAGGGGCAATGGCCACGTGCTCTCTCATCCCGGCAAGAATTAAACCTTGCACATTAAAAATTGGCGCACCAACGTGGGGCAGACGCTGACCAGAGTGTGGTAGAGCAATTTCTTGGGTGTAATCTTTCTGTTTGGATTTGTGTTTGTTTGGTAAGAAAATGTTTGCAATGCTGGGCCATTTGCTTGCATGGGGGGGGCTGGATTAACCCTTATATCCAGTGTATAATCCCAGTGGTGGTGTTTGTTATTAGGGGAAAATGTGCAAAGGGTTTTATGTTGTTATACAGGCTATTGAATGCTTATAATGCCTTTGTATCGCTGTGTGTGGGGGTGGGCCGGTACCTGTTTGCCGTTTGTTTTTTTTGTTAGGGGTATCACCCCCTCTGTGGGTGAACCAGGGGAAGACATCCTCTGGGCTTTGGGGAGTTTTAACTATTCATGGAGCCCGCAGGCCAGTGTGATTGTGGCACAATGCCTTCTGAATGTCTGCCTGGTTTCGGTTTTGGCCATGTGGCACTTCTCTAACAATAGCAGTGCCCAGAAACCTGCCCCGAGGCAGATAATAGTGAGCGGCAAGGGGTGTGGGAAAACATGGGCAAAGGCCTGAGTCGGTGGGCACCCCCAATGCTTTGGAATTTCACTCCTGAGCAAATGCAGAGCCCCGATAAACTGATGGAGTGCTTAGAAAGGGTGTATTACCACGCTGGCAAAACCCAGGAAACACAAATCACTGCAATGTGTTGGGGACTTGCCCAGGCATACCGTGCCCTCTTTAATACCACCCGCTGCACTCAAAGGGAAGAAAAGGCCACACAAACAATATCTGAACTGGGGGCACAGGCAGAGCCAGTCTGTCGCCTCCACCAGCACACCCACTGAGCCAGAGAGCCAGGCAGTACCAGTGTCAGTCACCCTGATACAGAAAACCAAATATACCAGAAAGTCTGTTCGCAGAGTGAGGGATGAGGATGAGCCAGGCCCATCAGGGGAACAGGAGGAAGGACCAGAGGTGATTGTCCGATCTCTGTCCCCGACTGAGCTGCGAGATATGCGGAGAGATTTCGGCCGCCTGGGAGGTGAGCAGATTTGCACCTGGCTGCTCCGATGCTGGCACAATGGAACCAGTGCTTTTGAGATGGAGGGGAGAGAGGCCAAGCAGCTGGGATCTTTGGCCAAGGATGCTGGCATTGATAGGGAAATAGGGAAACAGGCTCAAACTCTCAGCCTTTGGAAGTGACTCCTGTTCAGTGTGAGGGAGAGGTACCCCCTATGTCAGTTAAGCAAATGGACTAACATTGAGAAGGGCATCCAGAGCCTAGGGGAACTGGCTGTGTTTGAGATGATCTATGGTGATCTGAATGATGAGCAGTCACCCCTGGACCCAGATCAGGCCCCTTGCACACACCTGATGTGGCGAAAGTTCCTGAAGAGCGCACCAGAAGCACACTCGAAAGCATTGGCAATAGTGTCCTGGTGGACAGACACCCACACTCTAACAGTGGATAGAGTGGTTGGCAAGCTCCGGCAATATGAGGGAAATCTCCCCTCATCTCAACATTCCCTGGTCTCAGCTGTGGAGGAACTGTCTCAGAGGGTCCAGAAAATGGAAGAGGATATGTCCTACGTTCCACCTGCACGAGCTAATGTCTCCGCCATTAGAAGTAAACGTTTCCCCACCCAAGAAAAAGGCAGCAGAAGGTACACACCACGAGGCACCCTGTGGTTTTTCCTCCGTGACCATGGAGAGAACATGAGGAGGTGGGATGGACAGCCCACTGCTGCCCTAGCTGCACGAGTAGAGCAGCTGAAAGGGAAGGCCATCGCAAAAGGGGAGTCCTCCAAGAAGAGCCCTGCTCCAGTGTCCAGTCAGAAATACCCCAGACAGAATAGAATGGTGAACGTTATGTCTGAAACTCTTGAGGGGACCAGTAAATCATTCTTTCCAGAAGTGAGTGATGATGAGCAGGATTAGAGGGGCCCTGCCTCCAGCCAGGTGGAGGAAAGGGACAATCAGATTTACTGGACAGTGTGGATCCGATGGCCTGGCACGTCAGACCCACAAGAGCATAAGGCTTTGGTGGACACTGGCGCACAGTGCACCCTGATGTCATTGAGCTACACTGGGGTTGAATCCATTTGCATCTCCGGAGTGACAGGGGAATCCCAACAGCTGACCCTACTGGAAGCTGAAGTGAGCCTGACTGGGAAGGACTGGCATAAGCACCCCATTGTGACTGGCCCAAATGCCCTGTGCATCCTGGGCATAGACTATCTCAGAAGAGGGTGCTTCAAAGACTCAAAAGGGTACCTGGTGGGCTTTTGGTGTAGCTGCCCTGGAGTAGGTTGAACAGTTGTCCACCTTACCCGGCCTCTCAGAGGATCCCTCAGTGGTGGGGCAGCTTAAGGTTGAGGAGCAGCGAGTGCCGATTGCTACCAGGACGGTGCACCGGCGGCAGTACCACACCAACTGAGATTCCCTGGTCCCAATCCATCAGCTGATCCGTCAACTAGAAAGCCAGAAGTTAATCAGCAAAACTCACTCCCCCTTCAACAGTCCTATATAGCCAGTGAGAAAGCCTAATGGTGAATGGAGGCTAACTGTGGACTACCGTGGCCTGAATGAAGTTACGCCAGCAATGAGTGCTGCAGTGCCGGACATGCTAGAGCTCCAGTATGAACTGGAGTCGAAGGCAGCCAAGTGGTACGCCACGATTGACATTGCTAACGCGTTCTTCTCCATTCCGATAGTGCCAGGGTGCAGGCCACAGTTTGCGTTCACTTGGAGAGGCATCCAGTACACCTGGAATCGATTGCCCCAGGGGTGGAAACACAGCTCCACCATTTGCCATGGACTGGTCCATACTGCACTGGAGAAAGGTGGGGCTCCAGAACACCTGCAGTATATTGACATCATTGTATGGGGGAACACAGCCGAGGAAGTCTTTGAGAAAGGGAAGAAGAAAATTGAAATCCTCCTGAAGGCCGGCTTTGCCATTAAGCAAAAGAAAGTTAAGGGGCCTGCAAGGGAAATTCAGTTCCTAGGAATAAAATGGCAAGATGGGCGTCGCCACATCCCAGTGGAAGTGATAAATAAGATAACAGCCATGGCCCCACCAACCTCTAAAAAGGACACTCAGTCTTTCCTGGGCGCTGTGGGGTTCTGGAGGCTGCACATCCCAAACTACAGCCTGATTGTGAGCCCTCTCTACCACATAACCCATAAGAAGAACGATTTTGAATGGGGCCCTGAGCAACAACAATCCTTTGAACAGATTGCCCAAGCAGTAGCCCTCGGGGCAGTCCGGGAAGGGCAGGAGGTTAAGTACATGCTCTACACCGCAGCCGGGGAGAATGGCCCTACCTGGAGCCTCTGGCAGAGAGCACCTGGGGAGACCCGAGGCCGACCTCTGGGCTTTTGGAGCCGGGGATACAAAGGCTCTGAAGCTAATTATACACCAACTGAGAAGGAGATACTGGCAGCGTACGAAGGAGTTTGGGCTGCCTCAGAAGTGGTCGGCACTGAAACACAGCTCCTCCTGGCACCCCGACTGCCGGTGCTGGGGTGGATGTTCAAAGGAAAAGCCTCCTCCACGCATCATGCAACCGATGCCACGTGGAGTAAATGGGTTGCATTGATAATAGAACGGGCTCGAATAGGGAACCCCAGCCCCCCAGGGATACTAGAAGTGATTACGAACTGGCCAGAGAGCAAAGATTCTGGGATGTCACCAGAACAGGAGGTGACACGTGCTAAGGAGGCCCCACCTTATAACGAGCTGCCGGATGAGGAGAAGTGATATGCCCTGTTCACTGATGGGTCTTGTCGCATTGTGGGAAAACATGGACAGTGGAAGACTGCTGTATGGAGTCCCACATGCCGGGTCACTGAAGCTGCTGAGGGACAGGGGGAATCGAGCCAGTTTGCAGAGTTGAAAGCCATTCAGCTTGCTTTGGACATTGCTGAGCGGGAAAAGTGGCTGAGGCTCTACCTCTATACCGACTCTTGTGCAGTGGTGAATACCCTGTGGAAATGGCTGCAGCAATGGAAGAAGAGCAACTGGCAACGTAAGGGTAAAACCGTCTGGGCTGCTGAGGTGTGGCCGGATACTGCAGCCTGTGTGGAGAACCTCGTTGTGAAGGTGTGCCATGTGGATGCCCATGTACCCAAGAGTTGGGCCACTGATGAACATTGACACAACCAGCAGGCAGACCAAGCTGCTAAGATTAGAGTGGCTCAGGTGGATTTGGACTGGCAGCGCAAAGGTGAACTGTTCATAGCCCAGTGGGCCCACGAGACCTTGGGCCACCAAGGTAGGGATGCAACATACAGGTGGGCTCGAGATCGAGGGGTGGACCTTACTATTGACACCATTGCAGAGATCATCCACGGATGTGAGACATGTGCTACAATCAAACATGCCAAGCGGGTGAAGCCCCAGTGAAATGGAGTATGATGCCTGAAATATGGGTATGGAGAGGCCTGGCAGATTGACTACATCACACTGCCACAGACTCGCCACAGGAAGCGCCACGTGCTCACAATGGTGGAAGTAACCACTGGGTGGCTGTAAGCTTACCCAGCGCCCCACACCACTGCCCGGAACACCATCCTGGGCCTTCAGACCGAAGTCCTGTGGCGACACGGCACCCCAGAGAGAATTGAGTCAAGACAACGGGACCCACTTCCGAAACGACCTGATAAATGCCTGGGCAGAAGAACATGGCATCGAGTGGGTCTACCATATCCCCTACCACGCACCAGCCTCTGGAAATATAGAGCGCTATAATGGACTGTTAAAAACCACATTGAAAGCACTGGGAGGTGGCACCTTCAAAGACTGGGACACACATCTAGCAAAGGCCACCTGGCTAGTCAACACAAGAGGATCTGCCAGTCGAGCTGGCCCGGCTCAGACAAAACCTCCATGTGCTGTAGATGGGGATAAAGTCTCTGTGGTGCGCATGAGGAATATATTGGGAAAAATGGTCTGGTTTAGTCTGGTTTAGTCTCCATTTAGACAATGGAGAGGTCCGATGCGTACCACAGGGGGACTTGATTCTGGGTGAGAACATGCCGTAAATATGATGTGCCTGTGTAGATTATTACTTTGTTATTGTTAACTGCTAAATGGCAGCTGGACATGACGTAGGTGGTATAGAATAAAGGGGTGGATTATGTCCTGGTTCAGCCAGGATAAAGTTTTCCCCAGCAGAGAAAGAGGGGGAAGGGATCTCCAGACAGGTTATTCATACCATGCTGACGTCAGGTCCGGGGGCAGAGCCTTTTTACTTTCGTTTCTGGTGTTGGTTTTTGCCATACACGCAGTGTGTTTGCTCCTTGATCATTTAGTGGTATTTCTCTGTATATCTTTTGCCTTGTTCACTGTTATTGCTGTTTATTGTTGTTAACATTGACACTGTTGTTGTTCAGATTGTTCTATCACTCTGTTGTATTAAATTTCTTATTATTTTAGGCGGGGCCTGTGTCTTAACTTCCAGCCCAACCGGCTTGGGTGGGGGAGGGGCAACAGCCACGTGCTCTCTCATCTCGGCAAGAATTAAACCTTGCACACCAGTATTTGCCATAAAATTCTGTATATGAAGTTCTGGTTTGAATGGAGATTACTTTGTCTCTGGAGCACACCATAATATTTAAAATGCAGATAAAGGATACAAGTAAATTATTAAGAATTGCTAACCATACTGTCATCTCAAATTCTTTGAACAAAAACAAGGTGTCTGGTCATACTTGTGGCAATTAAGAGAAACTGAGAATTCACACTGTAAGTGATGTCTTAACATTTTTTGTTGTGTCCAACCTCTGAAATTGCTTAAATAGTGCAATTCACAACCACACCAATCTCACAGTGTTTATATTTCAGCTGCATACTTTTGAAAACAAACTGAAGTAACCAACCTGAATTCAGATGGAGTGAGCTTTACCGGTGTGACCCATTTAGGCTGACTGGAGCTGTATTTGGCCTGTAATTTGTCATTTCAAATTGCTAAGTCACTGACGATGGATTTTCAATTTATTTATTTTCTTGATGAAATGGCTGTTTCAGAGTATAGTTGGTGAATGTATGCAATTTGTTTCCAGTGTTTTTCACCTTAAGCATATAACCTTTGGGAAGTGCATTGTAAGTTGTTCAAATGCTGCCTTGGGGTCTACCCTCAGCTAATACTTCTGGAGTTTTAATAGCTTAGTCTGAATTGTTTAAAATTTACCCAAGGATGGGAAAGAAATATCACTAGCCAAGGTGAACCACTTGTGCTGCTGCTCCCCTGCCTATTAGCAGATTCTAGCTATTGTGGATTAGTTATCATCCATCAGATTCTATAAAAATTAAATCTCCTTCCTTTCTTGGCTATTGTTTAGATCAACCATCCACATCTCTCCTTTTATGTAATATGTCATGGTATAGCTCTTGTACTCTTGTGGATTGTTTATAGTATTTCCCTTATTGTACTTAGTTCTTTTCAAAGGTTCTGACTTTCACTGTGTATTTACTTATGTTAGTATGCCCTTCCCTTTTTCTCAAATCTCCCATATTTCAGTAATCTCTCGATTTAAATAATGACAACTCTTTGCTACCTAGATAGAGAGGAAACTTGTAATTTATTTTGTTGATTCCTACAGGGAAGCAATCACTGTGAAGACTAATAAGACTCAGGGGAAAAAAAGATGGCACCACTCTGCAGGTAGATTATAATAATATTATAGATTGTTACAAAGATTAAATCATGTAATCTCACTCAAAGTACAAACACACCTATTTCAACATTTCAGTTCCAAAATTATGGCTAAGTTTTACAAATTTGGAGGAAAATTAGTTTGTGTCAGAATTAATGATTGTCTTCCTTATCCAGGAGAAGGAATCTGTAACATCATCTTAATTTTCTTCAGAAAGGATTTTGTCTTTGTTATTTTAGGTCTTTACTGGGTGTCAGTTCTTGAATAAGGACAGAAGAGAGAAATGTACAAATATGATGCTTTGCCATTTCCAAAATAAAGTAGCGGAAGTTTGTGGCATCCACTTGTAGAAGCTTGTAGACAACAAGTGTTTTATGATAATTTACAGTAACAGTTCAGAAAAAAAATATATCCATTACTGTAAGATTTTTAATGATGTTACCCTCTTGATAGCAACCCCAATTTTCTGTCCTCTCATTACTACATACTCTTGCAGGTGGACTTTACTGTGGTTGTTAACTATATACAAAACTTGGTTTATGTTTTCTATCAAATTTACAGTTTTGTGCACAGGATTGGATTTGCTTAAGATTTAAACCTTTGCAGGCATGGTTATATTGCAAGGCAAGGAAACGGACTTTTACTTAAGTAGAAAAGCAATGCACATTTATGAAGGAAATTTTTTTTAAAGTTAATAATAAAACTCACTGTGTGAGAGGATGCATCAGGAACCCTTTACTTTATGTATTGTATTAAACGTCAGAAAAAGCCTCGATTATTAGCAGAAAAATCCTATCCATGTCTGTTAATTTGGAATCTCGTAGAAATATCCTGCTGGTTAGCTCATGTTGATGGCCGAAGGTAGCGTAGCACTGATACTGATTTAACAAACACTGGATACATGACAGTCAAATGTTAAAGAAGGTGCATTGGTGGTGCCTCTAAAACTAAAATCAACAAGGCTCTGGGGGAAAATGTTGTGAAGCTTACAGGTGGTTGTAGAGGGTTATTTTAAGACCTGAAAGTACACCAATACTTTCTGGAATGGTAATGTAAATTAATCCCCATTACTATCTTCTTTCAAATTTACTAACATTGCTAAGAGCTAAACTAGGAGCTTAGTCCTACAAGTTTTTTCTGTGTTTCTGTGCTTGGGAAAGCTTTCAGTCTGCCCTGCTGCACAGTGATTCAAGAAAACATAAAATGTATTAGGTTAAAAATGGTTTTGCTATTATTTCCTCGTGTTACTACCTACTTTCTATCAAATCGGTTGTTTAGCATAATTAAGTCAAACTAAAAGTATAATTAATTGCAGCTGGTACTTAAAAGTTACTGCTTCAGTTTCAGACTGAGGGAGAACTTGTGGGGACAAAATTTGTCTGTTTTTCTCAGCAATATCTATTGGTCTATTTTAAAATAAATTTTTGCACAAATTATATGGTAGCACAAAATATATATTAAATGAGACAACCTTACTGCAATAGAGATTTTTCTTTATTACACCTACTTGAATTCTTTCAGCTGTAATAACACTAATGACTTCTAATGGAGTAGCAGACTGTTTACTTCACTCTAATCAAACAGAGATGAAGGAAATGCCCATTACAGACAGGTTTTTCAAATGCATAATCATTTCCTTTTGTGGATAACCACACTGAAATCCGTAATTCTTAAGGGTCGGAGGACATGGCACATTCTCATAGGGAGGCTTCTCCATCTACGCTGACATTTTAGGCTAGGTTTGGGAAAAGAAGACTGCATTTGTTATACTCTTTCTTCCATACTCTGTGCCTCCTAACTGTCTCTCTAAGTTTTTTCCAAAAATTAATATTCACTATACCCCATGTGGAATACCAGACTCACCCAGTTTACCATAAAGTAAGAATTATAATAGTGTCCTAGAGATCCCCTGCTTTACATCATTCAATGAAAATGATGCCTTTGTCACAAAATGCTGTTGAAGCTTTCTTGCTGAAAACAAATGTACAGTCAGAAAGATGTAGGAGTTAGTTAAGTATTAGCTTTGTCACTTTTCCCCACAGATTTAATAACATAATTGTGAGATTGCTATTATCCTGATTAGGTTTCCATAACAATGAATGTTGTTCTTATCTTTGGACTTTAAATGGATCCTGCCATTCATGGACTTAAAAAAAAAAAAAAAAAACCCCAAACAAAAAAAAACCCCCAAACTAAATCCTTAGAATACTAGGCACCTGAATTATGAGGCGCTACACTGTTGAGATACCATTTAACTTGGAATAAGTAGAAGGCAATCTTGTATAAATGCAAAAGGCATTCCTGCAAAAGTTCAATGATACCGGTAAAATTAAAAATATGTTCTTTCCTCATGGTGTGAGGAAAGTGAATAAAATGTGAAAAAAAGAGCATAGCTTATTTCGCTGATTGGGGTATGATGATATAATACCATTTTGTTAAGTGAAACAGGGTTTGTGTCAGGGCTTTGAAGTAGGTTACTGAGAAATATTAGAGGCAGGAAAAATTGCAAAATATGTTGAAATGTTACATAACAGTTGGCCAAAGGATTTGAAATTACTGTGTGAGTTGAGAACATCAGCCTGGAGTGCCTAGTAGCCATTAACTAAGACACTGGTGAACATGCTTGGGAAGAGCTCTAATGCTTCCACTGTAGCCTACTACAGTAGAAAAAGAACTCTCTAATGGAAGTGGGCTGCAGTGGCATTTTCAACAATTTTTCTTTTGTGAGTGAAAGGTGTAGTTACAAACTTTTTTTTCTGTAAAACAAGGAGAAAGCATAAAGGATCTGTGCAAATAAACCATTTGATTCCCTGCACCTGCACAATGCACAAAGACTGCAGTTCTACAATTGTTATTAATGTTCTTTATTTGTGCACACTGGTCATTTGAAGTGCTTGTCTAAATTCATTCTTTGTAATTTGGTATTATTTTGCTAATTTCTTTTTTCATGTCTACAAACTGACACTGATGGATGACATTTTTCCCAGATGTATTTCACAGAGAATTTATTAAATAATTTCATCAGCTCATTAACAAGAAATTATGAATATTGGTTATAGGAAAACTGGCTGAATGTTCTGTCCGAGCTGTGCATGGTCCTAGACCCTGTGCTGACATAGGAGGTGTTTCATTAACTTCCATCACATTTTAGTCCTTTGCATTTATTTTTGTTATTTCACTGGAAGAGCTCCTTGTTGAATTGGGTTTGGTGAGAATGCTTGCAAGAAGTGAATTCTGTTTACATGAATTGTGCTGCCAGTAACTTTATTCATATAGAAATGCTGCCAGTAAATAGACTATTCAGAGAAACTAAACACAGATGCTCATACATACAATGGCAGATTAATTTAAAATTTCAACTAGTATTCATAGAAATTTGTTTTTTGTATTTTCACACTCCTATTTGGAGTAGTAAAATAAAAATTATTTTCCTTGTTCATGAAATTATGATTGGGTGCAATGTACGTGGTGTGTATGCTCTTGGGCACTGTTAAAGAGCAACTAACCAATGTCAGGGATTTATTTTCACTATAGTTTGCTAGTTTTTTGAAGAAAAGCTCTAATACCAGCTATTTTAGAAAATAGATTTAAAATGGTACAAAGACCTTCAAAAGGCTTGTGGCCCAAAAAGCACCAAAAAAGGGCATTTTTTAATATTCATTTTAAATTTGTCTGTGGCTACGCATTTAACTATCAGATAATTTCTTTGAACTTTTAAAAAAGTAAGTTCTTCTTTGTGGGTATTCGCATTTGGTAAAGCGATGATTATAAAATGGCTGCTATTATCTGATGTGAGCTTTTGCTGTTACTAAACAAGCATAGGAAATATGGTAGAAAAGAAATTAGGTGAAAATCATTCCAACATTGCTCTGTCTTTTGTACCTTGATAGATAAATCTTTTCCATATATAAAGTAACCTTAGTCATCTAAATTTGAGACAAAGAAATAGTGCCTAAAACTGCAGATCACTTGAGACTTCTTTGGTGCTAATTAATTTAGCTCAATTGGTTGACAGATTTTAATCACTATAAAAGCTCCTGTGGATATTTTAATTCGGTTTCATTTTAAAGGCAGAAACATATGGTTCTTTAAAAGATGTGTGACTTTCTGTACTCATTTGAGAAATCATAATTAATGTTTTCATGTGCAGACATACATTTAGTTTCATAATTGTGCATTTTCAAACGTAACCCCTTGCAAACATTGACAGAGTTACTGTGCTGGGAACAGTCAGCCTATAACTTCATTTCCTGAAGATCTTGCTTTTTTAGTCTTAACCGGAAAAAAAAAAAAAAAAAAAAGAAAAGGTGTGTGCAAGTATTTCTACCAAAATTACCCAGATAATAGTACAATCTCTTAAGCTTTCAAAATGTGTTGATTTTTTTTTTAAAATTACAGGGCCTATCTCATTTAGACTTTTAATGTTTGTCTTTAATAATTAGAATAACAAAAGCTAGAGGGTAGTTGGTCTGCCTTCAGACATGGCACTTCAGGTCTTGGCCTCTCTGTGCTATTCTTCATTTTTTTACCCCATCAACTATATTAGAAATTGCTACCAATTCAACTCTAAATGACTCCCAGTATTCTCTAAAACTATTATAATATTTTAGTTGAAATAGTTGATGTAGTCCAACCCCAGTCTTATGAGATTGCAAGCCTAGGTATCATATGGTCCCTCGTGAGTAGTAAAAAAAGGCCACTATGAGGCAAAGAAGTGAAATCCTCCTGGGTGTCATTTGGCTGTCCATTAGTCAAACTATTAATGAACCATTAACAAGTAATTTAAAAAGCAATCTTAATATGCATGCTTTTGTGAAACATATGTAAAAACATTATATTGCATATTCTGCACATGGATCAAAGGCTTAACAAATTGGAATGCTTGCTTCCCAGTTATTCCACCGTTTCTCTGATTTAATTTCTAGCTTTGTCCTACAAGGCAAGTGTGGAAGTCTCAAAGTTATGGATATTTCTCCCTATGAATTCTATGAAGTCAGGTTAATGATAAATTATCAGTCATCACTGATGATACCAGAGTCACAGATCTTACTAATGCTGACAGATAAATAAGATTCAAAATACACTATCCATGTCTCATTTACCAAGTGATATTAATTTATAAGGTGATAGTTCCAAGTGCAAAAGATGGATTTAACAATGTTTTAATACACTTGGGCTAGATTTTGAAATTTTGTGATAAGAGCAAATAAGCTGCAATTTTATCATTTTGACTGTGTCATTTTGATTCACTTGTCTCACTGTTACTATTCATTATCACTGTTATCATTCAATGTAGTTTTAATTTTCTATAAATTCTTGAACGAAACAAGTCAAAGAAAGCTCACAGAAAATTTATGTGGAGTGCATTTAATCTCATTTCATGTGTTGCTTGAAAATAAGAGTGTTTAGCAAAATACTTCATATTAATTAGTAGATATACCCCCCTCCCCCCAAGCCCTGTAACACTGATGTAACATAACCTGCAATATTCTGCTCCAAAAAAATTCCTTCACATGATAGAAACAGTAGGAGGGGAACCCAGAAAAGAGCACATCCTTACTCGCTTTCCCCTGAGTTAATGCTGTTTGCTCGAAAATATATAAAGTGGCATCCACAGAGTCATTTTTCTCAGAGCCCCTGTGATAGCTCTGGAGCATACCAAGAAGAACTTTACTGAAATTTGGCCGCAGCAGCAGTGCAGTATCAGTTTGTGGTATGTTTTCTACCTCTGCTGGAAGGGTTGATTTTTCTGCCAATATAACCTGGCTTGCTGATATGCTAGTCATTGACCTTTGGTGGAAGTAACATGTGGGACAAAAATGGTGCCTTGGTTGTGGTTGCTTTCTGGAGCAACCACATCTGTGCCCAGATCCTGAAGAGAAAGGGAAGAGAGGATTTCCACCCATTGTATTTAGGAAATGTCTTCACTCATTATGAAGGCTCATAAGCAGAAGTCCTTTCCTGCACTTTCCAGTTAAAATCTAGTTTTATTGCATTTCCACTGGGGGATCATCTCCATTAAGTCAGTATCAGCTCAGCATATGTTTCTGTGATGCTAAAAAGAGCAGAACTCCTCTCCTCAAGCACTGCATCAGAAAATACAGTTATAGCTATGACAAAATGAGGATGCTGTACCACTTTCTGTGACAAAGTCTGAATGTGACTGAAGAGAGTGAATATATGTGAACGTACTGTTCATTCATTTGCATTTTACAAAATTGCCTCTTCTTGTATTAGTGCTGTGCATAATATAAACATATGTATCAACATACTAGCTGCATTTGCATTGGATTTCCTTTTTGCAGCAGTCATCAAAAAAGTTTCTGTGTTCACATTTAATCAGTATTACACACTTGGGAATGACTATTAATATAGTAATGTCCTCGTTCAGCTAGGACAGGGTTAGGTTTCCCCAGCAGAGAGAGAGGGAAGGGATCTCCAGCCGGGTTATTCATACCATGCTGACGTCAGGTCCAGGGGCGGAGCCTTTTTTACTCGGCTCTTTGGCAGGCACCTTTCTTTCCGTAAACCAGCTAGCGGTATTTCTCTGTATATCGTTTGTCTTGTTCACTGTTAGTGCTGTTTATTGTTGTTACCATTGATACTGTTGTTGTTCAGATTGTTCTATCACTCTGTTGTATTAAATTTCTTGTTACTTTAGCTGGGGTCTGTGTCTAACTTCCAGCCCGACCGGCGCGGGTGGGGGAGGGGCAACGGCAGTGTGCTCTCCGATCCCGACAGGGCTTAAAACCTGCACAGTAAGATTTAAAATTACTTTTCTGGCTGATAATTAAAATATAAGAACTTCACACATCAGTAAAAATCCATATTGTCTGGGAAGTTATGGAGTAAATATACCTTAAAAAAAAAAGGTAGATGTAGCACACAGGTTATGTTTGTGCAGTGTTGCCATATGAGGATGGTAGAGGACAAAGACAGGTTGGCCTGCAGAGAACAGCTGCATTGAGACAGCCTTCAGCAGAGCCTAATAAACCTTTAATTTCATCTCGGAGTGCCTGACTAGTGAGGTGTTGTCACTTCAGAAAACCCAGGTCGAATCCCTCCGGGAACACGCTTCGGTGAGTACCTAGTGGACATCCCCTTTTCTCCGCTGCCCACCTCCGCTTTTCCAGGCTGTACCAGAGGAGGCTGCAGCCCCTGCCGGAAAATCGCCATCTCCTCCGATTACTTTAAACTAGGGCTGTCCAAATTCTCACAGCGCTGCGTCTCACATCTACTGAGTTTCCTTCCCCTCTTCCTGAGGCTTGCAAGGGGATATTGCCCTTGTCCTTCAAGCACTTCCAGGCCAGAGCAATTCCCGTGGCTAGCTGGGGGGCTTTCACTGCTTCACAGATCAGTTATGCTGTGGTTCTTCAGGAGTGGGGAAGCCTGTCCCTGGTTTTGATGCTGCAGTAGTGCTGACAGCAGCAATGCCATGCAAAAACCCCCAAGTATTAAAGGCAGCACGCTTTTGCTTTTTGGATGTAAATTGATCCTCTCTGCAATGTTTCAGATTTATGGCACAGCCGGGGAAGCTCGGTATCAGCATTATCTCTCTGAGGCAACAGAATTAAGGGCAGATGCTGGACTTGGTTCAGGTTAGGATATCTTGGCTTACCCTGCTTTTTGTGACATTCAAGTCATCTAATTGATATGGCAGCAATAGTATACGAAATGAATGCTCTGTTAATAACTTCCCTTTAGCAGCCACTTAACCCAGAACCTTAGTTTGGTATTGAAACGTTCCCTGATAGTGCTTTGCAGCAATTGTACTGACACCGTGCCTTGAAAGTTAATGGGATGCCTAGGAACAAACCTTTGTCAAGACTGACAGCTTTTAGAGGTTTGTTTAAGGTACAGTTTGTCTTCATGTAAGAGTCTTGAAAAATCTGTCCTCAGTGTATTCTGGTACTTTTTCATCCCTTCTCTCAGTTCTGTGCATGGAGTGATTTCTCTACCAAATTTTGCAAAGGTATTATTTTTTCCTTATTCTATATCTTTTTTAATAACTTCATTTGTAACACTAGTAGAAGGCCAGTTAGTTTTATACAAATAAATATATACAAATACAAAACATTTACATTATATACATTTGTTAGCTATGTATGGAGAAAAATGCCTGTTGTTTGTAATTTCCACTTTCCTATTCTTTTATTTCTCTGTATTCAACAAGCAGTGCGTGTGTTATCAGTGCTATAGATGCAGCCTGTAGCAAGGTATTCTAAAAAGTAGTAATACAGATATAAAATGTTAAAAACAACAAAAAAAAAATACTATTTTCCAATCTTGGAATAAAACGAGGGCAAAGTTATGTTTTTGAATTTCGGGAATTTTAGTAATTTTGATCTTGTTAGAATAAAGTGTCCATCACTTATTTTTTTTAATCTGTTGGTCAGGCCTTAATTATACTTGGACATATGTTTTCCTGCATTTATATTTACAACTGAGGGATGAGAGAAGAATGCATCGAGACCAAATATTTACCAAAAAGCATTCAGAAAGATATACATAAAGCATCCTTGAACAATGAAAATCTGCTTTAGAATTTAAATTAATTCATACTAGCTAAATCAGGGAAGGTATCCAAGAATTTAAAAAATTGCCACAATATTTGTAGTCAGCCTGTCTTAGGGACAGGGACAGTTGAGTCAATTTTAGATTTAAAGAGAAGCGACCTACACCTTCAGCCAGACTTAGATTTAAATAGCATCTGAATTTAGAAGTGATGACTGTAGTTGTAAAATATGTGTGTACCTGGGCAGGCACCCTGCTGACCTTGTAATGCATTTTTGCAAAAGCCCCATCTTGTATACAGCACAGAGAGACATGTAGAATAATTTCAGGTCTAAGGGAGTGGAATATCTGCACCTAAGAAACTGGTTGAATTGTCTCCTCATTTGCACTTGAACCAAACATGTCTAATTTTAATTAATGTTATAGCATTTACATTAATATGCAAATGTATGTAAAATTGCTTGTCATTTTTATCTGGTCAAAAGACTTAATCTTAGAGGTGTTTTTTATAATATTTTTGAGTTATGCCATTTCTACTTTATAACACTGTATGTGGTTTTTGCAACACATGTACTTGTGTACATTTTTACCAGTTGTAATCCTCTGTGACATAGTGGACAGTGTTTTCTGTCATTTGATTCATAGTGCTTTGTAGTCTAAAAAAATCTTAGTGTAAATAAAGTTACTCTCATATAAAGTCCTGTTTCAGTCAAAGAAATATCTGATGAGATGGAAGCTGGAATGAACCTTGTTACACTTTGAGCAACAGACCTTTAGGTTTTTGCTAAATCTTCTATTTTTTGAAATATTTACTGAGATAAATTACCTAATTGTTACGTTAAAGACCATCTACCATAGGAAGGAAATTTCATGTATTCAGTTTTCATTTTATTTATAGATGTGACATATTAAAGATATTCTTATTTTGCATACTGGGTCAGAGTGTGTTGAAATACTCTTGTCAAGCAGTTTGCTCACAAGGGTAATCCAACTGATCAATTACATTTAAAGCTTATATATCTATTGAAAAGTAAGAAAAGTTATGGCTAAGATCTGCAGAAAAGAAATCATTATACTGAACAAATCTTACACAAGCAAGTTGCTCAAAAGATGCAGCTGAAAATGTGATGAATAACACTTCAGCTGTGTGATGGAATATACATTCTGGAAAAGAACGATACCAGTCTAAAATGGGTGCACTTAATACATATGAGATAAAGGCAAATGCCAGTTTATGTCTGGTTTGGAAAGGATTGTAATGTAGAGGGCTTCAGGATTTTTCTGCCATTCAGGACATCTCTGCTACACTAGTGTTGCAGTATGACCTTGGAAAGGTCGCACAGTTGCTATGATTTTCTTTCTCTAGAGAATGGAAAAATATATGACCTTTCTTGTAAATGTTTCCAGATCCTTTCATGGATACCACATAAATCTGGAAAGACTCAACTGAAGACCTTCAATATTTTTCAGTCACAAAGAATACATGTGTGACAAAATATTTCCCTTCAATTTTTTTTAACTGTTGTATTATTTTTTAATATAATGTTACAGTAAGAAGCTGCGTATATGTGGTTAGTATTTGTGTGTGTCTTGCTCTTGCTCTGCATACCTCAGGAGAAAAGAGAAATTAGAAATGCTGAACATCACCAACTTTTAACAGGTAAGCTAGAGAAATGACTGATCAGCTGAGGCCAGTAGTAAAGTGCTATATACTGGTGTTTAACAACAGTACTTTGTATGTAATATAAATCAGGAAAAAAGTGCTATTATGATGATTTCATTTCAAGTTTTTTTGATGCAAAGGGCCTTGAACTGTCTATCTGGGCTTTCTCATACTGCATGCAAAATCACACTCTTCGATTTTTCTTTTTAAGGATATGGATTGCCTTTGGTGTAAGGAAGGGTTAATAGAAGCTTTCCTTGATGGAGTGGACAAAAAACTGAAGAGTTAAATGCATATCTCCATCTGAACTATGTAGTAGCTCGTTTGAAACAGTGCAGGCAGATGACAGTCTGGCTCTGACAACTCCAATTCTGCAAGTACTTATGTGTGTCTAAACTGCTTTAAAATCAGTGCAACTTAAGCATACGCTTAATGTTAATTACATGCTTAAGTGCTTTTCAGAACTGATGCTTTAAGTAATTCAGTAGATCATATATTGGAAGCAGCTCTTGCCAACACTGCAAATATTGTACTACAGTTCTATAGTCCTCAGGTCTTTGCAATGCTATTGCAGAACTGAATTACAACCTAGGTCACAGCCTGCAGTTGTATTCTTATCCTGGGATTTTTTCCACCTTTTGTTTGCATTTTCTGTTACATAACTAGCATTTTAGTTCTTAAAATTTCCAGGCTTTTTTCTCACCACTTTACACTCAGAAGTAAAGTAAATGCCTGTGGGGAGAGGAAAAAGGAAGGGGGAGTGGAAGAGGTAAAATAAATCATGCCTGCGCACGAATAGGGATGTGGTAGCTATTTATACTGTAGTAGAAATACCAGATTAGTAGGATTTAAAATGTTATTGATCTGTAGGTCTTAAAAGGCATTATAAACTCTTAGGTTAGTTCTGTTTCATTACTTTCAAGGTAGACTTATTTAAGAAGACAGACATTTTCTTACATTTTTAAGATTTCTAGCACATAATGGCTTTCCCGGACTCATGAACTATTTCCCCACCTGCTGCTTGCTCTTTGAAAGAGGGGGTGTTTTATGCTTGCCAAGGAGAACTGCCCACTGATAACCTCACTCCTAATCTTACTAGCACTCCAATGATTCATTGCAGATTGGTGGATGCTGTTACCATGAATCCTCAAACACATTTGGCAACAAGTCTGTATTATGCAGTCAGCACTGGCTATGGATTTGCCATTCCTTAAGGAGGAGGGTACTCTGCTTGTCCTGTTACCCTCAAACCGCTTGTATTATGCGGGGGAAATACTTTTGTTATTTCTTGCTAAGTAAGATAATGCAACAAATTCCTGAAAGAAGAAACAAAAGGTGTTGTCAAGATGCATCAAAACATGCCTTTATATTTCTTAGCAAAGCTCTTTCCTGTCAGAGCAAATAACACAATCCCGAAGTACACAATGCCATTCTGAAAGTTATTTCTTATACTTAATCCCTTTCCTTGGTCAATGACACAAACAGGCACTCCTCATTTATTGGTAACTACTAAAAGCAAATTATCTACAAAGCAGTCTCTGAATCAGAGTTGTCTTTTCTGATTATTCCTTTCAGACTTCTAGCCCAGTGTGGCAGTAAAAAATGCAAACAAGGCTTTTCTAGTCTTGTTTAGCATATGGCCAGTTCCGGTCTATCGGGGATGCTCTGCTATGTATAAATTTATTTCCATATTATATCCTAGTTTAGGAAGTTTGTAATTCAGTTGATACTAGGTTTCTCTTGCAGAAAAAACATCTCTGTCTCTCTCAACATTTTGGCATACAATTCATCCTTCACTTGACATTATTTATTTTATCTGTTCTACATCAGACACGTTTTTTGCCTTGATTTTCTTGCCTGTGAGTTCAGAGCTGAATGTCAGTCATTGTGTGTGACGAATTACTTTTCTCTTGTGCAGATTACCTTGAAAATGCTAAAGGTGCTGTTGGCAGTAGACTGATAACAGGGTTCAGGAGGGGATTCTTGTTTCAGCAGTAGCCAAGGATTGTGAGAACTGACTGCAGGCTTGCTTCCAGAGGGGAGGCTCAAAAAACAGTCTAGGCTATTCATGGTGCATGCTGAGAGATGTTATAATAGTAAAAAGAAGCATTTTTTAGTGAAAATTATTGAGGAAATTAGTAGGAAAGAAACAAGAATTCTTTAAAACTCATGTACAGACAACACTTGCAGACCCTCTAATTTCAGTCATTTATTAATGTCTGGAACCAGAAGCTACTGCCTGTGTTGGAACCTGGATAGACTGAAGGCTGGTGGGATTAAGGTAGCAATGTCCTCAGATTCCTCTGAGGATGAACATGATGTTGATATCAGTGCCATTACAGAATCACAGAACTGTGTAGGTTGGAAAAGACCTTGAAGATCATCCAGTCCAACCATCAACCTAACATCAACAATTCCCAACTACACCATATCCCTCAGCACTATGTTGACCCTAGTCTTAAACACCTCTGTCCTGGTTCAGCCAGGATAGAGTAAAGTTTTCCCCAGCAGAGAGAGAGGGGGAAGGGATCTCCATCCGGGTTATTCATACCATGCTGACGTCAGGTCCAGGGGCGGAGCTTTTTTTCTTTCGCTTCTGGTTTTGTTTTTTGCCATACATGTGGTGAGTTTGCTCCTTGATCATTTAGCGGTATTTCTCTGTATATCTTTTGTCTTGTTCACTGTTATTGCTGTTTATTGTTGTTACCATTGATACTGTTGCTGTTCAGATTGTTCTATCACTCTGTTGTATTAAATTTCTTGTTATTTTAGCCGGGGTCTGTGTTTAACTTCCAGCCCGACTGGCGCGGGTGGGGGAGGGGCAACGGCAACGTGTTCTCTCATCCCGGCAAGGATTAAACCTTGCACAACCTCCAGGGATGGGGACTCCATCACCTCCCTGGGCAACCCATTCCAACGCCCAACAACTTGTTCTGTAAAGAAATGCTTCCCAATATCTAGTCTAAACCTTCCCTGGTGCAACTTGAGGCCATTACCTCTTGTCCTATCGCTTATTACTTGGTTAAAAAACCCTCATACCCAGCTCTCTACAACCTCCTTTCAGGAAGTTGAAGAGGGTGGTGAGATCTCCCCTCAGCCTCCTCCAGACTAAACAACCCCCGTTCCCTCAGCCGCTCCTCGTACAACCTGTGCTCCAGACCCTTCACCAGCTTCGTTGCCCTTCTCTGGACATGCTTGAGGCATTCAGTGTCCTTTTTGTAGTGAGGGGTCCAAAACTGAACAGTCATTGAGGTGCGGCCTCACCAGCGCCAAGTACAGAGGCAAGATCCCTTTCCTGTCCCTGCTGGCCACGCTATTGCTGACACAAGCCAGGATGCCATTGGCCTTCTTGGCTATGTGGGCACACTGCTGGCTCCTGTTCAGCTGGCTGTCAATCAACATCCCCAGGTCCCTCTCTGACTGGCAGCTCTCCAGCCACTCCTCCCCAAGCCTGGAGCACTGCTGGGGGTTGTTGTGGCCCAAGGGCAGCCCCTGGCATTTGGCCTTAGTGAAACTCCTACAGTTGGCCTCAGCCTATAGCTCCAGCCTGTCCAGGTCTCTCTGCAGAGTCTCCCTACCCTCGAGCAGATCAACACTCCCACCCAACTTGGTGTCATCTGCAAACTGACTGAGGGTGCACTTGATCCCCTCGTCTAGATCATCAATAAAGATGTTAAACAGGAGTGGCCCCAAAACCTAGCCCTGGGGGACACCACTCATGACCGGCTGCCAACTGGATTTAACTCCTTTCACCACAACTCTTTGGGCCCAGCCATCCAGACAGTTTTTTACCCAGCAAAGCATGTGCCCATCCAAGCCTCGAGCAGCCAGTTTCACCAGGAAAATGCTGTGGGAAACGGTGTCAAAGGCCTTGCTGAAGTCAAGGTAGACAACATCCACAGCCTTTCCCTCATCCAATAAGCAGGTCACCCTGTTGTAGAAGGAGATCAAGTTTGTCAAGCAGGACCTGCCTTTCATAAACCCATGCTGACTGGGCCTGATCATCTGGTGTCCATTATATGACTCTTAATGGCACCCAAGATGACCTGCTCCTTGAACTTCCCTGGCACTGAGGTCAGACTGACAGGTCTATAGTTTCTTGAATCATCCTTTCAGGCTCTCTTGTAGATGGGTGTCACATTTGCCACCCTCCAGTCCAACGAGGCCTCCCCAGTTAGCCAGGATTTCAGGTAAATCATGGAAAGCATCTTGGTGAGCACATCTGCCAACTCTTTCAGCACCCTTGGCTGTAACCCATCTGGTCCCACAGACTTGTGTGCATCCAAGTGGTGTAGCAGGTCTCTGATCACCTCCTCTTCAACTGTGCTGATCTCATTCTGCTTCCCCTCCCCATCTCTCATCTCACGAGGCTGGTGTCCAGGGAACAGCCAGTTCCACTGCCAAATACTGAGGCAAAAGAGGCGTTGAGCACCTCAGCCTTTTCGTCATCCTTAGTTATCATCTTTCCCTCTGCATCCAGTAAAGGAGGAAGATTTTCCCTAATCCTCCTTTTACTATTAACGAATGTATCGAAAAATTTTTTATTATCCTTAACAACCTGTAGCCAGGTTGAGCTCTAGCTGAGCTTTGGCTCTCCTAATGTTCTCCCTGCGTAGCTCACTACATCTTTATAGTTTTCATGGGAGACCTGGCCCCTCTTCCAAAGGTCCTAGATTCTCCTTTTGTTCTTGAGGACCAGCCAGAGGTCCCTGTTTAGATAGGCAGGTCTCCTTCCTTGCCTGCTTGTTTTTTGGCTTATGGGAACAGCCTGATCCTGGATTGTTTCCTCTCTGCTGTGTTGTGTTCCCAGCAGATATCTGGGAAGTTGAAGTCCCCCACAAGAACAACGGCAAGTGATCCCAAGATTTCTCCCAACGGTTTATAGAAAACTTCATCCACCTCACCACTTTGTGAGGTGTTTAACCACATTGTTAATCATCCCATTGAAATAGATTTGGGACTGGAGGTACTGCAAAGCATTTTTAATAGTCCCAATGGAAAGCCCACAAAAGTAGAGGAATCAACAAGTCAAGCTGTTTGGGAAATCTATTGTCCTTGGGGAAAAGGACATCTTTGTTTCACTGCTGTAGGTGTCAGGTAAAGACAGGTGTCAAGGTATGTAAAGCATATGTGGGATCTGAGCTGCTGGTATGACAAATCCCTGGAATACAGAGTAACAAGGCTGGGGGCAACTGAATCTTTTATCAGGCTAATTAGTGGTTAAACAAAACAATTATGTTGGGATTAGCTTTCTGGTAGAATTGCTGTGCATTTAAGAGGTGTTAAGCACTTGCCACACAATATTTTAAAGAATTCATGCAAGTGGTTTTGTCTATTGGAACTAATTATCTTTGCCCATAATCATCTGTAGTCATGGTACGATTCTAGTCACCTGAGAATACCTACAGTTTATTTTGCTGTAGTGCCATGATTTCTTTAAGGGGAAAAACAAAGACCAAAAAAACACCACAGATATGCTGGGATATACATGTATTTAATATGTAGGAGGTCTAAGTATTGTCGTTATCAAAAAAATAGCAATGGCTTTTTTCTTTTTTAGACTGGATGAGAGCATGACATGGATGATTGGTCAGATCTTTGCAGAGTTCAGGTTTTGATTGTAGAGCTCTGCTAGTCTAGGGTTTGAAAGACAGGAATGTAATTCCTCACAGACTCTGTGACCTCCCTGTGTTGTTTATGGATGTTTTAGAATGGGACTGTAATAATTCTGTAGCTCTCAGGGAATGAATACTTGAAAATGTTGTGCTGGTACCCCACTGGATGGAGTCACACACAGACAAAATGAATGCAAATGAAGAACAATGCCAAGAATTCCATACAGTATTTTATTTCTTTATCCTGCTTCTCTCTTGCTCAGGAGTCAGAAAAGTGCTCTCCTTGAAGCAATGTGCATGGAATGCTAAGTATACCATTCCTCTCCCTTTTTCAGCTAACTGTTAAGAACAGTGGATTAATGTTTTCAAATCAAAATTGCTGCTCTGCAGTGTTATTTTACTATGTGAGGTACATGTTCGAGTGAGCATAATTTCACAGATTAAACCCACAGGCTTTTGCTTTACTGTGCCTAAAAACATAATCCATAAAGAACTGATTTTGCTTGACCTGTTGCAATATGTAAATACATTTTCACCTTACTTACTAAAAAGTATATTAGAGATCTATATCATCAAAATTAATCTTCAAACTCAGTATATTTGTAGGGAAAGTTGAAGAAGAGATGAAAATTCATCAAAGTGGCTTAATTTCCAGTTGGACTGAATACAGTTTTGGTGATCTCAATCATAACAAAGAGTGCCAGTTTTTAGAAGTATTGGCATAGTCAAACGAGATAATTTTTTTTAGATAGCCTTTTAAATTTACCAGCTGTAAATGATTATGTAATAACAGCATTATATCAAATTAAGGAAAAATCAGTGTCTCTGGAGACAAGGACTGGGACACCAGGGCTTTAATTTTAAACACCTTGTTTAACTCCAGCATGGAGCCATGATGTCCCCTTTCTGGAAGGCTGTAACAGAAAAGACATGTTTCCTCCCTGGATGGATGGTTCAGCACTGGAAGAATCTGCCTTTGGGGGCTCTGGACTCTTATCCCTGGAGGTATTCAAGGCTCAAATGGGCAGAGACGCAGCTGATCCAATGTTGTTAACAGCCTTGAGTTGAACAGAAGGTTACATCTGATGGCCACCAGTGGTCTCTTCCAAAAAACTTTTCTAAGGTTATGTGATAAACTTTAGTGTTCAGAAGTGTTGCATTTACATGGATGGACAACTTGGAATAAATTTACTAAGTTTCAGGGTAGACAACTACAGAGGGGACAAAACCAGGCCTCCTGTTACAGAGGAGACAAAAACTTTGCTCTCCCCACCCCCAGCTGTCATGACACTGATGGAAAACAGGTATCCTGCTATCAGTGCCATTTTCTCCCCTGCCTGGTTCTGTCAGGAGCCACATTTTCAGCCCACTGCCATTGTTGTGTCCTTTCTCACTGCATGCTGAAATTCAGTTCTGAGCTGCCATTACTTAAGAAATTGGCAGTCAGGGTTGTTTCATGGCAGAGAATTCACTTTGGTATAAATGTGAGATGTGCACATGTGTAGTATCCATATGACATTAGTTACTGGTCAGAATATGGGTCTTGATGTAGTGTGCACCAGCACTCATTTTCAATAGAGTTATTCCTCCCCTGAGCAGAGAGTTTGCAAGAAAGTGCTGGTTGCCTGAGAGAAAGAAACCAAATTGTACCTGACTTCCTGTGGTTGCTCTGTTTCTCTTGGAAGGCATTTCTACAGCCCCTAACTGTGTTCAATAGCTCGGTCACCTTACTGATTTGAGCTGCCTGATCCATGTCATCTTTTAATGAGCTACTTCTAAAACATCTGCAGGAGACTTTTTTGGGAAATCACATGTGTGCTGCTGCACACCAGTATGGGTGTACCTGTTACTTGCCCCAGGACCACCTGTCAGCAAGCTTAGCTCAGGGCATACAAGTCCTAGGAGCCATTTGGGAGAGGGCAGTTTACAATATTTGCAAAAATTTCTTTTATGTGTTTGTTCTACCTACTCCTAATTCACATGCACAATGGTATATTTTGGTTGCCTGGCAACCAGCTGGAGGCATATGGGATGGAAACTGCGACTTAAGTATAAGGATTTGGTTTTCCTTTCAGTCAGTGTCAGAACAGGTGATACTGTGTTCAGATTGATTAATATTTGGTGTGCATGGATTATTGCATCACTATTTTGAATACTGATAAGGAATGATATTAACTGCCTTGGTTGCTTGGACAAGAAAGCAGTGTACTTGATAGAGTCCATGCTAGGCAATCTCTGTGAAAGTCACCCCCCAAGAAGCTCTGCCACTGCGTCTTTGTCCTGTCCCGAGCACTCCTGTCCTGCCCCCAAGCACATGCTAGTGGTAACCAGAAGCTGAGTGGTCTTTGGAGAGGGAACAAAAATACCACACCCACTGAAAATGAACAGACAAAAGAGAAAATTTCCAAAATGCTGTATTTCTCTTGGGATAGGGTTTTGGTTTCTTTCCTGCCTGTGAAAATGAAATATTAATAGCACTAGTTTTCTAACCAGGGGCTAGTCAGAACCAATATTTGTGTCAGTATACGTTTCAGTTTTCCAATGTCAAATTCTTTCATTCAGGTACAAAATAAAACACTTGAATCATGAAAATATAATCTGTATATAGCCATTGTCATTAATTTTTATAGAAAATGAAAGAAAGGTGAAATATATCCAGTGTCATACCATGGTAACTGATGTCCTTTCTGACATGTCATATGATGCACTGCTACTGTGCAATGTAATAAAGAGGTAATAACATTTGAAACTCTTTTTTAAAAACAAAGTAGAGAGGAAATGGATTTTAACTGCGGGATAAGGAAAAGTGTCTGAGAATCCTGATTTGCTTCCATGTGACCTAAAAAGTAGTTCTGAATTGTTAGAATTTACACACACACACAAAAAAAAAGACATTCAGAGTTCTTTTTGGCTCTAAATCTTAATTGTTTTGATTTTTCAAATGCCTCAAGCAATCAGTGTGATACCAAGTGCCACCAAGGTCAGTGAGGTTGCTTACAAGTGTCATGTACTGCCCAGGGGTTGATAGGCTGCCAACCTTGCAGTTGCACACTGTGAGTATGATTCCATTTTCTGGAGCAGAGGCCAGCTGTTGTTACTTGCATAAATGGGTATCTGAATAAGATTATTAAGGGGTTTTGCTGTTGAATTTTTTTTTTCCTTCTCCTGGAAATATAAGGCAGTATTAGATACAGGCAGAGGCATCTTTCTTACCATTTTCCTTCTCTCTCAAAATGTTCTTTTACACTTCTAATTGTGAAAATACTTTTGGACTCTGAGAAGTATAAAAATATGTCTGCGTAAATATGAGAAATAGGATGATAGTCAGTAAAAGACCCAGGGATACAAAGCAGTAATTAAGATAGCACATCAAGATTCATCAGACTACTTCACTACTTTCTAAATTCAATGTGGTAATTACAGAAATGGATTGTCAAGGATCCTCTGGGCTAGTACTTAAAAGAAATACAAAGTTTAGATTGCTATCTGTAAGAAAGAATATAAAGTCCAGGCCTTTATACTGCTGGCCTTTAATCCAGCAGATGCTGACCTACCACATTTGCTGACAACTGACACTGTAAGATAGTTGGGCCAGTGTATATGCTGCCTGACCAACAGCCAGCACTTTGCAGCAGTGTCACTAAGGGTTGGTGCCAGTTGCATGTTGACACCTCAAAAACTCTTTGACCTGCAGAGATTCCAACAATAGTTTTGCTGCCAAACTGATTGATGCCAATGTCAAGCTTACTAAGGTCATCAAACAAAGCGCTAACCCTGGCAGGTATTTTGCTTCACACACATTTCACTGGTAGGGCAAGGGAACAGGAGAGTAGAGACTGCTGTGTGCAAGCCAGCTATACTTAAACTCTTTTGCAAGCAGTACTTGTCTACCTGCACCACAGCAGTCATTCTCCAACTTGAGTTTCTAGTTTTGGAGGGTTCCTACCAATGCTGATGGTGAATTCTGCAGCAGTGAGTTAACATATATTTAAGCTATAACATATGTTTATAACTCTCCCTCCTTCTTGGTTTTTAATTTGGGGCATGTGTTTGGTTCTTGCATGTCCACATTCTAGTAATAAGTGAAAAATTTAATTTGTAAACATAAGGGGATAATTTGAAATTGATTTCTATACTTTTGGTTGCTGTTGGCTGTTTCCATGCTGATAAATAGGAACTATGAGACGGCTACATGTCTTACAAAGTAATTTTATACCATATGCTCTGTGCTTGAAGATAAAGTTGCTGTAATCAGTGATAGCAAGTGTATTACTTTGCGTAACATCAATGTGAGTTATAATTGATGCCTAGCAGTTTGGTAACAGCTCTTATCAAGAACGTACAAAGATTATAGCACAATCATTGGTGGTTCAAATGTTCTCACAGAGATTGTCGGGTGCTTCCTATAGGGTATCTTTCTTTGACAGCTCTTAACATATGTAGGTCGACACTTTTGTTACAAAGCAAACTTCAGTTACTCATTTCTAAAAATGTGTTCAAAACCATTAAGTGTTTGTCTTCAGCACAATCAAGACCATGTCATTCCTTCAGGGTCTTGTTAAAGGAATGCAAGCATTCAAAATAGAAAATTCATTCTGAAGGCTGCTGCAGCTGTGTACACTACTCCATCCCTTGTACACTTGGTAGAAAAGGAATTTAATATTATTATTTTATGTGTATGTTCCTGTTACCATATCTTCCTTTTTTTGCCAACAGTGGCTGCTCATATCTGTATTCATTTAATGTGTTATCATAGTGATGTACTGTATAAGCTCCTTGGTGTTTGTCTCTCTCCTGCCCGTTTTCTTTGTGTCTGGGATCTTAGGGCTGAACCTCATACTGACTCTTAAGAAACCTGACCTGGAAACCCAAACCAGAGTCTAGGTCAGTGGGTTTGGCCAAATGTTGGTATATACATATTAAAATCTTTAAGAGATTATTTATTACATGGATAAATGGAATGAGATAAGAAAAATTAAAAGATAGGAAAAAAGCTAGTATTATGCCCTATTTGCAGAGGGAGCACCAAGATCCATCTTGGAGAGTATTTAACAGAGGTAGGAATTACAGCTGTGTACCAAAGTTAGTAGACCAGTGCCCACAGTCCTATCATCTTTTTTTAATAATTATAATAGATCATTAACCAAGCCTGGATGTGTTTGATGCCCTAATTTGGGAAGGACCTATGGTTTATGAGCCATGGCTTTGAGTGTGTCTTGTGTGCTTGTCAAATGCTACATGAGGACATGTGACAATGCTATGTCAGGGATTAGGCAGTGGCTGCTAAAGGTGCCAAACGTAATCCTGCTTTAGGAACAAGTCCCATACCTTTAATATTCCTGTTCTGAGCTGGAACAAAGGAGGCCCAGAAGTTGTGTCTTCTCCTGAGCTGATGACACCTGCCACCTTGAGTTGCAAAGGTCTAGTCAACCTAGAAATCAAAGCTTCTCCCAAGAGGACACTTCTGTTTTACTTTAAGCTCTTTTCTCTTTCCTTTCCTCTTAGAATCACTTCATTTTTTCATTTTATATTTCATTGTCTGTAGTTCTCATTTATTTCAACTTTCTATGTCTTTGCCTCTTTTGGTGGCTCGTTTGATATATATGATTAGTTATATAGATCATGTATTTTCCCCTTCTTGATTACTTATGGAATGTTTTCAGACTTGAACATCAATAACTTTTTTTAACTAAACATTATTCTAAATCCTAATTAATTTAATAAAAATCTGACAATTTCTGGATGTTTTAGTAAATAACAAGGGTTTACTATGATAATTGTGTATAACAGCAAGTAATATAACTACACAGAAAAGTGTCATTTTGTAGGAATACTGTTATTTTTGTGAAGCTAGATATGTGATTAATTTTTGGAGCTAGAATAGCTAATTGTTAACTGGATGTAACATGACTTCTTTTTTCTTCATTCATCAGAAGTGCTTTTAGAACATGCATTTCTGTCACTTACCTTATAAAATATATAAAACTGTTAACAATATTTTCTTCTAGTAGAGTATGGCTATTCAACAAAATGTTAAGGCCAAATGCTTGTTCAATTTTTATTCAGAGTTTAGTGAGGCAGAATTGTAATTTATGTCAGTATAAGATTTTTTGGTTTTGTTTTTCAGTTAAGCAGTTTAGCTAAAGACTTGTTCTACATTGCAGATATTTTCCCCTAGTTACCAAGTTTTGATTCTATCTTCTCACTAGAGAGCCTATACTTCACAGAAAACCAAGCATAATCATTGTTTGTTGACTCTTCAGAGGCAATTTAGCACTGCTTTTCTACAGTACTTCTGGATGTGAAGTGAAAGAACATTTATTTTGCCTGACATGCACCTCTGCCATTCAAGATGGACGCAATCAGCTGAGCAGTTGACATGATGCAGTCCTACATTTGTACTTACAATTTTTTAATCTAAAGATTCCAGGTTTTGAAAAAGTGGCTTGGTTCCCTTTGAAACCTACTGGCTAATTAATCATGGTTACAGAGTGCTGTTGCAGGCAGCTTCTTACAACGTTTGATTAAGTGCTGAAATGGGGAATGTGTTACAGTGAGCACGCTCACATCTGGCAAGTCATCATGGGTACTTGCTGCTCTGCACTGTAAGCAGTTTTTCTCCCCAAAATGTGTTGACCTGACTCTATGCTGTTAAATCACTGAGTTATAGTTACTACCTTGTAGTGTACATCATATGTCCAATTCACAGTTTGAGACTGTGAGAAGCAGACATAAGCTGAGACTGCTGTGCAAGCATTTAGAGATCTCTCAGCTCACCAACTTTTTTTTTTTTTTTTTTAAGCAAAATGTTTTAAGTATCAGATGGGCAAATTTGTCAGTGACTGCAAATTTTGTCCACATATAATCATCAGTGCAATTATTTTTGAACAAATGCTTCTGAATTTAAAAGAAGATTCTGAATTCTGAATTTTATGTTATTTAAGGAAAAAGTTGAGCTAAAATAGGTAATTGAATTAGAGTGCCAGAACACTGCTATCAGGGAAAATTTCGTCCCATTTTTTTCTTAGTTGAGAGAGGTTAAGTACTACCACAAGCAAATAGTCCTTTTGTAGATCCATCATCTTTTTATTTCCCCAGACTTCCAATCAAGCTCTTCTTGTGTGGATCTCCCACATTTTTAATGTGTGAACCGTTTCTCTCTGTATATCATATAGCAAATCAAATTATTGCAGAACATATACATTCCTTAAAAACCAAAAGAAAGTCAACAAAGAAAAGCACCAGACCACCACACCAAAACAAAAAAATTCCTTTTTTTTTTTTTTTTTTTTTTTTGAGTCCTTTCTACATCTACACTAAGGCAAAACTAGGAATGGCAAGTGACTAGCATTAAAGAAAAATATTTTAATAATACCTGAAAGGCAGCTGTATAACAGTTAGATCACAGAAAATTATAATACAAAAATAAATAATCTCCTGAAACACCTAAGCAAGGACTAAATACATCATAATTTCAAGCATAAACTTTATGAGACTATCTTTCAGGTGTTTAAAGATAGAAATTACACCACAGGTCCTTTAGACTGCTTGATGCATTTACTTTTGATACATTAAAAGTTTAAATTCTTATTATAGATTGAATTGCTTGCAAAGTACAATTGAATATATTCCAGATTACTAAGGGGGGGTTTGTTGCTTTGAGAGAGGAGAAGATTATACTTGATATGCCTTTAAATTAGGGCTGAGACTTAGCCTGCCAGAGCATGTTACTTCATTTTCAGTAGCGAAGTTTTAGCCTAATGAAAACTGGAAGGAAGGGGTCATGGGTACCACAACAGCAGACTATCTGTTTGCATAACGTGCTGTGATAAACTTTGAAATATGTGACTATTTATGTATGTGCATATTAATTGTTAATTATGCCAACATTAATGATGGTAAACTTGTTACCCATTTTACCATCTGTGCTTCCTATTGTTTGCTTCTTTTTTCCCCCCATAATATCATTGCAATAAGGAAAACTTGACTTGGAGTTAACAGAAAAGAATTTTTACCACCTTTCTCTCTGAGCCATGGAGGGAAGGTTTGGCATGATATCAGTATGAGTGCTGGTAATCAATTGTGAGTCATTTCATGATATATAATGAGAGTTTTCCTTTTCCTCAATTCAGAGCTATTTTCAGTACTGACTCAGAATGGGCTAACACCAAGATTTATAATCAGCTTTCATCCTTTCCTGTTGTTTCCATTGGGGTATATTATCTTGACCATAAAAACAGTAAAACAGTAATTTGTAAAAGCAAAGCTATCCTGGTAATCATGCTGAATTGTTCTGATAGCCCATATCAATGGAAGGAAAACATGTGACTGAATAGTACTGCAGCACTGTAAAAATTAGGTCTCTGTTAAGATTAATAGAATGCTTATAGCAAAGGTGGTGCCTTCAGATGGGCCAGACCAAAGAACGTTTTATACTTGTTCTATCTTGACCCTGATAGCACAGTTTTAAAATTTAATGAACGTAAATGTTACTATCTATTCAAGTGTATATAGTCTAATTACCACCCCACCTTCCATGAACCAACACTTTAATGACTCAGATATGTCTGTCTATATGACATAACAGGACTTGGACTATATTTCTATATGATAAAAGATATCTCCTCTTAGGCAGAAACAATATAAAGTCTAAATATGCAAGATGGGGACTGAAGTATAGGAAGGGGTAAATCGTTCTTTATCACATTAGAAGAGTCTTGGAAAAGCTACTGTAGCCTTTGTCTCTGGAGTGCCCTGTCCTTGAAACACAGCCTGCAAAAGGTTGCTTTTAATTTCCTGAATTGGGCTAATAAGAACTGGGCTAATAAGAACAGAGCAACAATATAAAAGAAGTAAAATATATTAGCAGAACTCATGAAATTAGTACAATAAGCATATATGCAAGCTTATATACATCTATGCCACCATATTCAGTATCTATCTGTATCTGCAAATATTTCAGAACTAAGATACTCACAGACAGAAGCTGCTGGTGCTTAAAGGTGCAGGATGTAAAATCCCTGCTAGTGCTGAACAGCCTCCCTGGGATCAGGAACTGTATGTAATCCAATCATGTAATAGGATTGATATAAATATAAACCTATTAGTAATCCATGTGCTTGCATGTCAGAATGAACAGTGAATAAAGGGTGGAAGATGTCTGGGTCATGTTGCTCTTTCAAAACAGATAATCAATGTGCAGCATTGTAATATACACTGATTTAAAAGGCGAATTTTGGTGTAGGCAGCAATTTCATGTTACAAATTAATTCTGCTAAAGGTTCTGAGCTGTCAGTTGTTGGGGTTTATTTTCCCTCTCTTTTTTCTCCTCCAGCAATGTTAAAAAGGAAGGCTGAAATGATTTAGTTTTCAATAAACTTCATTGTCCATGATAGATGCAAAACAACAAATGAAACCATATGAAGTAAACCCCCATATTGTTTCAGAAGGGAGAAATCATCTATATGTAAAGAATATAGCATTGTATGCAGCTGATAAGAATAAAGCTGAATGGCTCATGTCATGTAATTAGCACAGTTACAGTATATTAATCCCTTAACAATGTAAAAGCCAGCAACCATTTGTTGAAAGCCAAGTACATATATGGTGAATGACCAGGACTGATGAGTCTCTTGAATTGCAGTCATGAAGAAGTTGGCAAATTAAGTGCCTTTGACCTTTCCTGACACAATAATCTTGCAAAGAAGACACTGCAAACATTTTAAGCAAATATCATGCCAAAGAAGTGCTGGGCTCACCTTATTATCATCAGTCTTGAGGTAGGAGACACCCAAAAAAGGAAATGCACTCCACAATTTTTCTAGTTTTGAACCCTGAACCAAGATCAAAGTATTACAGTAGGCCAACAAATTTCCTTTTCATTACTCAAAACACACCAGGTATCACATTCCTTCATGTATCTGATTTTGTTTCAGAAGTAGGGCTAAATGCATTTTTTCATACAGTGTAATGTAGGAAGTTTTGTTCTGTTTGTCTATGTGGTATAGCTATCAACTATGTTAATCTGACGTTGGTGAACAGATTTATAAACTATGCCCTCATAAATTAGCATGTATGCAAACATATTTATATGTGCAAATGTTATTTTAATTATAATTAAATAAGTAGGAAGTTAGACTGGATTCATCTGCTCATCCCTTCACATGGTGTTTCCAGTTCAGGATCTGCAAAGCCTTGTGGGTAATCTTTAAGCTACTGCCACCCACAAGATACCTCAGTGTTGTCTTCAGGAGGCAATGCATATTCCAAGTGGGAGAAGATTTAAATTACTATCAATATCTGATAAACCAGGAGCAAAAATAACTGTAAAAAAAAAATCAAGGTGTGTGGGACTTGAACATTTAGAAGTGTATCAGTCTGTACTCTGTTGACTAGAAAAGTTTTTTCCAGCTTTGGTCTAAGTAGTGAGATACTCTTCAAAGATTGCTAGATATTGGGAATGTTCATTAGTTACGTTGCTATCTGGGGTTACTGTGATTTTGGAATATATCTTCTCTACTCAGATTTAATACAGTAGAAAGAGACAATCCCTCATTAAAAAAGGTCAATAGTCTAAGTAGACAAACAATTTATATTCTTTCTAAAGGTAATATTGGGAAAATAGGCAGAGAAATGCTTGGAATTTAGTCTTTTGAATCCCAAACAAATACTTATGATCTCAAGACTCTCGGGTCTCTAGAATTTGATTTCTCTAGAAAAATTTCATTTAGTATGTTCTCATTTTATACTTTGATCCTGAAGCAGCCTATTTTGAATCATTACAGTCTGGACATAGAGAAATTAATTTTGTGGGTGGTCTATTGGAGGAAATGGTTGTCTGGCTTTAAGTATGATTTATGTTAAAGGCTGATATTAGATCAATATGCAGTATTTCATAAATCTCACACCTTGTCTAAACCTAGTTGAGGAACTCATTGTGGTTTGTCTTCATCATTCTTGAATTATCTTCTGATATAAATACATGATCTATCAGTGGTGACAGATGCTGCCTTGGCTTTGCAGTTCCTGTTATGTTAATGGGTCATAGTCTGGTGGAAAACAGCTTTTCTCAAATGGCCTGTCCTTGTTCGACAGCACTGAATTATTGTTTCACTAGCTTTAGTTTCTTCTTATAATTAACTATCAAATGTGCTGTAGGAACATAAGGAGCAAACAAACTCATTTTACAGCAACCTGTAAATTAAACAATTTCCAAACCAAAACTGACAGTTAATACCAAGCAGTAGTGCAACTTTCTGACACTAGAGAGTCACGTAATGAATTACCCATGAACATGAAATATTAATAACTAACATTACCTCACTTAATTCTTTTCATATATACTGTGCACAAAAGCATCTAGAATAAGGGCAGAAGAAGGGAACAGAACAGCTTTCAAAGTTTACTTTCTTATCTCCTTTAACTATTTTCTTGTGTTTTCTGATCAGTCACACAGGATACTTATCAGTGCCTGATTACTACTTTTATGTAGTTTACCACTTTTTTGATGATGTGATCTATTCCAGGATCTGTTCTAATTAATCTTTTAAAAATAACAGTGCTCAACATCTCCATGCTCCTAATCCATGTCTTTGTAGACATTACTAGTGAAGGTCTACCTTATATGGTGTATCACAAATAAATAATTTAAAATTTTCATTTTTTTTTAAAGTAGAAATGAGTGGTACTGGAAAAAAAGGTTCCTATTAAGCTCCTTAATTGATTATAAAAATCAAATAGTATGGATAACTATAATATAGTACTGAACCATATGCTTACATTATATTTACTTGTGTTGCAAAATGTTGAGCCTTTAGTGCTTTAAGAAAAATTATTTATGCAGGTCAGAGCTACAAAAATCTTGTTTTTTAACCTCAAGTTTATTTAGTGCATCTATCCTTGTAAATGTGGCTAGATAACAACTGTTTCCTACCAAGCAAAATTGTTATTTTAACTCCTATTTTAAAAAATCTTTAGGGTAAAGCTATTTTGTAACCATAAAGTAATCTTTTTAGTCAAACACTGATCATGTACTGTATATCTGAGATCAAAACCATACATTTTGTAACATGCCATAATTTTTTATGCATAAATGTTGGCTGTATAAAGACAGGAAAGTATCATAATTTTAATAACTGAAAAATAGAATTTAGCTTATAAGTAGATCTCTTGAAATCCATGAAGTTATACATTTTCCTTTCTATTAAAACTGAGATGTCTGAGGCACAGAGAAGCATGGCTTGTTACAGGTGGTCTATCAATGCAGTGACAGAACTAATCGAGCCCTATGCTCTGGAGACCCAGTGTGTTAATGCTTCCATGATTTGGGTAACAGATATTTATCAGAAAAGGAAAATTGAAAGAAGATAAATTTTTACAATGTTTATCACTTTATTTTCTAGAATTATGAGCTTTATGATGCTCCCATGAAGGTCATTGTGTAGAGGCATCTGAGGAAACCTTGGGATTAGAGGGAATGATGTATGGTAGGGCTTCTTACAGTAAACAGTTGCAAAGACTTTTTAGAGTATTTTTTGGAGAAAAGCAAAAGAGAAACCATACAAGGACAAATCTTGCCTTAAAAAAACCCCAAACCAAACAAACCCACCTTACAATATGCCAGACAAAGAAAAAACCCCACAAGGCAGCAGGACCTGGGTATTGCAAAGAAATCATGGCTCCATCAACAAGACAAGAAAAACACTAAACCTGAGGAAGTCCTTCCATAATAATAGAAGTATTTAGGACTTAGGATGATTCTTCTAGAAGGAAAAATTATCCCACAAGCATGTGATATTGTTTGTGATCACACACAGAGTTTCTGTATGATGCCAGTTCTCTTTTCTAGATACTATGCTACACACAAATTGGCAGCTATTTTTAATGAGGTTCAAGCAAGTGTGGGGTTAAGACTAGAAATAAAAGTAGTGAGAAGAATATCAGAGATCAGGAAGAAACACATTTGATCAATTATAGTGTTAATTTTTCTGCATTAGCAAGACTCAACTTTTCACTGCTGGATAGGAACATGGTGTAAAACTGCTAAATGATTAAGGCTGTGCTGGATTATGGTTACCATTATTGGTGGCTTTATGTGAGGGTTGGGTTTGAGGTTTTAGTTTTTCTTTCTTTTGGTTTACTATTTCAAAGGAGGGAATTACTGGATTAGTGTTTCCTATTTTATTGATGTCAAAATGTTCTTTCTGTTCCATCAAGCTTTTACACTTTAAGAAACCAGCAGGTCTGAAAGCTCTATTCCTTGAACAAATTACACTGAGGTTTTTCTCTACTGCCACTGGTAGAAGTTGTTTAAAAAATAAGTAGAGATAAATAAAAAGCCCTTTGACCAAATCAGTGCTTAGATAAGAGATGTTTATGCACCTTTTAATTTAATTTACAGAGGGCCAGATTTATCTTCCTTGAGAAACCAAGCCTATGTTTAGAAGAAGGCGGCCTGCAAGCATATGGTGCTCTGCTTAATGTGTTGGTCACAGGATTTAGCTTCATGTTTCAAAACCATGTCCCATATAATTACAGGTCAGCTCTACAGAGAGTAACATCGTAATTAAAATTTCAAAAAGATCAGGCCTACCTAAGTCCTAAAATTAACGATCTTGTTTGACAAAAGATAAAACAGAAAGGCTAGGGTAATCTGTGCTCTAACCTAAATTATACCCGCTGAAGTAGAAGGAATAGGAAAAGGCTTTGTAGAAAAAGGGAGATATTACCTCACTATTTAGAAACAGATGATTGGGTTGATTTGTTGAAAATTTATTAGACTGTCATACTGTTGATTTTTTACCTATAAAGATCTGGAGGAAAAGTTAAGTCCTACTAACGGGAACACAAATACCATCTGATAGCTAGTGCAGTCGCATTAACTGAGAATTGTTTTTAAAGCTGAGGTTTGACCCTTTGAGTTGCCGAATGGTCGAAATTCCCATGAACTGTTTCATTCCCATGAAAACATTTATGTCTAATCAACTTCAATCATGTGGGGGTCTCAATAACTGCTTACTGTGACTGACATTTTGTGTAATCTGTGTTCATGATTGATTTCAACCAGGAGTTGAATTTACTCAACGTCCCTTTTCACTGATGAATGTGTAGCAAACGCCCAAATCACTTCTAATAAAATGCCCTTTGAATGTCAATTATAAACCATAGGATTGTGAAACACAGCAAAACAGCTGGTCAAAGACAAATGATTTGGGAACATTACAGAAATGTTTCACTGATTTTATATATTTTTTTAATCTTCTTACTATTTATCTGTACACAGTGGAAGTTTCGAATTTGTTTTAGACATCTTATTTAAATTCCTTTATTTGCCTTTATTATTCCATCTTTTTATATATGTACACTTGTTGGAGAACGGCTTGCAGAGAGCAAGGCCATAGCTCCCTGCAGGAGCTGGTCGGCCATAGCTCCCTGAAGAAGTCGGTCACAGCCACCTGAGGTAAACAGGAAAAAACCCAGCGTACACTGATGCTAACAGGGACTGTTGTGAGAACAAGGAGATAAGTTGGGGTGCATTATGACCTTGGGGGTGAGAAATTAAAACAGCCCTGGGAGGGAAACAGGTTCACAGCAAGAAATGTTTATGCATACCAGAAAAGCCACGAGGGGCTGGGATATTACAATGTGACCTTTTAGATGTACCCACTGGCTGAGATATTATAATGTAGTTTCTTAAATGTATCCAATAGAGTTGCAAGTAGTGTATTGTAGATTGCTTATATAAGGTGTGATTTCTTTCAATAAAGTTGAAGCTTGCTCTATCATTCACATTGAATCGGCTGCTTGCTTCCTCCGCCCGCCGCAAGTGGCGCACCAAACAGGGTTACCCGAACCCTGATTTTCCACCAGACGGAACCCAGGAAGTGGCGGAACAGAAAAGTTTTGGAGCAGGAAGGCGATAAGGTCACTGTCGACGGCAGTACGGCAGGAGATGCGTTCCGTCTCCTGAAGCGCCGGGATTTGTAAGTCTGACATTGGAGCAGCGGATCCACAATATTGCTTCAGGAGATATTGCGAACCGAGGGGGCTACAAAGGAATAAGCCGATTTGATATAAGCCAGGAAAGGCCATAAGGAATTATAAATTGAAGGCTGAATTTGGGGAAACCTAGGAAAAGCCAGCACTGGTCGTTAGCTACTGATCGGATATTGCTGAAGGTCGTTCAGCTACGATACAGGAAAGGAATTAGAGGAAGTCTGCCTGGGTAGGAACAAGGAATAAGAGGTAGCCCTACGATTTTTTTGCTTTTTAGAAAAGCGGGGAGTAAGTCCGATAAAAAACTTAGCCGCACTGATTGGTCTGGGCAAGGCTAAGGGACACTTTGAAGAGCCAAATTTATTGTTTGAAGAGGCAGAATGGTGTGATAATCTTTTAGACCCTGATGCTGTAAATCCTGAAAAAGAATCTGAACTGTCTGGTCTGTGTCCTCCCTTAATTGAGGATGATCCATAGATAAAAGTGAGGCGAAAAAACCTTGGCACAAGGGAATATGGACACGGCAAGAAAAATTCTTTCTCCTGTAAGCTATGAGCCGAGTCATCAGCCACATTGGGAAGAATGGCATTTTTCTGTAACTAAAGATTTAGAGAAAAGCATTAATAAGAACGGGCTGCAAAAACTCAGACTACAACAGCTGTACTGGAGGCGATGGCTCAGGGATCATCAACTGGCCCCGTAAAAATTGGCTAACACTTTTAAAAAATAAAAAAGCGGCATTCACGCTGGCACAGCACTCTACCTGGAAAACCGAGGTGTAGATCTCTGTGCTCAACATTCGGAGCTGGCGGCGGTCATGCAGCACAGGCTTTATGTGTCCTTAATAGAGTTTACGTATTGGTAATATTTGTCATTTTATGCTGTGAGTAATAAGCGTCAGGAGCTCCTT
>NW_020799110.1:26472417-26484863 GCF_003259725.1 Athene cunicularia
ACCTGGAAAACCGAGGTGTAGATCTCTGTACTTAACATCCGGAGTTGGCGGCGGTGGCCCGGGGCCTCCTCGAGCCCCCCCACCGGGAATTGGCCGCCTGCGGCTGAGCCCGGCACTGCGCTCTCGGCACCACCTGCCCCCACCACCCCCCGCCAAAAGCGGCAGGGTTATGCAGCACAGGCTTTATATGTTCTTAATAGAGTTTTCGTATTGGTAATATTTGTCATTTTATGCTGTGAGTGATAAGTGTCAGGAGCTCCTTTGTGTGTTTGTGTAGTTGTGTGATTGTGTATGTGTGTGAGACGCGGCCCACTGCAGCTGCGGAGTTCTCCGGCCAGTGGAGCGGCTGGCGAAAAACTACAGGGTCCTAGTACCCGCCCGCTGGGTCATCGGTGCTGCGGTTGGTTTGGGCTCAGTGTTCTGTTACAGGTAAAATACCTCTTCTAACGGGAGGCAGTAATTCTGTGTTGATTGTTGTTTGAATTTAGGTGCGTACTCTGCGGGGAGAGTGCACCACTGAACCATCTGCCTAATGGAAATATTGTTTAAAAGAAAAAAAATTAGAAAAAAGAAAAAAAAAAAAAGAAAAAGAAAAAAAATTAGCTGCAACCTTACAGGGGTTGTTTGTTTTACCAGGGGTCGTAGATGCTGATTATGAAGAGAAAAATCAAAATTATGGTCTGTACCCCTGTGTTCAGTAACAAAAGGATCAAAGAATTGTTCAGCTTGTTAATTTTACTGTGGCTCCCTTTAATGTTATGACAAGAAGCCCCAATTACTCAGGATTTGGTTCAGCAGGTACTCCTTAAATATTTTTGGACTTAAACGTGACACAAGGTTAACTTCTGGAAAAATGTACTCTCGTTAAAGCTAAAAAATCTGTTGAACTGACAGGCATTTTAGATACTGGTGCAGATGTGACCATAATATCTGTGAGCAGATTGGCTCTTAGCTCTGGTACCTCAAATGCTTTTCAGGGTTGGTGGTCATGCTGTAGCAATTTAAAGCAAGGATCTCATTCATGTAAGAGGCCCAGAAAATTGGGTAGCAAATCTTCATCTATTTATATTGAAAAACCCCTATTGCATTTTGGGGTTGTAACAGATGAGGAACTCAAATTGGATCAAATTTGTCTCAATCACCACTGTAGCATAACCCACCCTGAAACCCACCCTGACATTAACCTTGTAAACCGAATCACCTGTGTGTATTGTGCTGCAAAAACTTAAAACTGTTATGAAGCCTTTAAAAATTTACAGACACTGTTAGGAACCATAAATTAGATACAGCCCTCATAGGCCTAACTCATGATGATCTGCATAGCTTGTTTGATATTTTGTGAAAAGATCCTTCACTGACATCACCCAAAGTACTTGCAGAGAAAGCAAAACAAGATCTTCACCGTATAGCTAACAAGCATCAGCAGTATACCGTATTCTCCCACAGGACAAGCCATCGTAGAAAGAACACACTAAACCTTGAAAGTGCTTTAAAAAAAAAAAGAAAAGGGGGGGGAGAGATCTTGGCTCCAGGTCAACCATTTGCTCTGCTGTAAAACGCATGCATTTTTTCCACCAGAATGCCAGAGCAATACAAAACCAGGTTTCTTTATCAAGGCATCCAGCTAAAGACATCATTGCAACTCGCCCTGAATACCAGAAAGACTCCATCTCTTCAACAGGGAAGTGGTGTCGACTCTTGGGGACTCATCTCCTCAGAATTATAGCAATCTGTTGTCACTCAGCTGCATTTCAAATGTTAAAATATGTACATGTGTCTGTTAATACCTTTTCTGGAGCACTGTTTGCATCCTGTCATACAGTGGGGAGTCAAGCATCTGACCTGCATTCCCCATTCACCGGCTGGTCAGGCCACTGTGAAGCATACATCTAGCAAGCTAAAGCGTCTATTATAACAACAACAACAACAACAACAACAACAAAGGGGCAAGATGCAAGATACCCATCTACACCTCACAAAAGGCTAAATAAGGCATTATATGTCATGAACATTTTAAACAATTCCCCTGTCTCACAGGTGCCACCAGTATTGTGTCATTTTTCATCATAGATACCAGATCAGCAAGAAGTCCAAAGTAAAGCTCAAGTGTTAACAAAACCTAGAAAGGGGTAACTGGGAAGGACCATTTTCTTTAATAACCTGGGGAAGAGATTATGCTTGTGTCTCCACAGGTCTCGGTCTCCAATGGTCACCGGCAAGGTGTGTGCAACCACACCTGAGGCGTGAGAGGCAGCCAGCACTCAGAATCCAGCTGTGGGTGCTGTGGGTGCCCCTGTGCTGACAGTTTGCAATCTCTTCAACTGATCGTTCAAACAGAATGTCTGAGTAATGTTTGCTACTGCAACAGAATAAACTACACTACAGTTGCCATTTCTTTTAAGAGAAAATGCTAACAGTAATTGTAACTTCTTAATGAAATATATAAGCTTACTAGTCACTTATGCAAGATGTACTTTAGATAAAATATAGTTATTAATAAGAATAAGATGCTGTAATTATGTGTGTATTCAACTTTCTTTGTTTAGTAATATTAAGAATTAAGAGCTCAAGTATTTAACCTTATTTAGAAACTCCCTTGGTTTTCCCCCTGGAGTACTGGCCAGGCTCCAGGTGGAACCCAACAGGAGGATGAAATCAGATGTTTCTGCTCAAAGGAAGTTGCCAGTTATTTTGGCCTGTTGATTTAAAGGCTGGACCCGCTTGCAGCGACTTTGGATGCCTCACCTACGGATGGATGCATCATGTAGGGTTTCCAGGTTGTGAGGAAGGGCAGTCTAAACTCTCACTGTATCTAGGGTTCCCTAGCAATTGCGGATCTGAATGTTAGTACTTCTATTAATTAAGTGTGCTATTCCATATTTTCCTCACTGTTTATTTTGTAGTATTTAGTCATATCCCTTGAATATGGGTAATATGGGATGCTTTGTACTTAATAGGGTACCTTTAAGAGTTTATTGCGGTGATTAAGAATAGTATTATTGATTATAGTAAGTATTAAAATAGCATATAGTTGTATGATGAGAAATATTAGTAAATTTATGCTTGTGCAGCCTGCACAAAAAGAAAAAGGGGGAATTGTTGGAGAACGGCTTGCAGAGAGCAAGGCCATAGCTCCCTGCAGGAGCTGGTTGGCCATAGCTCCCTGCAGAAGTCGGTCACAGCCACCTGAGGTAAACAGAGGAAAAAACCCAGCGTACACTGATGCTAACAGGGACTGTTGTGAGAACAAGGAGATAAGTTGGGGTGCATTGTGACCTTGGGGGTGAGAAATTAAAACAGCCCTGGGAGGGAAGCAGGTTCACAGCAAGAAAGATGTTTATGCATACCAGAAATGCCACAAGGGGCTGGGATATTACAATGTGACCTTTTAGATGTACCCAATGGCTGAGATATTATAATGGAGTTTCTTAAATGTATCCAATAGAGTTGCAAGTAGTGTATTGTAGAATGCTTATATAAGGTGTGATTTCTTTCAATAAAGTTGAAGCTTGCTCTATCATTCACATTGAATCGGATGCTTGCTTCCTCCGCCCGCCGCATAGACTGGCTCGCTTCCCTCTAGAATGGACTCCTGCATCAAATTGCTGAAGCAGTTTCTCCACTAAATGCATAGAAACTAGTAAATCCAGACATCCTTACAGTATCTTCAAAATATGGTAAAATAGCTATCTTCACAATATGTCTAGCTTTTGTCCCATTTGTGTTATGGTTATGATAGTGAACTCTGCTTGAGAAGCTTGGTTATTTTTTGCTTCTTATTTCAGATAACTTCTGCACTCTGTGCTGACAGATAGAAACAAGTTGTTAGTACTGAAGTTGCATGTATGCAGTAAAAAAAAAAATTAAAAAAATTCCCCTTTATATGTTTGATGTTTTTTTCCCCCCACTTAAAAGGTTAACACCCAGAGATGAATTTAATACTTTGTGGCATGTCAATGTGACTAGATTGTGAGGAGTTAAGTCATTTAGAAAAGTTCTTTGTGAAAGTAATTTTTCAAACCTGAGTTTGATAACTACAGAGTGAGCTATTTTTCGATTTAGATCATGACATAATTTGGTAACAATCTGGGGTTTTTTTGTTACTGACTCAGCTAAAATTAAATAAAAGATGAACCTATGCAATTAATTCACAGCAATTATTTACTGATAATCTACGCAATACTAGAAATTAAATCTGTTTAATTTAATTGTACCTGTTTATTCTTCTCTCCCCCTCCCACCAGCTCCAAATCTCTCTTATCCATTATGCAGCCTAAAAATCTTATCTCAGGGTTGTACTCCCAATTCAGACCTGGTATGATGGTTCTTTGCAACTTTCCACTCAGTTTCTCTCTTCTGTCAGTCTCTCACAGGTTCTCAAGCATTTAAAAAATAATAGCTAGTGAAATTCCCCTGAAATTCCCCAAGAACTTTTAACAGAGGTCATAGATGCCTGGCATCTAAAAAAAAAGGGTTTTTCCTTGTGCTGCTAGTTAGATCAGTATTTGCTGAATACATATCAAAGGTAAGTAGTATGTTTGCTACTTTTTTTTTAACATGTCAACAGAAGGTGCTTTAAATTCTCTATTTTACTTCACTCTGTTTCCACTGGGTATTTCCAGTGGGGATTGCATGACCACTTACATAATTATGTTATACATGTAAATGACAGCCTGATTTATTTGTAGAAGAGGTACTAGAAAAATCAGAGATAACAGGTACCATTTTTATACCAAGGAAAAGCTGATTTCCTGTTGTCAGAGAGGAGCCTGGACCTGATAAGGATATTATGTGCTGGTAGCTGAGTAGTTCTTGGGCATTACATCATATGTGATACTGATAGTCAGTTAAAACCTGTGTGGAAGTTCGCTTAATTTGATTACATAGTTAGGCATTCTCCAATTGTTTTTAGACAATAGATGAAGAAAATATTTTTTAATATGTAAATTGATTTAAAAGTATCTTTCCTATCTTTCACTGATGCTTTTTGTATAGCTGAAGGATTACAGATTAAATGAAATAAAAATTTACGAAATTAATCTGATACCTTTTATTTGGGAAATTAATAATTTATAAAAACATTAAGATATTAATTAACTAAATAGCAACACACATCTCTGAAGAGGTATGACTGAACCATCCAACAGCTAGCTATCAAAAGTTACAATGAGGTTTTGACATACCCAAATCATAATCAATTGTAGTTCACATAATTACATCTGGATTATGTACAGATTTTGATATGCAAAGCTGTTTTAGTTAATGGTTGGTAGTTTTTAGAGGAAAGTACCTATCACTGGCTTTACCTTCTGTCAAAACATACTTCTCACGGGCTAGATATTTATGAGACTCTAAAGTGTGCAGCATATTCTGTCATGCATATCATTGATGCTCAATGTCATGATTCTATGGGAATGTAAAATCATGTATTAAGTGATGAAGTAGTGGTCAATTAAGAATATACTCGAATAGAGTTTAGGCTAAGTTTGTGTTTAGAATTTACAGTCATGTAATTAGTAATCAAAACCTTTGCCTTCAAATTAAGCCTATGTCTCAAGGTGCTTTCTGGTGAGCTCTCTTCAGACACCTTTAACAAAAAGCAGCAAATTGTCTTTCCAGCTGATGTGTTTTAAGTTAGGGCAGAGTAACCCTCATCTGTCATTTATGGTGGTTTGATCAAAGTACGTTTTAGAGAGCAATACAGAGAAACCTTAATTGTTGTTACAAGCTCATTACTGTGGTGGTGGTATGGTGACATATTAGTCAAGCTGTGTTTGGTTCCACTTTGCTGTGGAACAGGGATTTCAGGGATGTCTTTCTAGTAAGGAAAAATTAATATATAGTGTGCTGTTAGCACAGCATACTGTTACCCAGCTATCACTTTTTGGAGCTCACTACATGCAAAATGACCTTTGATTGGAGGATTCAGAAAAATAGCCATGATTTGGGGAAGTTTTCCAGTGATCTAACTGACATGAGTTAACAACAGTGGCAGACTGCAGAAGAATGAATATATAACTTCAGTTTTTCCATGTAAGCTGTTTTCCTGTTTTCAGTCTGACTCAAAATATACAAGATTAAATTCAACAGACAAAAGATTCTGTCAGGTTATTTTGACTGAAAATGGGAAATATTTTCAGAACTGTGATGGAATCTTTTGCCAAAAGAAATATAAAGTTTTCAGAAAATGCCAGTGCCTTGACTTAAAACTTTACAATTTTCATTAAAATTTGTCTTTCATTTATGTCCATCATCCAATTTGTCAGAATTATAAGATTTGCACCACTGACCCCACCCTGCTTCTCTAATGGCTGATAGGGAGAAACAGGAACACCCAATTTGAATGTCAAAGATAGAGATTCAAATCCCCACTCTGCCTATTCTGAAGCAAAGACTAAGCTTGGGTGTTCTGTATCTGATTAAGACAATATAATTAACCTTAATATTATTATATTGATATCTCATCTTCCTGACAAATTTTAATGAAATTTTTCCTATTGGTGCCCTAAAGCTTGTAAAGATTTTACCACAAAACGTTTTTTCCCTTGAAGAAAATGCTGATTTGTTTTTTCAGTAACAAAAGCAGCTTACAGCAAATTTTTTAATTACTGTTCCTAATATTTTTAACCTGCTGAAACACTTAATGTTGACCTTGTTTTTCAGATTAAAACATGTGAAAATTTTTCTGAATAAAATTAGGTGTTTCACATCTCTCATAGTAAATTCCTTGTGTAGGGTTGTCTTAGATGGCTCTTTATAAGCACTGAGATTTTGCACTGTAATTGATTAGACCTTTATGTAATAGTCTGGTATATGCATTTTTCAAACCAGTACAATAATTCTACCAATACTAAAAGGACAACTTTTAAGAGATACATAAGAAAAACAAGATGTTTTGGGGCAAGATCAAAGGTATATTCACTAGCTTCTACCTAGGTTACATAAGGTTTTACTTTCTCTAGAACAATTGTAACCAAATCCCTAGATTAGACTACTCACATCATCATGTTGAATAGCCACTCTCCTGTCATTAGAGTTGCCTGCAACTGTGCTGGGTTGGCTTTACACTGTACACCCAACTTTATTTTGCTCTTCGATATCTTGCCACAGTCATCGCTCTCAAGGAAGTTTGACACATATTTAGAGGATTGCTAAGGTGCCAATAACCCCCCCCCCCCCCAAAAAAAAAAGTTATTTCCTTTAACATTTGAAAAGGAAAACCCAATTCCAAAATATAAGATATCCTTGATCATCCAGTCTTGTGAAAAAGCTGCATTGCAATTACTTTTGCATAAACTCAGTGTCTGCAGGTTCCTGTAAGAACTGTCTATGCTGTACTGCTGCTTAAGAAGATACTCTCAGCGTTCAGAATCTGATGGGAAATGTGAAACAGTGGCAATGCTAACATTCTCTCACAAGATTTTCTGCCAAGTTCTGCAGACTTAGAAAACTTGGAGAAACATCAGATTTTAATTTTTTTTAAAAAATACTTATTCCAAACATCTGTCAACTCATGATCTGTTTAAGGTACTCCCATCACTGGTCTAAACTCCTGGTGATTAAGCACACACAGTCATCTAGTTTTTCTAACCAGAAATCCCACCAAGGAGATAGCAAGCTTTGTCATCTAATCTGAAAGTTCATCTTTTTTCAATCAATATCAATCCTGTAGTGTAAACAAAAAAAATTTGTGCCTGAAATCTAGAACAGGAGGCCTTGATATTGCTACCAGTCATTGTGTGGGGGCAGATAGGTCAGTGGGGAGTGGCCTGTGTAAAACAGCCTGCAGGACTGATCTGTGAAAACATGGCTGAGGGTGTAAATTAGGGATATGTGGTTATTTATGGAAGTACCATTCTTGTAATGCTACTGTGTGAGAGTGTAGAGGAACAAGAAGGACATCTGGGGCAGTAGTGTTTTAACCTGTTACAGTAGGATGTGCTACAGCTTGCATGTTATAGCCCTTGATTTTTGGGAGCGTGTTCTGAAGATGAAGCTAGTGCCTGGGTGCACTATACAGTTTCTTCAGGTGTCATCCCTGAAGTATGAGGCGTTGGGCAAGAACTGTCTGGCAGTGCAATGCTTTTGAGCCATTTCATGACAGAGTATTTGGATCTTCTATGCTGTTGCACTGAGTTTCAAGTTATGCTTCTATCTGTGTACTTGGACTCCTAGTAAGAGCATTGTCCTGTAAGCTTTTTTTGCCTGTCCTGAAGCATTTAATGCACTGAGAAGAACAGAATCTGTCTCATGGTGAATAAGCTATTTAAGAATTAAAAGAATACAAACTCTCCAAGTGCATAACCTTAAAGAAATTTTAATTAATGTCAGCAGGGAAATCTCTGTGGGGAAAAAATGGAATTGTAAAGTGTTTGTTCTGGTTTCACAAAGTCTTTCTGCCTCTCCCCTCCCCAGCTGGTTTCCTGCACAGATAAAAACCACAGTATCCAAATGAAGAGAGATAAATATTGGCAGCTCTCAGGTTTGCTTTTCATCTCATGCCTGATGGGAAAATACCAGCCAGTTTTCAAGCTTTTCCAAGTGAGTGTTTAGGGGCTTATTCACCAGACTTTGAACTTCTGGTAAACTGTTCCCTGCAGCTTTGGTTGTGAGACACAAAATTCATTTGTATTCCATTTTCAGTTTTTGATTTGCTGACTAAATTATCATGAGTAGATTCTTAGAGGGATTTTTTGGTTTGGGGTTGGTTTTGTTCCTTTTTCTTTAAACTCTTCTGAGCTTTACTCAAATTATTGTAGGAAGACTTTTTAAGACATACCCTCTAACATGGTTTTAGTTACTGACAAACATCATCTTTCTGATTCTGTAATTTTCCATAACAATATCCGTAAGTGTTTCTAAAATGTTTGCTAAAGAGAAATTATTTGCACTGTATTTTATGGACAATGCAAAATTATTCCAGTGAATCACCATTGCTGCCAGGCCAAAAAGGTGCATTTTTTATCGCTAGTATGACTATAAAACAGGTGGAAAGATATTGCCCAAATAAACATCAGAAAGGCTCTAACTCAGAAGAAATTTCGGCCAATGTTTAATGTGCTTGTTTATAGCAACAAATTAAGGTAATCTAAGTGGTGGTGGTTTTCATGAAAGCCACATATGCATATTGTTTCTAAGGTATGGCAGCCCCTGAAAAGAACCATTTCCATGATAGGGACAGTTAAACATTTAATAATAAAAAAAAAAAACGATGTAAGGAAATTAAGTTCTATTTGCCTGATTTCACTGCACTACACATACCATGCTGTCCTGGTTCAGCCAGGACAGAGTAAAATTTTCCCTAGCAGAGAGGGGGAAGGGATCTCCAGCCGAGTTATTCATACCATGCTGACGTCAGGTCCGGGGGCTGAAACCTTTTCCTTGCTCCTTGGTGGGTTTGGGAGGGAATTTTGCTTTCTGTAAAACAGCTAGCTGTATTTCTCTATATATCGTTTGTCTTATTCACTGTTACTGCTGTTTATTGTTGTTACCATTAATACTGTTGTTGTTCAGATTGTTCTATCACTCTGTTGTATTAAATTTCTTGTTATTTTAGCTGGGGTCTGTGTCTAACTTCCAGCCTGACCGGCCGCGGGCAGGGGAGGGGCAACGGCAACGTGCTCTCCGATTCCAGCAGGGCTTAAAACTTTCACATTATTAATTGGCGCCCAACGTGGGTCATTGGAATTAGAATAAAAAGGGACAGACTGACCAGAGTGTGATAGAGCAATCTGTTGAGTGTAATTTTTTTTTTGTATTTGTTTGATAAGAAAATGTTTGCAATGCTGGCCCACATGTTTGCATGGTGCGGCTGGAGTACTCCTTATATCCAGTGTATGATCCCTGTGGTGGCGTTTGTTATGGGTGGAAAATGTGTAAAGGTTCTTATGTTGTTATACGGGCTATTGAACGCGTATGCTGCCTTTGTATCGCTGTGTGTGGGGGCGGGCCGGTACCTGTTTGCCGTTTGGGCTTTTGTTAGGGGCATCACCCCCTCTGTGGGTGAGCCAGGGGAAGGGATCCTCTCGGCTTTGCGGCGGTTTAGCCCCCCCTGGAGCCCGCAGGCCAGTGTGATTGTGGCACTATGCCTTCTGAAAGTCTGCCTGATTTCGGTTTTGGCCATGCGGCACTTCACTAAGAATATCAGTGCCCGGAAACCTACCCCGAGGCAGATAATAGTGAGCGGCAAGGGGTGTGGGAAAACATGGGCAAAGGCCTGAGTCGGTGGGCACCCCCAATGCTTTGGAATTTCACTCCTGAGCAAATGCAGAGCCCCGATAAACTGATGGAGTGCTTAGAAAGGGTGTATTACCACGCTGGCAAAACCCAGGAAACACAAATCACTGCAATGTGTTGGGGACTTGCCCATGCGTACCGTGTCCTCTTTAATACCACCCGCTGCCCTCAAAGGGAAGAAAAGGCCACACAAACAATATCTGAACTGGGGGCACAGGCAGAGCCAGTCTCAGTCGCCTCCACCAGCACACAGACTGAGCCAGAGAGCCAGGCAGTGCAGTGTCAGTCACCCCGATACAGAAAACCAAATATACCAGAAAGTCCGTTCGCAGAGTGAGGGATGAGGATGAGCCAGGCCCATCAGGGGAACAGGAGGAAGGACCAGAGGTTATTGTCCGATCTCTGTCCCCGACTGAGCTGCGAGATATGCGGAGAGATTTCGGCCGCCTGGGAGGTGAGCAGATTTGCACCTGGCTGCTCCGATGCTGGCACAATGGAACCAGTGCTTTTGAGATGGAGGGGAGAGAGGCCAAGCAGCTGGGATCTTTGGCCAAGGATGCTGGCATTGATAGGGAAATAGGGAAACAGGCTCAAACCCTCAGCCTTTGGAAGCGACTCTTGTTCAGTGTAAGGGAGAGGTACCCCTACAAGGATGATATCCTATGTCAGCTAAGCAAATGGACCAGCATTGAGAAAGGCATCCAAAACCTCAGGGAACTGGCTGTGTTTGAGATGATCTATGGTGATCTGAATAATGTGCAGTCACCCATGGACCCAGATCAGGCCCCTTGCACACACCTGATGTGGCGAAAGTTCCTGAAGGGCACACCAGAAGCACACTCGAAAGCACTGGCAATAATGTCCTGGTGGACAGACACCCACACTCTAACAGTGGATGGAGTAGTTGGCAAGCTCCGGCAATATGAGGGAAATCTCCCTTTATCTCAACATTCCCTGGTCTCAGCTGTGGAGGAACTGTCTCAGAGGGTCCAAAAAATGGAAGAGGACATATCCTACGTTCCACCTGCACAGGCTGATGTCTCAGCCATTAGAAGTAAACATTTCCCCACCCAAGAGAAAGGCAGCAGAAGGTACACACCACGAGGCACCCTATGGTTTTTCCTCCATGACCATGGAGAGAACATGAGGAGGTGGGATGGACAGCCCACTGCTGCCCTAGCTGCACGAGTAGAGCAGCTGAAAGGGAAGACCACCACAAAAGGGGAATCCTCCAAGAGGAGCGCAGCTCCAGTGTCCAGTCAGAAATCCCCCAGGAAGAATAGAATGGTGAATGTTATGTCTGACCCTCTTGAGGGGACCAGTAAATCATTCTTTCTAGAAGTGAGTGATGATGAGCAGGATTAGAGGGGCCCTGCCTCCAGCCAGGTGGAGGAAAGGGACAATCGGATTTACTGTACAGTGTGGATCTGATGGCCTGGCACATCAGACCCACAACAGTATAAGGCTTTTCTCGACACCCGGCGCACAATGCAACCTGATGCCATAGAGATACAGTGTGGTTGAATCCATCTGCATCTCCGGAGTGACAGGGGGATCCCAACAGCTGACCCTACTGGAAGCTGAAGTGAGCCTGACTGGGAAGGACTGGCATAAGCACCCCATTGTGACTGGCCCAAATGCCCTGTGCATCCTGGGCATAGACTATCTCAGAAGAGGGTACTTCAAAGACCCAAAAGGGTACCGGTGGGCTTTTGGTGTAGCTGTCCTGGAGGAGGTTGAACAGTTTTCCACCTTACCCGGCCTCTCAGAGGATCCCTCAGTGGTGAGGCGGCTTAAGGTTGAGGAGCAGCGAGTGCCGATTGCTACCAGGACAGTGCACCGGCGGCAGTACCGCACCAACCGAGATTCCCTGGTCCCCATCCATCAGCTGATCCGTCAACTAGAAAGCCAGAGGGTGATCAGCAAAACTCACTCCCCCTTCAACAGTCCTATATAGCCAGTGAGAAAGCCTAATGGTGAATGGAGGCTAACTGTGGACTACCGTGGCCTGAATGAAGGCCACGCAATGCACGTGGCCAGCAATGAGTACTGCAGTGCCGGGAATGCTAGAGCTCCAGTATGAACTGGAGTTGAAGGCAGCCAAGTGATACGCCACGATTGACATTGCTAACGCGTTCTTCTCCATTCCGATAGCGCCAGGGTGCAGGCCACAGTTTGTGTTCACTTGGAGAGGCATCCAGTACACCTGG
>NW_020799110.1:26484913-26501708 GCF_003259725.1 Athene cunicularia
AGCGCCAGAGCGCAGGCCACAGTTTGTGTTCCCTTGGAGAGGCATCCAGTACACCTGGAATCGATTGCCCCAGGGGTAGAACCACAGCTCCACCATTTGCCATGGACTGGTCCATACTGCATTGGAGAGAGGTGGGGCTCCAGAACACCTGCAGTATATTGATGACATCATTGTGTGGGGGGACACAGCTGAAGAAGTCTTTGAGAAAGGGAAGAAGATAATTGAAATCCTCTTGAAGGCCGGCTTTGCCGTTAAGCAAAAGAAAGTTAAGGGGCCTGCAAGGGAAATTCAATTCCTAGGAATAAAATGGCAAGATGGGCGTTGCCACATCCCAGTGGAAGTGATAAATAAGATAACAGCCATGGCCCCACCAACCTCTAAAAAGGACACTCAGTCTTTCCTGGGCACTGTGGGGTTCTGGAGGCTGCACATCCCGAACTACAGCCTGATTGTGAGCCCTCTCTACCACGTAACCCATAAGAAGAACGATTTTGAATGGGGCCCTGAGCAACAACAATCCTTGGAACAGATTAAATGAGAGATTGCACAAGCAGTAGCCCTCAGGCCAGTCCGGGAAGGGCAGGAGGTTAAGAACATGCTCTACACCGCAGCAGGGGAGAACGGCCCTACCTGGAGCCTCTGGCAGAGAGCACCTGGGGAGACCCGAGGCCGACCTCTAGGCTTTTGGAGCCAGGGATACAAAGGCTCTGAAGCTAATTATACACCAACTGAGAAGGAGATACTGGCAGCGTACGAAGGAGTTCGAGCTGCCTCAGAAGTGGTCGGCACTGAAACACAGCTCCCCCTGGCACCCCGACTGCCGGTGCTGGGGTGGATGTTCAACGGAAAAGCAACCTCCACGCATCATGCAACCGATGCCACATGGAGTAAATGGGTTGCATTGATAACACAACGGGCTCAAATAGGGAACCCCAGCCGCCCAGGGATACTAGAGGTGATTACGAACTGGCCAGAGAGCAAAGATTCCGGGATGTCACCAGAACAGGAGGTGACATGTGCTAAGGAGGCCCCACCATATAACGAGCTGCCGGATGAGGAGAAGTGATATGCCCTGTTCACTGATGGGTCTTGTCGCATTGTGGGAAAACATGGACAGTGGAAGGCTGCTGTATGGAGTCCCATATGACGAGTCACTGAAGCTGCTGAGGGACAGGGGGAATCGAGCCAGTTTGCAGAGTTGAAAGCCATTCAGCTTGCTTTGGACATTGCTGAGCGGGAAAAGTGGCCAAGGATCTACCTCTACACCGACTCGTGGGCAGTAGCGTATACCCTGTGGAAATGGCTGCAGCAATGGAAGAAGAACAACTGGCAACGTAAGGGTAAAACTGTCTGGACTGCTGACGTATGGCAGGACATTGCAGCCCGTGTAGAGAACCTCGTTGTGAAGGTGCGCCATGTGGATGCCCATGTACCCAAGAGTCGGGCCACTGATGAGCATTGACACAACCACCAGGCAGACCAAGCTGCTCAGATTAGAGTGGCTCAGGTGGACTTGGACTGGCAGCGCAAAGGTGAACTGTTCATAGCCCAGTGGGCCCACGAGACCTCGGGCCACCAAGGTAGGGATGCAACATACAGGTGGGCTCGAGATCGAGGGGTGGACCTTACTATTGACACCACTGCAGAGATCATCCACGGATGTGAGACATGTGCTACAATCAAACATGCCAAGAGGGTGAAGCCCCAGTGAAATGGAGAGTGATGGCTGAAATACAGATATGGAGAGGCTGGCAGATCGACTACATCACACTGCTACAGTCCTGCCATAGGAAGCGCCACGTGCTCACAATGGTGGAAGTAACCACTGGGTGGCTGTAAGCTTACCCATTGCCCCATGCCACTGCCCAGAACACCATCCTGGGCCTTCAGGCCCAAGTCCTGTGGCGACACGGCCTCCCAGAGAGAATTGAGTCAGACAACGGGACCCACTTCCGAAACGACCTGATAAATGCCTGGGCAGAAGAACATGGCATCGAGTGGGTCTACCATATCCCCTACCACGCACCAGCCTCTGGGAATATAGAGCGCTATAATGGACTGTTAAAAACCACACTGAAAGCACTGGGAGGTGGCACCTTCTAAGACTGGGACATGCGTCTAGCAAAGGCCACCAGGCTAGTCAACACAAGAGGATCTGCCAGTCGAGCTGGCCCAGCTCAGTCGAGACCTCCACTTGCTGTAGATGGGGATAAAGTCCCTGTGGTGCGCATGAGGAATATATTGGGAAAAATGGTCTGGTTTAGTCCTGCACCAGGCAAAGGTAACGCCAAACCCATCCATGGGATTGCTTTTACCCAAGGACCTGGGTGCACCTGGTGGGTGATGCAGGACAATGGAGAGGTCTGATGCGTACCACAGGGGGACTTGATTCTGGGTGAGAACATGCTGTAAATTATGATGTGCCTGTGTAAATTATTACTTTGTTATTGTTAACTGCTAAATGGCAGCTGGACATGAGGGAGATGGTATAGAATAAAGGGGTGGATTATGTCCTGGTTCAGCCAGGACAGAGTAAAGTTTTCCCCAGCAGAGAAAGAGGGGGAAGGGATCTCCAGCCAGGTTATTCATACCATGCTGACGTCAGGTCCGGGGGCGGAAACCTTTTCCTTGCTTTTTGGCGGGTTTGAGAGGATTTCACTTTCTGTAAACCAGCTAGCAGTATTTCTCTGTATATCGTTTGTCTTATTTACTGTTATTGCTGTTTATTGTTGTTACCGTTAATACTGTTGTTGTTCAGATTGTTCTATCACTCTGTTGTATTAAATTTCTTGTTATTTTAGCCGGGGTCTGTGTCTAACTTCCAGCCTGACCAGCGCGGGTCGGGGAGGGGCAACAGCCACGTGCTCTCCGATTCCGGCAGGGCTTAAAACTTGCACACACACTTAAATGACTCTATAGTAGGAACCATGCTCCATTTTTAACTGATTAACTTTTTTTTGTTTTTTTTTCCCTCAAGGGAAATCTTTGCTCTCCTGTCATGTTTACTAATTTGGGAGTTTTAATCTATGTAATTCAGTGGGATAAAATGCAGACATGCAAATAAGTGACTGGAGAGAGCTGATACCTGATAGTTGGTCATATATTTGCTCTTAACCCAAGGTGAATGAAGGAGTTGGAGTTAAATTAACTCTGGTTTACTAATGACTAATCTAGCATGGTTAGCTTTACTTTATCTAAGAGCACTCACACAGGCCATTGCTGTTCACACGTTTATGCGTGGTGACTTGAGGTAACTTGTTCCTGTCAGAGTCCTGAGTTATATGGGCTGCTGGTTTACCAGAGAAAAAATGATGATGGTGATTTTAAAATACTGATTTAATTCCAAGTGCTTTAGAGTCTTTCTCATGGATAGTTTGTGTTGTTTTCTTTAATTGTAAAAACCGTTTTGTAGTCAGACATGAAAAGAGTTTTTTTCTTACTAACTATTTTCATTGTAATTTAGGTCCTTAGCTTATACAGAGAGACTCATTCTTTCCTAGTCTTGCAGAGACTATTAGAAAGATAGATCTGTTTGTTTTAAAGGGGGATTATTTCTTCCATTTAAGATTTTGATTATATGTAATATTATTAATATAGTACTGTGAACTAACCCTCTATAGTAACAGAACAAAAATAATAAATAATATTTATTTTCATGTCAGAATCGAGAAACTTCCTTAATATAAGCACAGGATTATTAATTGTATGTCATAGTCCTGTGGGCTGTTAGGAAGCTGGTGCTGTAAATGGGACTGATGTTGTATATTTGATGGGAAAAAACTGGATATGAACATAGAGCAAGATCACACAATACTGCAGTCCTGCTTGCTTTAATCTTTCTTTTTACTCTCCTTTTCTTCCCTTTTTGTTCATAATTTTTCCCTTTCCCTTTTATTTTAATAGGTGTTTTCAGCAAGTGACAGACTTGCAGCTAATTCCTAAATCTGTGCATGGGGAAGAGCCATTAATCTAATTCTTTTCTCCTTCATAGTGTCAGATCATAATTCCCCTGCTCCTGTTAGACAAAAAAACCTCAAGTGAATGACAACATCAAGCAGATGCAGGAACAAAACTGCATCTTTACTTACAAATTACTCTCCTTCAAGAAACGATCTCCCAGCGTGATGGTAGCTGAGGCTCCTCCACATGCTTATATCCAGTTCCCTTACATTATATTGATCTAAAGGCCTTGATCCAGCTCACTAGTGTGTACTATATGGTACTTCTGATTTCTTTACAATCATAATTTTATTTAAATTTAATTTAAATTATTTAAATTCCAAATGTTTAGAATGGTAGGGCTATAGGCCTGCCAGAGTGCTGATTTTGTTACCTGAAATTGAGGGTACATGGTTTATGCCTCAGGGCACAAGGTTATGTAAAGTCTGCAAGGTTTAAAGGACATGTCTGGAGGACTGTATAAGTTAGAAAGAAGGAAAAGCTGGCTTGGTCTGGCCCATGATTTCTGCTGAGAGTGTTCTGCAGTGAATTATCCTTCAAGAGAACTGATATTATTCTCGCTGAAGTAATAGGTATTTTTGTGAACAGGCAGATATTAGAGGAAATCTATTTTTGAGCTTAGTGACCAAATTGGAACTTTGTTATACCTCTCACAAGGTGTTTTGTCCATTGCTACAAGGCTGTGCTGCTATTTAGAATTAACAATTTTGCAGGAACCTGAGTATCTTCACTCTGAAAGTCCCACAATTTTTGTTGTATTAAAAATGCTATAGGGATGAGGTGCATTACAGATAACCTTGCAACACTGTACAAGAAGAGAATGGAGACACTGGCATCATAGCTGTGAATTCTGCACATCTTGATTTCAGAATTTTGTAGTATAGTTAATTGTTGGAGAACGGCTTGCAGAGAGCAAGGACATAGCTCCCTGCAGAAGCTGATTGCAGCCACCTGAGGTAAACAAAAGAAAAAATCCAGGGTACAGTTATGCTAACAAGGACTGTTATGTTAACAAAGAGAGAAACTGAGGTACATTATGACCTTGGGGGTGAGAGAAAAAACAGCCCTGAGAGAAAAACAGGTTCAGAAGAGGGAAGGTGTTTATGCATACCTGAAATACCACAAGGGGCTGGGATATTATAATATAGCCTTTTACATGTATCCAATAGATTTGTGAGTAGTGTGCATGATTATTGTGGAGTGCTTATATAAGATGTGATTTCTTTCAATAAAGTTGAAGCTTGCTCTATCATTCACATTGAATCAGCTGCTTGCTTCCTCCGCCTGCCACAGTTAATGACAACATGCATTGATAGGGTGCTGCAGAAGTCAGAAAATATATCAATAGGTGCTATATAATTTCCAAAGATAGTTAATAAATTACCATATTTTTTAAGAAACTGTATTTTCCCTTATACGTGTGCTTTTTCTCTTTGATCAGAGGGAGATTCAAATTGCTTGAGAACATTGTAGTCTCACTGCTCCAATAATTTGGTTTGAAAACATGTTTCAGTTTTATATCTTCTACACATCTTCTAAAGATATCATAATAAAATGGTCAACTGTACTTTAGTGCGACTGAAAGATTACTTTTTTCATTGGATGGTAACTCCATCTAAGAAGATGTACTCTCTGAAATAATTGAATGGGAACAATAATGGATTAACTTAAAATCTGATAAAGACAACTCAATACCTAATTAGTCTCTTGTCTTTGTTCCATGTTTTGAAGCTTGAGGTTCATCATTAATGAAAGTAATTAAGTGAACAAGTATTTTATCACCAACAGCATTCTAAGAGAAGGGTACAGCTTGGCAGTAAAGGGATGGGACAAAGGCATGGGTGGATCAATAACATGAAGGTCTGCCTTTCCTAATGACAGGTGCTTCCAGTTATAATTGCTTTGATAGCACCCAGAGAATCTAAGGTGAAGTGTGCAGAGATAAATTAAGATGCAGGATTTATGCAATAATCTTGTGAAGGTGGCCACCGTACTTTGAAATGACATTTTTTTGTTGCTTAGAGAACTTATTAATCAGTCATGTAACTTATGAGCGCTTGTCCAAAGGACAGACTGAGTAGGCTCTGCTTAGCAACTCATAACTCTGGTTTACTCTTGACAGCCAAGGTTAAGTTGCAAATTTGTACTGCAACTCATTACTATCTACAAAGGATTAGCATTTATACTGTCATTCTTGCTTCATTTTATTAAAGGTCATTTGCCAATTGTCACTCTTCCAAAATGAAAAGAATCTACACTGTACTTAAAAACCCAATTGTTCAAGAAAACATGCTGATAAAGACAAAATATTTGCCAAGGCTAATAGTAAGATATTGGACTGACCTCTGCAGCATTTGATAGTCAAAACACTTAATAGAGAGGATTAAAGTAAGCAAAGGTATTTTGATATATATTACATTTTGAACATGAAACAGCTATGAGAAATTCTGTATCTCATAGACTTAAAGGAGGATTCTCTTGGGCAGATCTGTATGACAAGACTAAAATTGAATATTTAGTGCCCACTGAGCTTGGATCATGCAGAAAGACCAGGAAATTCACAGTATAATTAGAATGAGGAAATACAAAAAGTGTGATTTAGTTTTGCAGAAACTTACTGCATAGAAAGAGATAACTCCCAAATAGCACATAGTGTCTTATGTCCTAACAAAAGGATTAATTTGCATTGGAGGGATGATGGAAATAAATGGAGCTGCACAGTTGCCTTACTGTTAATGTATGCATTAGAAGTGCATGACAGTTTTTCATGAAGGTCTGATTGTAAATGTCCATGTAGGAACTGAAGAGCAAGGAACATTTCTGAAAAATTCTGAACCTTGTTTGAGGTACCTGTTAAGCATCAAAAGGTACTTGAGGAAAGGGGTTGTTTTTAATCTAACAATCCATATTTGAGTCTGTCTTTCATAAGATCTGTTTAGAGAAGAGTATAGAAGAGCAAAAAGAATAAAGACAATAGTTTCATGGGACAGGAGCTGTGGAGCTCAACTTGATAGAAAATAATAGGAAAAGGGGACACTTTCAGAATCCAGACATAACTGGGATATATAATTTGCAATCGGGAGATAAACACTTGAGTCATTCCCAGCAAGCTGGAAACTCCCTCTAGTAGTGTGACTCAGAAATTAATGCATTTGTAAGTATTTCCATGGTAATTTGCTCTTCCACAATTTTTATTCATATCTGGCAGCAATGTACAACATTCCTCAGAAAGGCATAGGCTGTGGCAAAGAGCAGGTATCTTTGTCAGCTCTGTTGCTAATGTCTGTAATACAGGAGCATTTGGTGTCAAAGACTTTTTTTTCCTTTTTTGGGGTACAGGCTCTTGATTAAGTTGGTAGAAAGGCCTGGGTTTGGAAGCAAGTTGACCTTTCAAATATTATCTATAATGGTATTTTTTAAAAAGCTGGGGGAATATTTAGGAAAGGGATGTAAATAATTGGCAAGTAGACAAGAGCAAATGATTATCAAGTTCATCTATTATAGATGACACAGAGACTCCTGCCCATCAATTTTGGGCTATTAATGAGTGGCATATCAGAAGGAAAATAAATAAAACAAGAAAAGGAAAGGATCAGCTTACAGGTGACTGAAAAATAAAGGTGTTGCAGCAATGTGAGAGTTATAGCTCACTGATCCTTAAACTATTTTTGACACTTCAGTGGCATATTGATTCAAAAGGTTGTTACATGAGAAGGAAGATGTATAGACCTACAGAGTGGTTGGTAAATTGTTGAATAAAAGAGTTATCATGGGTTCATAGGCTTTTGGGGACTTCTAGCTATGTTGTAAAATGAGATTTTTTAAAGGTCCCAGCTGTACTTTACTGATGGAATTGTGGTTGGGTATGTATGCATGATCAAGGATGATGATTTATCACTCTGGGTGACACACTCTGTGCTGGCTGTTGGCTGCCTTCAGACAGGCTTCTGAAGTTATTTACTGCGCTCTCTCTGTAACCTGTTCAGTGCTTCAGGTAGAAGATAAATAGGGATTTTTTAGTAATTATAGTGACAGGAAATCCATTCATGCTAACTGTAGTAATGACTACTAGCGGTTACGGCCAGTACGTGATCTGGAGAAACTTACTGTGCATTTAGCTCGTGCCACATGGTTCAGTGGAAGTAAACTGGGTTTTATAGAGGTAAAATATTAAACACATTATTTCTTAGCACACCAGTTGCCAAATGAAGATTAGATACATGTAAAATATATATACACAAATTACATACATATAGAATATAAAGGATTTTTTATAACTTTTTATTTATAGTTGCCCATATGTAAACCCTTCTATACGGCTGTTACTAAACCATATTTTGAACCAGAACTTATATTTGGTGCATCTGTGGATTTCAGAATCTAAAAATCAGAACTTTCCATTATAAAGTCTAACTATATAGTTTAACATACCCTAAAGTAAGGCTGACAGTATTAAACTTTTTATGTGGAGATTTTCAGCAGTAACAACTAGAAAGAGTGAGTTTCAGCAATGAGCAGAAGGGAATTCAGTCTGACAATTAGGTGTCTGACTGGTTTGTCCTTAATTCAAGAAAAGGAAGATGATTCTGTTAATGACATCATAAAAGCATGTGACCTTGTTAGTTTAAAATGTTTGTAAATTTGATAATAACTTGAGTGTCTTCATAAAATGTTGGAGAATGGCTTGCAGAGCTAGGTCATAGCTCCCTGCAGGAGCTGGTCGGCCATAGCTCCCTGCAGAAGTCGGTCACAGCCACCTGAGGTAAACAGAGGAAAATACCCAGGGTACAGTTATACTAACAAGGAAGGAGATTCAACGCTCAGTAATGCTAACAGGGACTGTTGTGAGAACAAAGAGATAAGTTGGGGCGCATTATGACCTTGGGGGTGAAAGAGTAAAACAGCTCTGGGAAAGAAGCAGGCCAGAAGAAGGAAGATGTTTTGACATACCTGAAATGCCACAAGGGGCTGGGATATTATAATGTAGCTTTTTACATCTATCCAATAGATTTGTGAGTAGTATGCATGATTATTGTAGAGTGCTTATATAAGGTGTGATTTCTTTCAATAAATTTGAAGCTTGCGCTATCATTCACATTGAATCGGCTGCTTGCGTCCTCCGCCCGCCACAATAAAACATCAGGGGAGGCAAGCTAGTTTTTTTTTTCCATATACTTGCTAAAATTCAGGTTAGTTAAATGATTGATATTGTAACTTTAACAATATCATAATAAAAGTATATGCATTTTGACTTAATCAGCAGCACAAAATAGTGAAACTGATATCGGTTAACAGTGTTGTACAAGTTGAATACATTAGGGAGGACCATGTTGAAATGAGAGAGAGAGGATCGGGCAATTGATTCCCTACGATGTTTCATGCATGTTAGAAAATTTTATTTGTTTTCTCTTATGTTATCTTTTGGAATTCCTAATATATTTAAAATTTAAGGCTTTCTTCATATCCTTTCTGACATTTGACTCCATTTTTGTAGTCTTGCACATGTTTAAATCTGTGGTTCTTAACCTGCACATGGTCTGTGTATAATTGAAAATCACACATTTAAATCCAGGAATCTTAGCAACCAAATGTACTTTGTTAAAATATTTTAGAATGATTTCTAAGTATGTTATAATTATTTTCTTTAAGGGATGTGAAAGAGAATATGAATTTGACCTTTTGTGAACACTTTCCCACCACTTCATACTAATGAGTGTTTGATATGCAAATTCTCATTACAAAGGGAGCTGTGGATGATTTTCTGATAAAACCTTGCTGCATGCTGAGAAAGTATTAATCTTTTAAATTTCCAGAATAGGTTATATCAGTGCAATAACTCATTATATTTTGTCTGCTAGTTGGGCCTTTTAATTTCATTGCAGTGTAGCAGAATAGTATCAGAGAAAACAATAAAAATAAAATGAGCAACAGGTTTCTTGGATAAATGAGACCAAATCCACTGCATTTCTGTTTTAGCATCCAATCAACTTCTGTAATTGTTTATAACTGACTATCATCTCTCTAAATCCACCATTAGGGCAGAAAGTGCAAAGATATAGTAATGTAATAGCTTGAAATCTTGCAATGTTCCATTACTATACAATTCCCCCAGAAGATGCTCTGTATCTCGTGGCCCCCCTTTTGCCTCTGTTCACCATTTTATACAATGGTGATAAGAGTTCTTCCATAAGACCCACTGTGACAATAGAGACATTTCTGAGAAGCTCTCAAAAACATATGCCAAAAAATGCTTGTGGCGTAGACATGTCTTAGCACACAACAAAATATAGATTCTTGCAAAAAATTTTAAGTGCAATTGTGAGATTTTGTGATGTGATAATAATTAGCTGTTGGTAGAGAAATTTAATCGCTGTAAAATAAAATGGTTTTATGTAAGAAATTGATATTTGGTATTTTGTTCTCTATGTCTGCACTGTCATAGCGACTGAATACAATATAGAAATCACAGTAAGAAGAACTGAGTTCCAGATTTATAATGTATTTTTAGTGCACATACTTATGGTAAATTTTAGGTGGATGGTTTTTGTAGCCCCCTTGCTGACGTAAGCTTCCTGTGATGGCTCGTGAGCTTACTAAACAAAAGATAAAAGCAACAGTATCTTTTTTAAACTACAATTATTTTTACGGTCACCCCAGATGGTACCTGTTTTCAAAAGGGAAGAAATAGTTTTCATTTGATAATGACTGGTCTCCAGAATAGACAGAAACATGTTTACTTGAATGTAATAATTTGTATGAAGAACTGCAGGTTAGAAAATACAGCTCATCTAAAGGATGCTGAAAATTAAAAAGGCTCCCTTAAGCCCTTTGGCTTCAGTGAGTTTTGCATTAAGTCTGTGGGTAAGCACAAAGCAAAAGTGTATGCTGAACATGTATGATGAATTAGGTAGCTGAAGACCATCACACGTCTGGATGACTGATGTGTTATGGTGTTTAGCAAAAGAAGACACCACTTTGAAATGAACTTATGTGACCTGAGAAATTTATTTGTGGGAAGAACAAATGAATGTGAAGAATAAGGTCATTCTGATGCTGTCAGGTAATCTAGAGCAACTATGAACCTGAAAATAATGATGAACATAACTCAGAATGTTTTGTACAGATAAGCATTCCAGTGACTAGAAAGCAATGTGCAGAGGTGCACTGAAAAATAATGGAACCTCTTTCAAAATTCAGAAATTCATTTAGGTTGTGTGGATTTTCTAGAGTTCAAGACTGGTTAACATGAAAGAGTTGTTTCATCCTTCCCTATAAAGAAGGCATCCAATTTCGAATGCAATGCTATTTTACAAACTTCGATGACTTAACTATGTGTTTAGATCTAACTGAAATAAAGGGGAATAGAATGTATACTGAAGTGCTCTGTTGAATACAATACAGTGCAGCCAAAGAGTATTGATGGTAGGTCGATATACTTGTAGGGGCCCATCCTTGTACAAATATTTCTACCCTGCGCAGTTTGGCACATGGAATTTATTAAGATTTTCTTCTGTTAAGTGTTGAGGTACAACTTACAGATTCTTTGATCCCAAATTTGAACCCCTAACCATGCACCAGCTGACTAAAACTGGGCATGATGAATGCAAGAGTTAATTTTAATTAGCTGAGACAAGCCTTAATGAGATCTTGGGCTCATATAGATGACTGGGCTTTATCTGGAGGGAAGAATAGGCTGGTCATCATATTCTGTATACTCTTAATTAGAGGAATTTGCAGTAAGCATTTTTGCTGTTGTCTCGGTTACTGTCATGCTCTTGCCATAAACCATAGAGCTAGCATGATCTCATCTGCACATGTGGACTGTGATCTGAAAAGCTTTGAAAGACCCTTCTTTATTATTACTTCAGTTTCAGATTGTACTATGAACTTTGCATAGCCAAATTTCACTGTTAACAATCAAAAGTTGATGCTCTGTCATTTTGTTCTCTCTAGGCAGAATTATGCCCTTTAGTAAGTGATTAAATACATCTTTTAGTTCAAAGGGAAATTATTTTTGTATTTAGTTAATATTCATATTAATAGATCTTACTATCTATTAGGGAAGATATTATTTTCTGTCTAGACAAATGTCACTAAGACAATTACCTGGTTTCTGTTATAACAGTATCTGAGCAGCCCATACCATAACTGCAGTTATCTCCTGCATGCTTATGTTGTTTGCCTTTTCCCTGAGTCACAGAAGAAAAGTAACAACCCATGGCAGCAACAGGTTGTTGACTCTGTAGCTGCAGAGTGCCAGTGTGTGACCCTAATGAGATGTTTCCTTCTTTAGAAAACTGACAATACAATACTTGGTCATCCTTGCCTGTATCATTTTCTGTAAGGAGCTTGTTGCCATAGTGGGGAATGTTGTGATTATTTCTAATTATTATTACTGGTGCCTGATTTTTTTTTTCCCATACTCTCTGCTATAGAAGTAAAAGAATTAATTCATTCCTGAAGGAGACCTGCATGAAGGTGGCAATGATAGTATCATAACTGAAAGTGCTGAATGAACAGCAAACTCTTTTGTAGAAGTGTACTTTTGTCCTCTATACCTTTATTGATTAATTAATCAGATTGGGCAGGCTCCAAGTTCCCAGAACAGACAAAGAAACTTTGAAAAGAATGAAACAGTGCCTGTGAGCTCCGAGGAATGCACTTTGATTAAATCGGGTTAAGACAAAGGCTTCTGGACAGCCATTTTGTCTGTTCCCAATTATGGTAGGTTCTTGGAACAAGTGGACTTCCCAAAACTTGCAAGGAAAACTTGAAGATAGGTCCTAGGCACTTCTTTTTTTTACCCTTTTCCTATTGTCTTATGTTTGCTTGAACAAATAGCTTTTTGTTTTGAAGAGTCCCTTCATAATTCAATAGAAATCAATAAGAGAGATCAAAGTACAATTACTTAATGATAGAACATAGGTGATAATTGGATGGTTGTGACCTAGGGAGTCCATTTATATATGGAGTCGTGCACAGGCATACGATGGTTGCATCATTCTTTTTATGAGTGGAAGTGTTCAGACTACCAAGAGAGAGATGATTTCTAATTGGCAGCTGAAAGTACTGAAAATTTAATGGGGGCCATTCCTCCAAGCCAATTTTATGGATTTAGGGTTCTCAACTGTGCATTAACTGATCAATCCAACTCATATGTCAGTCCTTTTTCATAATAGAATATAATTATGCTCATCGATCTACTAATTAAGATGAACTTACTTTTTCTAGTGGGACATTTTCTACCAAGAGACATACTAGTTACTCAAGAAAGCCCTCTATGGTGTTAAAGATTTGTTCATCATCCTTTCATCTGAAGAATCCTCTTGGATTTGCTACATTATAATCTCTATACAATGAATAGAGGTGAAATAAACAGTAAAATCAAAACCAGCAATCATGACCATTAGTCCTTTGCTGTAGCTGTGTCCAAACACATAACCTAGAATGGCATTAAAAGCCTAGCTTTAATGTTGATGCATAGTGAAGGATGTATGTAGTCAGCTAATCATGTTAAATGCAATTACTCTCTATAGATTGCCTGTATGTTCAGTGTCTTTAGAGAGAAAGAAAATGTTGCCTCTCTTTGTAAACACACTTTTTGGTGATATGTGTTGAGGGTGTTGAAGATAAAAATGTTCAGTAATGAAGAAACATTTATTAACCTTAATCTGCAAGGAGATGTACTTACCAATACAAGAAGATTTATCCTTATCAATAAGGATAATATTTTCCTTAGAGCATGCAGAGAAGATATCCTTGACTTTTGTAAGAATAAAAAAAAAAAAAAAAGTTTGTCTGTTAGAATTTTGTCAGGTCTGTGTGCTTCTGTAAAGTGGAATCTTCCATTTTAAAATATATTTCATTTAATTTGATGGTTATAAAAATGCTTGGCTGAAAGTTATGGATAATGTATCTTCTGTGTTTCCAGAGCTAAGGGAGAAATGTTAGAGAGGTATTTCCTTTGAATATGCATTTAAATTTTTAAATGAGGTTGCTTTGGTAATGGACGTACACCCTTTGAGGTTTGTTTAGCACAAATGTTTGTGCAATGAGACATAAATGTTCATACTTTCGGTTTTAATGGTTTTTAAGCATTCTTATTGACAATGTTCTAGAAAAAAAGATGGAATTCAATGACTAAAAGATGAGCAAAAATAAATACACCTTCATGAATATTTTGGTGCACTATAGTTAGAGAGTATCTAAATATTAATTAGACCGGCAGCGTGTGTATGTGGGGATGACCCATAGATACTTCTCTCTATAAATGCACATTCTAGTTTATATTTGTGTCTGTTGCTATAACTCTCACTAAATCTATTTTCCTAAAGTTATTCATTCATAAAATCAGAGTATCTCTATATATTGGAGAAATTTGGGAGTGTGCTATACACTAGCCTCTGGATGGTATCCAGCTTTTAATTACCATGACATGACACCTAGGCTTACTGTGAGGTGGGTTAGACAACATGGTACTTCAGAACATCTGCAGCCATATGGTGTTCTTCATAGGTCAGCATTCTCAATATTGCAGTTTCTGGTGGAGTAACGGGTGATGTAAGTACTGTTGGGAAATTACAGGGCTTGAAATAAGTTAGGAAGCAGTTGGCTTAAAAAACAAATGTGGCTTTACTTGGAAAGGTAAGACAAAACTGGGTAGAGGATGACAGAGGTAACCAAACTGCAGTCTAAGCAGGACACTGTCTGATCTGAGGCTCTTGACCTACACTTGTGAAATTGTTCAGGGACTTTGGTTGCCAGGAGACACCATAATATTGATTCATTATCTTCTCAAATTACATCTCCTTGAATATGGGGATTGGTTTCTGTTTTTTATATAATGCCGAGTCAATTTTACTGTAGCTATTTTGAAAGTGTGATACTATGAAAGTGCAGTGTGGTATAGTTGCAGGCAGAGGCAGGTAAATTAGGCAACTGAATAAAAGTATAAACCTTTGTAGGTTAGCTTTTTTGGGATAGCATGCCTTGCTGGAAACATGGTGCATGATTCACTTTGCTGAATTTAATTGTGACCAAATTCAAGTGCTACTACAAGTTTTAGAGTCCTGGATTCATGCAGCCTTTTCTGACATCATAAATAACATCTGTTGGTACTTCCTGGAACAGCGAATATGCAGATGTGAAGCCTTGGGCATACAAAATCTGTTGTAGGCCCTCTGGGTTTTGATTTAAAAATATAAATTTACTACTTATCTGTAAAAGTATCTTCTCTAAACATTTTTTTCCATGTACAATTAACAGTATGCAGATGCATTTTTAATGAAGTGTTACATGAATGAAACTCCTGAAAAACATAAAGGAAATAATTCCTTGTCAAGTATATCTCATTGGAACACACTGCTTACACTGAAATGTAGAGCTCAATGTGTATGAACAAGATTTTTACTTATTCTCATAACACATTCGACAGCTATAAAATGCTTCCATGGAAAGACATTAAAATAGCAGTAATGAAAAGCTGGCAGTGGCCTGGCATCAAATTACACTTTACTAGTCAATATTATAACATTTGGAGAAAAGTTGGGTGTAACACCTCTATCAAAGGTCTATTTGTGTATCTTCATCTGTATGTTCTGTTCATTCCAATGACAGTTTAGGGTCTGTGCAGAGATGTTGCTTTTATTATTAGGCATTGCCTGAGATAAAATGCTACTTACTAATATGTCTGAAATATTCTAGGCTTTACAGATCAGTTCTATCACTAATAAAAGTAATTTAAAAACAAGTTCAGCAGAGGAATTTTTCATTTTTTAAGAGGAAATAAAAAAAGATTATAGGTGGTGTGTGTTCTCTCCAAGGTCTTCTCTTAGGCTGGCCATGTGCATTTTCTGTCTTTTGTCATTGCTTGTTCTGTCTGGTATGTACAGCTGCTCACAGGGCCATTGACAAGGAGAAGGATGGCCACAAGATAGTATTATCCTATTTCTGTTACACAAAGTCACAAATAAAAAGCTTCGGTATGGTGCAGTCATGTCTGTTGTTAGTTGAGTATAATTTTTTTTTTTTCAGTGAGTCAAACTATATGAAAAATGGAGTCTTCTGAGGAGAAATTAAATTTCTGTCATTGATTAATTCAATAGGCGTTGCTTGCAGACTAGAGGAATATGCAAAAAAGTTTTTCAACTATAGTTTATGAGTCAGTCTTCCTCTTCTGTGGTCAGTGCTCTGAGAAACCATGTGCCTTGATGGGTTTGGTTTCAAAGTCTAAGTAACACATTTGACAGAAAACTACACTGTATTATAATGATACTGGTCAGATGAGAGTTGTGATGGTTTTGGCTAGAGTAGTGCTAATGTTAATTTTCATCCTAGTAGATGGTACGGGGCAATGTTTTAGATTTGTGCTGAAAGCAGGGCTGGTAAGACAGAGATATTTTCATTATTGCTGAGCAGAGCTTACACAGCTCAAGGCCTTTCCTGCCTCTCACCCCACCCCACCAGCGAGGAGGCTGGGGGTGCACAAGCTGGGAAGGGACACAGCCAGGACAGCTGACCCCAGCTGAGCACAGGGATCTCCCAGACCATACAGCATCATGCTCAGCAACAAAACGAGGAGGAAGGTTGGTCGGGGGACCTCTGCTCAGGGACTGACCGAGCATCAGTTGGTTGGTGGTGAGCAATTGTTTTCATTTGCATCACATGTCCTTCTTGGATTTTATTTCTCTCTCTTTGTTATTTTCCTTTTCACCACAAATTTTATTGTTATTGTTATTATTTTATTTAAATTATTAAACTGTTCTTATCTCAGCCCATGAGTTTTCTTGCTTTTACCTTTCCAATTCTCTTTCCCTCCCAGCAGGATGGGGGGGGG
>NW_020799110.1:26501758-26522828 GCF_003259725.1 Athene cunicularia
GGGGGGGGGGGGGGGGCCGGGGGAGTGAGTGAGCGCTTAGCTGCTGTGGTGCTTAGCTGCTGGATGGGGTTAAACCATAATGAGCACAGATGGGAATCCTTAGAGAATGTATATGGCTCTGCCAGGCTTTCCTGAAAAAAGGTATGAATTGAAAAGTTGTTTGTAGAAGCATATTTTATACTTTTTAATATGATTTTTGTGTATGTTTCCATTTGCACCTTATACTTTCTTCCAATTACTAAGTCAAGATGGTGTCTAGTTCTAGAATGTACACTCGATGATTAAAAACAAAGAGCAAATAAATGCCACATACTGTGACTTTGCAACCTTTTGCAGTTAAGTCATTCATGATATGTGTTTATATTTGTTTCTTTGCCACAGAGCTTATATATTCATGTGTGTGTGAAGGATCTGATTGCTTTGCACAACTGTGCAATATAGAGGGATGTTGGATATCAGAAATGTGTCCTGAGGAAATGTTATCCAACATGCCTGTTAGACAACAGGGTTATGTGTTCAGAAAACCAGTACTGGTTTTGCCACAAGGCTAATACATCTTCAATGAATGAACATTTCTTAGAAAATGTCGTGTTTTAGTATTATGTATGCATTGGTAATAATGCTTCTGGATTGCATGTAAACACAGAAGGGAAATGATTGGCTGTTATTCTTGTTTCTCTATCTTATGTGGCATACAGCTGAACAATAAAAATGGTGGATATGACCTCAAAAAAAAAATTTCAATAATACAGGTTTTGCATCGCATTTACAAATAATTTTTTCTACTTGTTCAGTCATGCCAGAATGGAGGGGGTGACACGTATTCAAAGTGGGTCAGCCAAATAAAAATAATCCTTGATTGCCACATTCTGTGTCAGTGAATTTCAGTCTAGATATGTTAAATGAAATACCTGGTTTTGTTTGTTTTTAACCTGCTACCTAGTAATTTCATCTGATGCACTCTACTTGTATTTTCACATTGAGAATAGAACTAACAACTTTATTCTTCCTGTTGCTTATTCTTTTAGAGACTCCTGAAAGATCATCCCTTGATCATGCCTTATATCTCTAAAACAGATGGCACAATCTTAGTCTGCTTAGTTTTCCTTCTATTAAAGATATTCTCGAACTTCTACTGGTTCCAAAAAGTGTTTAGAGAAGCGTTTTTTTTTCTTTTCCTTACTAATTTAATACTTGTAAAACTACTGTTAGAGCAGAGGTGCTTGTTTATACATAAAATAGGTGATTCAAGGTTATATCAACGCCAATATTCTTACATTCTTCCTGTCCGTTTGCCCTATTTTCCTCTTGCAAAGTGCCAGTTCACATAGGTGTGGACAACATTAGTGTCACATGTTTTTCCATGCCACCTACTGAATCAATCCATCTCACACACACACACACACACGTAAATTTGGCAGTTTCTTATGATATGGTAGCCTTGATGCACAGCTTATACTTTGGTTTCAAGCCAAAAAATATTGCTGGCAACCATTTTATTTCATTAAATATGTTGTTCAATACTGAAGTGAATAGCTACTTGCCTGTTAAAATTTTGTTTGATTCATCAGTTCTTCATCTGCTTGATTATTATCTGCGTTCCCACTATAACTTTTATCTGGGTGCCATTAATGCAATTACGTTTCCAGAACAGGGAATATTCTTCTGTTACTTGTGATGATAGATTTGCATTGGATACTATAAATAAACCTTTTGATAACCTAAAATATTCAGTCTTCTGTACATTGGCTTTCTGTGATTTGTTGTAGATTTAGCGTGAAAGCCTGGAAAAAAATCCATGCTTTTCTGAAACTACTCTTTCATTTTGAGTCTTTTGTTGCTAAGATCAATAGATGTATTACTAGGGATCATACTATAAGAAATTATCACTACATGTTTGAAAAGGCTTCTCTGCAGAATCAGACTTATCATTTGAGTAGAGCTATTTCATTAGAGGTTAGTGAATCTTTTAATAAGGTCAAGTATGCAGTTTTTTTAATGCTATTCAAATAATGCTTATATTATTCTTTCTTCTGTCCTGTTATGCCATCTTTTATTAGTGCCTTGGCTTTTCCTACTGTATACTCACTCCCCAGTCTCCTTCATATTACCTTTTTGCACTGCTCCTTCATTATCAACAATATTCACACTCTAAATTTCCCATGTAAACTTCTCTATAGGAAATAATTTTGTATCAACTGGGATTTTAACCTAACCCTGATAATGAAACCATTATCTCTCATTGTGTGTAATGCTAGATATTTTACTGCAGTAGGTATGCATTTGTGTTTATGCATATCTTTTACATGTTCATATTGTCCTGTTTTGAGTATAATTATCATTTTCTAGGCTGAAATGTTGTACTATGGGGTATCCATTTAATTTATTATTTATTTTAAGGAAACTGTATGTAAATTGATTAAAATGTCTGAAGTAGGTGTGGAGGGTTAAGTGAACTAGGTTGTTGAGAAGTTGCATAATTGAAGAATGAGTGAATCAATGGCACATAGGTTATATCTAACAAATATTTCTAGAATTTGGGATTTATTTTCAGAAAATGTTTATGAAGTCAGAATAGATTTTGCATTTACCTTTTTTTGCTACAGAGAGGCTGGTATATATTAGCTGTAGAATTACAAGGACCAACTCTGAACTCTTTATTTCATAGGCAGTTGCCCAAGAAATAAACACCTAAGTGAGAGTGAGCATTTCCTTTACAAATTCATTATATATTCCTGTTATTTGTTTGTAGTTTTCACAGCTCTCATTGAATTTGCTTCCTGGTGAAACTGATACTTACTGTACAAGAAATTTAGTAGTGGTATTATTTGTGAAACCTCAGGGGCTCAGAAGGACCTACTCCAAGAACCACAAGCAAATGATAATGCTGTAACTTGAGCTAAACAAAGTTTTCTAATAGAATTAGCACAGAGCACAAACACAGAGGAGGAAGGAATGAGATATTTTTAATGTGCATCTTGACCTCTGGAAGCCAAGAAGAGCTAATGTACAAAGATCTTTAAACCCACCAGTGATAAGTAGTTACAAATGGGGTGTAAACCACAGCATCTGTTTAACATAGTAGAACACTGCCAAGCTGTTGAGGACAAATAACTTTCCTGCTCTAGTCTGGAATATATTGAACAGCTTGAGCCAAAGAACAATCAGTTTATTGGCAGGGGGTGGAAAAATGTACTTGGCTTTCCCCTCATATAAGTAAATAGTTGAGAGGAATACAGAGACATAGATGAAGAAAAACAAACAAAAAACTCTGTATTAAAAGATGCGTTGATTTATATACTGAGATTGAGAGTAGTTTAATCTTTCTAATATCTAATGCTGTCTAAAAATGAGATAGATTCTGAATATGTAAACAAAAAGAAACCAAACAATTCTTTGAATAGGTTAGTTTAGTTGCAGTTGCTACCCACACTTGGATGCAATGAAAAAACTGGAAATTATGTACACATGGCCACCCAGTGAATATGCTAGAAAATTGCCAACTCTGACATCAAGTGGGAGGAAGATGGTGATTAACACCACATGTCATACTAAAAGGGTAGTTTTGCATTCAGGATGAATCATGGGACAACAACGTGCAACTTGCCTTTTACTCACTGAATGAGAAAGATTAAAGGAGTAAGAGAAAGTGAAGACAAGAGCTGATGAATATTGGGAGGACAGAGAATAGCTGCTGAACTTTTGAGAAGTGAAATGGACACTTTTCCTAGTTTTTATTCCTTGCTGACATAGGGTGAAGACTTCTAGTGTTCATTTGATTTAGTCTTGATACTTGTTAATTTTCCCTGAAATAAATAATTTAAATAAATAAATGCAGTTGTCTTGAGAAAGTAGTAAAAATGGTCTTGGTAATACATTCATCATAAATGCTCTACTTGTAAGGAGGTTATTGTACTAGCACAACACAATTTTGATGACAGTTATAGTAATCTCACTTTTTTTCTTCACAAATATGGTGGCATTTCTTCTCTAAATAGAAACCTTTATATATTGCAAAAGCAAAATTAATGTCTTCATATGCATCTGACAGGTTTACGTGTAAAATCCTACTCTCCCTTTTATATATGTCTTCTTTCCTTTAACTGAATTATTCATTGATCTTTCCTATGCATGGAATGTTCTACAAATTTCTCTGGGTTATTTTTGGCACATCCTAGGATCATAGGATAAATCATGTTGGAAGGGACCTCAGAAGGGCTCTAGTTCAATCTCCTATGAGGTCAAACCAGGTTGCTCAGAGGTTTCTCTGGTCTTGAAAACCTCCAAGAATGGTGATGGAAAACTTCTCTGGGAAACTTGTACCACCTCTTGGTTGTCTTCATGACAAAAAAATTTCTTTATATCCAGTCTGAACCTCTTTACCATTGTTTCCATTTATAATCCAGTCTGAACCTCTTTTCTGTTTTTTTAACTTATACCCATTGTCTCCTATCAAGTACTACTGTAAAAAGCTTTGCTCCATCCTCTTGACAATCTTCTCAAGAAATATTCCATATCTTAATATTGTTTGTTCTCCAGATTTACAAAACAGCAATTGGGGCTCTTCTGACCTAGCCCTAGATTATAGCTGTTAATCCTCTCTCCTGTGTTGAGCAAGTGACTGTTCGTCACTTTTAGTAAGCATGAATCTTAAAAACAGTCAACTTTACTGCATTACGCTTCCTTCTTTTAGTCTTTTTTTAAATATCTGGCACTTTGCAGGCACTACAAAAAAATCCAAAACATTGTAGCCTGGACAGGTTGTAATAACTTCTAGACTGCTTTTCTACCTGCATCGTCTTTCTGACCAGTGACTCAAGTTGGCTACATTGATGCTTGTGCATTGGTACCTGATTTTAGCTTTAAGCGTAAAGAAGAGCATTTGAGTGTTTGTCAGGCTTTCCTCGGGCATATTTTCAATTGGGCAGTTACTATTATTTACTTTTGTGTTAGCTGTTGAACCTACCCTAAGCTTGTGATGAACTTTGTGTAATAGCAGGGCAAACAAGCTCTAGACAAAAAGATATTAACTGATAGTAAGGACATTTATGTTTTGATATGTTTCCAAATAAATGAGGGAAATAGTCATAGAAATGTCTTGCCCAAGGTCATGCAGGTGGGAATTGAACCTAGCTCTTCAGACAGTGATGCAAATACTGCAGCCATTCTATGTTGTCCTTGTACCCTTCTCCCCTCTGTTCAGGCTGCTTCCTGCTGGTAAGCGTGAGGATGTTTTCAGGGTGTGACTGTCAGCAGAGTTTTGTCTGCATGCCTGTGTGAGAGAGATTGAGACTGGTGGGGTGGTATAGCTGCCTTTCCTTTCAGCTTTTACTTCTGAATCTTCCCAAATGACTGCACTATTTCATGGCTTCCAGTAAGGGTCTTAAAATTACTGTTTAAAAACCTCAGAAAGGAACCATCAGCAGAATACCTGTTGTATGGAAAATGATCTGGTATGGCAAAGAATCTAGTATTTATTTTTCCTCTCCGTTGTCATATTATTGCTGTCCTCTTAAAAAGTTTTGTATTCTGTGCATGATGAGATAGCAGGAAATCATGCAATACTGATGGTGATTTCCTTTTTCTTAGCACAGAAATTAAGAATAGTGTAAATCAGGCAGTAGCAATATTTCAATGGGGTAATGTCTTTTAAACATTCCCAACAGCAAACTATAGCACTAAAGTTAGGGCTATGCATGATTCAATAACATGCTGCTTTCCATGTATGGATCACAACTGAAATAAACTATGAAAGTGGAGGTCAGGATATTTCTTAGGGGTGTCTGTTAAAATAATGAAACACAAGGGTGGATCACAAGATTAATAATAATAAATATTAAATAATAATACATAATCTTTTTTTCTCTGGTTATTATGACAAAAAATTGTTACTATCTCACAGCTGCTTGGCTCTTCGTGTCCAATAAACTGATGGGTCTGGCTAGTGACTTGTGGGCAGCTGTCCACACCGTGCAGCTGGCACTCCCTAACAATCGTTCAGTAAGGCCAAGTTTTGTATGGGTGTGGATGTGCAGTGCTACCCTTATTCTTAAATCTGTCCCCTCATGGATGTGATTGATATAATTTGGCTCTCAGAGCTGTGGAGGCAGCTTGCACTTCTGCTATGCATGCTATACTTGCCTCTGCTTTAATGGAGTGGTTCAATTTCTGTGGCTGTATAAGCCTGGCATCTATCTCAAGCACAATAAAAATTCCTTGAACATGCCACATGTGCACTTTTCCTTAATTACCAAAAGAGTATTTCTCAATTAAAGAAAAAAAAAAAAGATTGTTATATTAACTGACTTCTCATGTAGAGTGTGATTTGATACAGTGGGCAGGCAGTTGGTAGATGTTCACAAAAGCCAAAGGGCTGCTTTTTTGGTTTGCTTGTTTGTTTTGTGATTTTTCTGTTTACCTGAAATCTGCCAAACTGTCTACTGCTCTAAATCTTTGGCACCTAATGTAGACTCATGCAGAGATGCCTATACTTGCTTTGCCTCTCAGAAGGATTAATGAACCTGGATGGAGGAGAATATTAAGGCAGGTCTGTTACTTTACTGGCTGGCATGCTTAGGGTATCTCTGCACAGCATTACTTTATGTGGTACTGACAGAGCACAATGATACATCTGAAGAATAACTTTTTGTCAGACCATACTCTTAGTCAGTCCTCTTGTGGTTCAGCTTGGTTTGATGTTCTACTCCAAGAGATCAGTTACTCAATATATGATAATTTGCTTGAACTTTGGAAATCTGAATGTTTGTATCTTGCTTGCCACCCTGGCATCAGACCATCTGCATGTGACCAGCCAGATATGGAAAAAAGATCAGCTTCAGAAAGTTTTTTTTCTTATATATGTTGAATGTGTTTGGCCTCCCTGCCCTTGTAAGTCTTATTTCAGACATTTGCCTTACAATTTCAATATGTCTAAAGTAAACAGAGGGGAAAAACTTCAGCCATAACACCCCAAAATTATCTCAGCCCTTCTCCAAACCAGACTGTGTAGCACCTACAAGAACTCTTAGGAAACCCAGAGAAAGCGTTGCATGTAGCGACACTGCTGTTAAATCTGAACCATGCAGAAGACAAGCACTGGCAATAAACATCTCTCACTTGTCATAAAGAGAACTTTCCTGAAAACAGGAAAAGTAGTTTCAAAAAACAGTTCTTTGAGTTCTGAAATAGGGAATTGCCTATCCCACACAGGAACCCTGGGCTACAAATACTGTGGAGCCTCTTCTGTTTTAAATCACAATGTTAATTCTTGACTGGAAAAAGCTTAACCTTTTCCAATTAAATGTCTTACTGTACTGGGTCTGGCTGAACTGGAATTAGTTTTCCCCTACAGCAGCCCTCACGGTGCTGTGTTTTATGCAGGAGCTGGCAGGGTGTTGATAGCACCCTGGTGTTGTGGCTACTGCTGAGCAGTGCTTACACAGCACCAAGGCTTTTTCTGATATTTCCCCCAGTGGGACGGGGTGGGCAAGATCTTGGGAGGGGACACAGCCAGGACAGCTGACCCAAACCGACCAAAGGGATATTCCATACCATATGACGTTTGCTCAGTATAAAGCTGGGAGAAAGGAGGAAGGGGGTGGGGTCACCCTTGGTCCTCCGAAGCAACCACTACGTGTATTGGAGCCCTGCTTCCTGAGAAGGCCTGACATCGCCTGTCCATGGGAAGTAGAGACTAAATCTGTTTGCTTTTGCTTCCGCGCGCGGACTTTTGCTTTGCCTTGCTTATATTAAAACTGCTTTTGTTTCACCCACAAGGGTTAGTTTATCTTCTTTCCCCTCTTTACCCTATTGAGAAAACAAGGGGAAAAGGGTGGGGGGGGAAGTGATAGAGCGACTTGGTGGATACCTGGCATTTAGCCAGTCAAACCATCACAGTCTATTCTGGCGCCCAACGTGGGGCAAACAACGGCAGTTTTACATTAAATGTGCTGTAGCTATAGTAGTTATTAAGCAGCAAGCTCTTGTGCTGGTCACGGGCTTGTTTATTGCGCTGCTTATCTTTATTTTTGTTAAGCTCGGGAACATGCTGCAAGGAATCGGGAACATCATGAGTGGCTTTATTTTGCAGGCTCCCGAGGTACTCAGTCATCCTTACGTTAGTTTTTTGATACTCTTTATTAATGCTGTTCGCCTATTGTGGGTGGTGTGGAACTCAGTATGCTTTTGGTGCAAGAGAACACAAATTTTGAGTGAATCGGTGCCAAAATGTGCTCTGAGGCGGCCTGTGCCTGGGTGGCAGGGGGAGTGGAAGGAATTGGGCAGATTCCTAGGACGGTTATCACCTCCTGTAGCCTGGGATCTCACCCCTGAACAGGCAAGCAACCCCACAAAGTTGACACATCATCTGATAGAGGGGTGTCTTGCTTATCCCAATGAGAACCAGCGCAAGAAATTCAGTTCTTGGGAATAAAATGGCAAGATGGACGCCGTCATGTGCCACTGGATGTTGTTAACAAAATAGCAACTATGTCTCCACCGACCAACAAGAAGGAAACACAAGCTTTCCTAGGACTTGTGGGATTTTGGAGGATGCATATTCCAGGTTACAGTCAGCTTGTGAGCCCTCTCTATCAAGTGACCCGAAAAAAGAACAATTTCCAATGGGGTCCTGAGCAGCAACAAGCCTTTGAGCACATCAAACAGGAGATAGCTCAGGCAGTAGCTCTTGGGCCTGTTCGGACAGGACCAGCTGTGAAAAATATACTTTACACATCAACTGGGGAGCACAGACTCACATGGAGCCTCTGGCAGAAGATACCAGGTGAAACTCGAGGTCGACCATTGGGATTTTGGAGCCGGGGATATCGAGGATCAGAAGCCCACTACACTCCGACTGAAAAGGAGATACTGGCAGCATATGAGGGCATTCGAGCTGCTTCAGAAGTTGTTGGTACAGAAGCACAGCTCCTCTTGGCACCACGGTTGCCTGTATTACATTGGATGTTCAAAGGAAACATCCCTTCCACACACCATGCAACCAGCGCTACCTGGAGTAAATGGGTAGCGTTAATCACGCAGCGGGCTCGACTGGGGAAACCCAACCATCCAGGGATCCTGGAAGAGATCATGGACTGGCCAGAAGGTAGAGATTTTGGAGCGTTGCCTGAGGAGGTGGCTCGTGCCCAAGAGGCACCGCCATATAACGAGTTACCAGAAGATGAGAGGCGTTATGCTCTCTTTACTGATGGATCCTGTCGTGTGGTAGGAAGCCATCGGAAGTGGAAAGCTGCTGTGTGGAGTCCCACAAGACAAGTCGTTGAGGCCACTGAAGGAGAAGGCGAGTCAAGTCAGTTTGCAGAAGTAAAAGCAATCCAACTAGCCCTAAAGATTGCTGAACGGGAGAAGTGGCCAGTACTATATCTCTACACGGACTCCTGGATGGTGGCTAATGCCCTGTGGGGGTGGCTACAGGAGTGGAAGAAAACCAATTGGCAGCGCAGAGGTAAACCCATCTGGGCTGCTGCATTGTGGCAGGACATCGCTGCCCGAGTGGAAAACGTGGCTCTAAAGGTGCGTCATGTAGATGCTCATGTGCCCAAAAGGCGTGCCACTGAAGAACATCAAAACAATGAGCAAGCAGACAAAGCTGCCAAAATTGAAGTAGCTCGGCTGGACCTGGACTGGGAGCGTAAGGGTGAGCTGTTTGTAGCTCGATGGGCCCATGAAACATCAGGGCATCTTGGCAGAGATGCAACGTACAGATGGGCTCGCGATCGAGGGGTGGACCTGACCATGGAGGCCATCTCACAGGTCACTCATGAATGTGAAACATGTGCTGCAATCAAGCGAGCCACACGAGTAAAGTCTCCCTGGAACAGAGGGCGATGGCTGAGTTTTCAATATGGTGAGGCCTGGCAGATTGACTATGTTGGACCACTGCCACGAACACGCCAAGGCAAGCGCTACATACTCACCATGGTAGAAGCAACTACGGGTTGGCTTGAAACATACCCTGTAAATCATGGCACTGCCCGAAATACCATCTTGGGTCTTGAAAGGCAAATTTTATGGCGGCATGGTACTCCTGAGAGAATTGAATCAGACAACGGGACCCATTTTCGAAATAATCTTATAAACTCCTGGGCAAAGAAACATGGTATTGAGTGGGTGTATCACATCCCTTATTACCCACAAGCATCTGGAAAGGTTGAAAGATATAATGGACTACTGAAGACTATGTTGAGAGCATTGGACAATGGGGGATGGAAGCATTGGGATATAAATTTAGCAGAAGCCACTTGGCTAATTAATACCAGAGGATCTGTTAACCGTCCTGGTCCTGCCCAAACAAATCCCCTTCATACTGTGGGAGGAGATAAGGTCCCTGTAGTACACACAGGGAGATGGCTGGGGAAGGCAGTGTGGATTGCTCCTCCCTTGGGAAAAGGCAAGCCCACTCGTGGGATTGTCTTTGCTCAGGGACCTGGATGTACTTGGTGGGTAATGCGGGAGGATGGGACTACTCAGTGTGTGCCTCAAGGACATTTAACCTTGGGGGGAAAGTAATCTGTGGGATGAGTTGTATGTTGCAGGAAGTGATGGAGGAAGTAGAAACGACGAAGAGTGAACCAGATGCGTGCAATGATGACCCAAACCTAGCCGGTGCTGGTGTCCAACAGTCAAGCATACTTCTGTCCTGAACATCTATCTTGACAGAGGGAAGCCAAGTCACTGAACATCTGAAGAGTGAAGAAAGCTTATGGAATGGATAAATGAACATTATGTGGGACCTGGGCATAACGTAAATGGTATGGAATAAGGGGTGGAGAATGTACTGGGTCTGGCTGAACTGGAATTGGTTTTCCCCTACAGCAGCCCTCACGGTGCTGTGTTTTATGTCGGGAGCTGGCAGGGTGTTGATAGCACCCTGGTGTTGTGGCTACTGCTGAGCAGTGCTTACACAGCACCAAGGCTTTTTCTGATATTTCCCCCAGTGGGACGGGGTGGGCAAGATCTTGGGAGGGGACACAGCCAGGACAGCTGACCCAAACCGACCAAAGGGATATTCCATACCATATGACGTTTGCTCAGTATAAAGCTGGGAGAAAGGAGGAAGGGGGTGGGGTCACCCTTGGTCCTCCGAAGCAACCACTACGGGTATTGGAGCCCTGCTTCCTGAGAAGGCCCGACATCGCCTGTCCATGGGAAGTAGAGACTAAATCTGTTTGCTTTTGCTTCCGCGCGCGGACTTTTGCTTTGCCTTGCTTATATTAAAACTGCTTTTGTTTCACCCACAAGGGTTAGTTTATCTTCTTTCCCCTCTTTACCCTATTGAGAAAACAAGGGGAAAAGGGGGGGGGGGGAAGTGATAGAGCGACTTGGTGGATACCTGGCATTTAGCCAGTCAAACCATCACACTTACAAAACCCAACAATTTCTTTAAAGAAATAAAATTTTTGAAAAAATCTTATAATACTGTTGGTGAAGCATGCTGCTCTGTGAAAACTACTGTTAATAAGATGTAAAATCAATGCTGCATAAGCCAATGGACATTTAATATCCATTTGAGAGTTTTTACACTCTTGGTAGTTTTTAATCCTAGAGTCCCATACTATGCAGTTATGGCATAATATATATCTATGTAAATTCTCCCTGAAGTGTTATGTGGACATATTTCTTCCTTCACAGCAATCCTGAAAATGTAGATTGTGGTAATGTTGAGAGCTGTCAAACTGCTATTCAGTCTGCCTGGGGTAGGTGAAGTAAATCTGCTCTATGGTATATTAGGCTTGTGAGCTATTTTTAAAATGGGAGCTGTTCTATAAATATTTTAGGCATAATTAGAATATACTGGGAGAGAACTCCCCATGGAAATAAGCACAGAGTCTGGCTGGCTGGTGCAGGGTCTCCAAGGTGCTACTTGCAGCAGACACATAAAAGGTATAAAGAGCTCAGTCACTTTTAAAGGCAGGTGAAATAAGCAGCTGTAAGGTGATATGGCTTGCAAAGAAGGAAAGAAAGGAAATTTTCCCTGGTGGTGCATTTGCTATTTGACGGCAATGAATATTTGATGGTAAAACTGTCAACATGTTAAAGCTAATCTTTCTAACCCTTTACAAAGGCTTGGGAAGCTAACAGGGAAGGGAAGGAGAAAACAGAAATAACTCTTTCTAGCAGCACCTATTTCAACTTGGTTTTGCAGTATTTGTGGAAAAAGAAGACTGGGCTCAAATACCTGAACCCAAGTTTATCTATGGCTTTGTTAGCTTTATCAAACCAACCAGATATGGATGAAAGACGCCCAGTGGAAATAGGATTTATTGCAGAGGTAAAAAGAAATTGTAGGTAGAAAGACTAGTGCCTTACCCTCTTTCCAGATAACAGTGGTTTGTTTTTAGCTAAAGAGTAAGTACATTTGTTTGATAGAAAATAAGGGAAAACAGGACTTAATTTAATTTATCTGCTGTAAGAATCTTCTGTACAATTTTATCTTAGGATTCTAGTATCTTCCTCAGGTATGAATGGACAGTGGAGTGGAAATGTGTAATTGTAGCAATCTGAAATGTTGGCTGCCAGGTGTCATGAGAGTGCACTACTGTTGAATATTTTTTGATATGCGCTAGTTAAGAGTTTGGAAGAAAGCCATTTTTTGAGCTAGTATAATACCTACATGAAGTGGAAAGCAAATTTAGTGCAAGAGGTTAAGTCACTCCTTTGGCTAAGAAGATGAGATATGAATTCAAAATGATCCTTCAGCCAGCTAAGGTGTTGGGTTTGGGTTTTTTTCTTTAAGCAAGTGTCTGTACACATATGACGTGGCTGTATTTAAACAGGTCCATAAATTCTTTGCCTATTATATGACATTTTTTGAGAAACTTCATCTCTCTTACTCAGCTGAGCAAATGCTTAAGTGTTGAGAATAGTTGATCACCTCCTCATGTTTACTATGGTCTGTGGGTGATCATGCCCCAGACTTCCCCTGTCCCTTTGAGATGGGATCTTAGTTTTTTATCCTTTAAACATGGCCATATTTCAAACTAATAGTTTTGACTGATATCTGAAGTGCTTTGAAGGAAGTATGAAGATGGAAGGGACTACAGAAGTACAAACTGTTATTACTATTATACTTCAGCTAAAATTAAATTTTGCTCTCTCTAGAAAGAAAATCTGCCAAAGTTAATATTTAATTCTGTATCAGCAATTTATTCAAGAAATGCATACGAACCACAAAAATCATGCAGCAGAAATGTTCAAGTGTTGAAGTCTGCATAATTTAGCCTTTATAAATCTTTACATTTTAAAGGAACCAACAGATTCATCATTAATTTTTGAATTATGTACAGAACATTCTCTCCCCCTTTCCATCTATCTCAGAAGATTATATTTTTCCTTGCCTTTTTTTCCCCTTCAGAGCAAAAAGGCTAAGTAATCCTGAAGACAGGAACTGTATGTATAGTCCCCAAGCTAACTCACTGAGAGAAGAATTAATGCAAATCAGTTTATGCCTTTTAAAGAATGCTGCAGCATTTCTCAGGCATGAAAGTATATCAGATTTAGAGTATCTTGAAATAGGTATATCCTCTTCAACAAAAACCTTTGCAGTTATGAAATGAGAACTATGCAGTAAGGAAAAACAAAAGTGGTGGATTTATGTTAGCTAATAAGCATATATTTTAGGGGAGGGAAAAAAGCTAATAAACCTGTTAGACTATCCCCAACTCCTGATAATCACATCATTTCTGTAAAGTCTATGCTGCTATTTGTTAATATGGTTACTATGGCAACTGAAACCTTACATGTCTTCAAGGTAAAATCAGAAGTGCAGTGAATGTGGAAACACAAGAACCTACTTTTCACATACACAAATGCATGCTTTGTCTATTCTGCCTCTTTTCACAATAGGTAATGACTAAAGCTTTTCTCTTTGTTTTCTTTTCCATTTTGGCACTGGGAAGTGTAATTGTGAGTACCGAGTGGTAAACTGAAACCCACTGGGGGACTGAGAGACTACTACCTGCTGGACTGCCAGTGATTTCTTCAACAGATGGTATCAGGTCTCAAAAGGGTCTAATTGGCTTATCATAGCCAATGCACATGTTACAAGTGCTTAGATAAAGCCAGCAAATACACATTAGCTTGATGACTTGATTTTGAAGCTGTGCTTTTAAAGAAAAATTACAGGCGATACAGTACAACCACATTTGCAAGAGCTGGATTTGAGCCTGTCTGAGCCTGAAATCTTTTGCTGGAGTCCTAGTGCAAATTACTGAAAATGATCAATCTTACTATCAAACTATGGTCAGTCTTACAAGCTGACACAACCCGTGCATTTGCATGGGAAACTCCATGCTGTCCCTACTATAGGTGTTAGCCTGCTGCATCACCGGTAAACTGCCAAAGTCTAGGTGGCTTCGTAGGAGCTGTCTTAAAAGATCACTCTGAGGTAAATGTGTCTTTTATGGGTATTTCTTTTATGGGTATTTCTAAGAGGCCTCCATTTGAAGATCTTAGCATATGTAACATTTAAGTACAACTTCTCTGGTCCTCTGACATGTGTACAAGCAAAGACTGGACTGCTGAGCTGGCTAAGGAAGGGACAGGTGAAAAGTAGCTTCTAGCAGGGTCTGGACTGGGGAATCAATAGGATCAGTTTTCTCTAGTTCATCAAGGAATTTAGTTCAATATATCAGAATAAAAATGTCTGTTTGAAAATACAGGATTTGTTTTGCTCCTATCCAATTGTTTTCTATTTCAAAAGATGTTCTGAAGTTAGGCATCTGAGGACTCTCAGGGGTTGTTCTGAGGGTCAAAGAACTTCAGAAGTCCAAAGGACAGAGAGTGGCTCATCTGAAGGTGCTTTTGGTCAGGGCATAATGCAGATGTACAGAGGATATAGCAGATAAACTCATCCTACGTTTCCAGTCCGCTGTACCAACTGGCAGAGCCAAATAATTTATTGCATATAAGGGGTTTCGGTTTTGGTTTGATTTTTAATTGAGTTTAAAAAATATATTGTCTACTGTGCCATCATGAAGCTTCCTATAGGTCCATAATGTTGCCTCAAAAGTAAGAGCTATTGGATCCTCACGCTGATATGTACTAGATGCCTTCTTTGTTATCAGTCTAAGTGAAGATGCTAAGGAGATGCTGGTAGATGGCCCATCTGTGTGAATACAAAATGGGACCTATGTAAGGCAGGTTGGCATATCACATTGCCTCATTATGCTTCCTTACTAAATTCCCATATATATATATGAAATATATATTCAGATATAAATATATAAAATGGGCTAATTAATGTTTAATCACTTGGACTTTTTTTTTTTAAACTCAATTTAGACACAGAGGCACATCTCATGGGAGTTGTCAGGGAAGATCAGATAATGTTTCTAAAGCGTTGTCATGATCTGTAAAATATTCATGATACATATAATGTAGTTTAAGGAAAGTTTGGAAAATTACAATTCTGTGGGAGGTGGTATAGTCTCATTAATGAGCTACATCTGTCAGTTTTAATGAGCACAAGGACTTGTCCCTCTTTTTTTCCATAGGACTTATCAACAAAATAAGTCTATTGCTAAGAAAAACAACTAAAACTGTCTCTACTTAAAATGTGGGTTTTTTTTCTTTTCTTTTGTTCATTTACTTGTGGTTCTCTAGATAGCAGAGGTGGTTCTCTAGATGCCAGATGAAGCCGTACAGTGCCTGTGAAACAGCACTGACTTCGCAGCTTGTCAGTACTCCTTCTGGACCTTTCACCCACTATGATTTGCCAGAAGGTGATTCTGGCAAATTTTTCATGCAGCTGCTTAGTTAAGCTGGTTAGCAAAGCCTGCCTTAGCCATAATACTAAGCCATTCATTTATGTGTTGTGTAGTCTTCAGCTTTTCAAAAATCTTCATTCTCCTGGACTGAAAATACTTTTTTCGACTTCAGGAGTTCCAGAATGTATGTGTTCTCAGTGGGCAGCTTAACTTAAAAACAGTAACAAGAACAAACAAACAAAAACCGTCAGAGAAGATAATTGTCTCTGTCTTTGACATATAATATGCCATCCAGGAAAAATTAGTAAACATTAAAACCAAGAAAACCTCCAAAACTCTTGTCAGTTTGTAAAAACTTGCAAATGCAGGAGGATAAAATAATGAATTGGAAAGAATCTATGGGCTTGTTGTGTGCAGACCATATAGGGAAAATAATTCTGAATCTAAAACCAAAATTAAAAGACTTTTTTCCCTGTGCAGTTTTTGTAAGATTTTTGCAACATTTTAAGGACGGAAACCTTCAAATGAGCCTGAGCACGGAGATGCTGCATCAAATAACAAAAGGAAACTATTTTGTGGAGAATGACTTTCAGAGATTCACTGTATTCATGTAGTTACTATTAGCATACTGCTAACAGGGGCACAGAAGCTGCTTTTGTTGATTTACACAATGAGGTTATGGAAGAGTGGAGATTATAGAAAGGGAGAAGACCCAGGAACCCTCAGAGTATTATTTGTTGAGCATGATACTGAAACAGAACTGCTTTCAAATCCTTATTCAGTTCCATGGTTCCTTGTAGGGTTAGGCACAGATTTGCGCATCTTCTGTAACATTTGTTTGACTGCTTGTGGGATAGGATTATTTGTGGCTCTCCAGGACCTGGTCAGCAGTCTATATGACAAGTAATATTCTGATTTTTGTCATGCTTGGATTTTGTGTTATGTTTCAGTTTACAAGTTGTTTTCAATTTGAACTTTGTTTTTCCAGTTGATACTATGTTAGAAAGTTACAAAAATATCCATATATATCAATTAGCTGCACTGTTCTTAAATTACTTCTTGTATGAAACTGTGAGGTTTGTGGTTGTGCAGGTCCACTCTTCTGGAAAGAAAGAGGTAAGCCAAAAGGTCTCTCTGAACTATTTATATATAGGGCAAGTAAACAGTCTACAGAAACCAATATAGTGGCATCCTGCGTCTCCAAATTAGCAAGCAACTGGAGTTTGATTAAAATTGATACTGGATTCAGCAAGTCAGAGAGTTCTCAGCTAACACAATCTATAAAATTAATCAGCCACAAAATACCACATGCAGATTGGCAAGCTCTTCATCCAAGAAGTTTTAGAAAATAAGCACAACTGGCACTTCAGATACCCAGTACATATGAAAACAATATACTTCACAGCAGTTTGCCACAAAATAGCATGAATATTAACAACTCATTACTCATTAAGACTGCCACATGTGCAATAAATGCACATACATATGATGCTATTCCTAGGAGTGCTGCTTCATTGTATGGATTGGTTATGGTGTCCATTGTCACTTAGAGTCCCCTCTATAAGTAAATGCTTGTTTCTGGGTTCACAGATGCTATTTGAAGTGGAGCAGGGTATAAGCCTGCATAAGAAGTTTGTTGTGATAGTTAAAAAGGCATTGGCATTGCAAGTGCCTGTTGTTTCACCCCTGGAGAACTCAAAGGAAAGTAATGTCATAATTTGTTTGGGTTTTAAGTTGTATGGTAAAACCTATGGCAGGACAGACTAGATGAGTTCCTCCATAGCTCTGCATCCCAGTAGAGACCTAGCTGAGACTAAAGCTCCTAGTCAGTGATTCTATGAAAATAAGGTACATGTTTTTCTCGTTGCAAAATGCTGTATCTCTTCAAAGCACTGTTCTTAGGTCTCTCATTAGTGCTTCCCACACTGGTGTTCATAAACCATCTTCTGATGTGCTGTACAAGCTCTGCAGGAGGGAAGTATAGTACTTCTTGCAATTTTCAGCTCCAGGTAAAGTCTTCACAATAGTATTAAAAATCTCCATCCCAGGTTGCTCCAGGCCAGTAGTCCAGGAGCTTATTTCCCAACCTCTCATTTACTAACCATGAACCAGTACCAATGTTAGATTGCCTGGGTAAGATAATTTATAGACTTTTGTATTGGATAAGGCTTTCTGTCACCATACTGTGATGCTGAAGGAATGGGGCAATTTTTTTGTCCAGGTCTGTGATTATTCCGTGCCAAGCTTCTGGAGTAACTATGTCTGCAAACCAACAAAATTCTACATTGCACTAATTGGTCTGCTCCCTGGTACATGGGGAATTTCTGTCCCAGTGTTGTCAAATATGTTTTATAACCTTCTTAGCAGTTTCCAACATTCTTACACATTGCTGCAATCTCCAAAAGGGCTTTCCTGGACTGTTTGTGCAGTAAATGCTTCTCTGGATACCCTTCTGAATTGCTGCATGTGCTGGCTGCAGTCAGCAGGATCTGCCTTAGTCAGTCCATACACCCAGCCCTCTGGAGAGGGATCAGTGAGACTGAACAGTGGGGTGGATAGGTATACAGTTCACTGCAGTTCAGAATACCTATTGTTGTTCACACAAGTTTATAATAAAATATTTTTAAATAGTCCTGCAACACTGAGAACATAGTAATGAGTGGGTTTTTTTCTGAAGCCTCCTTTCTCATTGCTCCGGAAGAGTCCTTTTGCTCAGATGATTTTTTACATCAAGGTCAGTTCATTCATGACTAGAAAGCGACATTTCCTTCTCCCTAGAATTTAGTTTCTAAGCCTCAGATATACTGCACTGTAAGAGAGTAGATGGTTAGAATTGATTTTAGAATATTATTGTTCATGATCATTGTTTAGTATGTTCCAAGGTTGCTACATCATACATTTTATAATTACCATCTCCACCAACATATTTTGAATGGGTGATTTGAATAGAAGAAGGGTTTGGTTTCATGTGTTGTTCTTTATTCCTTTCTTTCTGCCTCCCTCTCCTTTCCCCCCGCAAACAAAAACTATTTAATCCGGCAATTTAATTTAGAAATCAAATACAGTAGATAACTCTTATACTCAATGCCCCTTAAGTACAAAGTGTAATTATTTGACTAAACAGTGCTGCATGTTTTGACTTTGAACAATTTGGCCCTCATAGTTAATTTATATGTTCTCATTTGTGCTTGGGCTTCAAATGAGTATTACAGATGTTGGCAAGAGGAAGGAGCTAACCACTGTGCAAGTCTGAGGCCCATACTTGGTGACTTCCAGCAAGATATATCATTACCTTCAAGAATTCTTGATTAAAAATCACTCCTCTTTTTGGTTTGGTCAGCAGAACACTGAATCTAATTTGATACTAGTGCTGACCTAATTTTAGGAAATTAAGTTCCTGTGGGGCCTGTATTACTGCCTAGCCTATTTTCTGCAAGCACCTCTTACAAGGGAATAGCTGAGGCTTGTCTTGGAGACTAAAAACCATAACCAAAAGCCACACTTAAAGATATTTTCATCTAGGCTCTTCTTGCTTGCATGAGAAGTACCCTGCTGTAACCTTTCCTTTAAGTTTTTGTTTAGGCAGCAGTTATTATGGTTTATTGGGTCACAGTAAGGGATGGAGCACAAAGGGAAATCAAATAATCTGAATTCCTTTAAATATATATAAAAAATTTCCCAGTCATGCTTATTTTGAATGCTAGTATTCAAGCCCATTTGAGTATCTCTCATTCTGATGTGAAAGTTTAGGCCTATAAATAATAAATTAAATAAATCATAGCTAACTAAACAAATTATTTCTAGGAAAGGCAAGTGATTTTGTTCACTCACATCTTTATTTATTGCACAAAGATTTATACAAATGCAGGGGGTTATATCTTCAGCTATTTTTCTTGGATCACAGACAATCCCTTTTTTTTTAAAAAAAAAACAGTGATGATTTTTAGAACAACACCTGGAGAACAGTGAGCTGAAAGAAGGTGTTCCTTTCAGGGAAGCTAATCACACACCATTCCTGCTTCCATTTGACACAGGGAAATACCGTGATTCAGCTATTGCTTACACACTTTTCCTGTTTTAAGGTACCTGACTTGTCTCTCTTGAATAGGATCCACTGTTAGTGATAAACTGTGAATAGTTAATGATGAAGTGGTGGCTTCCTGGAAAGGAAGAGAATTAATCTTCACAATTCCCCATCCCTTAAAAAAAAGTCTTCTGACAATTTGAAAACTGACAAGTGTGAGCATTGTTAAAATTCATGTGGCTTAGAAAAAAGCCCTGTCGGATTGTCCATTTAAGCTCATTTTAAGGCTGGAAGCTTTTACTAGCTAGTTACAAATATATTTATTTTTAAAAAGAAATTATTGACCTTTAAAACCCTGGAGTTGGCTGCTGCCTGGCTTATTGGAGACTTGGTTATCTATATTCACAGAGGCCTGGGTAAGAGCTGGCAGTTTAGAGTCAGAGCCTAAGCAATGATCAGAGGGGTGGGTGACAAAACCACTGTATTTACATGAAATAGAATTAAACACGACTGACTGCAGAAGGCTGAGATACCACTTCAGGACATTGGTCTACATTCCAGAGTGGGGGACCTTAAACTTTGTTTCCTCGCTTCTTCCACGCCACCTCTGGGACAATTCTCATACATCTGCAATTTCAATAATTTGTTTTATTCTTCTCTTCTGTACCTGTCCCACATGTGCTGTCATAACAGTAATATCTGGGAGGCATCGGCCTTACACAGCCTCTGACAAACAGTCAAGCTCTGAGGTTTATTAGAAAAACAAGTCCTTATATATTCTTGTGACAGCAGATCCGTGTGTTGCTCTGGTGCATGCTCATTTCAAAAACTCATTCCTCTCAACACTTTCAATAAGTGCTACTAAGCCTGCACAACCGGTAGATAAATTTCTGCTTTGTTATTCTAAAGATTCCCTTCTTATCTGTTTCTTCCCTAATGAGCATAAATTCTTTTGCTTTTAGCTGTCATTAATCTAGACGCCGTTAGTCTTCTAACACAAGTGCGTAATTTAGACATCGTTAATCTTCTAACTTGAATGCTGATGACACTTTTACATTGTCAGTGATGCAGATGGTTCGCGACCCGGCATACGCACCCACAATTTGAGAGCTTGACTGTTAACCATATTGGTGTGTGTCTTGCCTCTCACTCTCGTCCTGCAAAAATAAGGCCTCCTGCTACAGTAGTAACTTTTAAAGGAAATATTAGGCCTTACTCTATAAGCAGTTTAGTACTCACAGAAATGTGTGTGATTGTGGGTTTCTGAATGAGGACTGAATGTATGTATCACTAATTGTTGTATTTACCAGAGGAGGACTTG
>NW_020799110.1:26522878-26528483 GCF_003259725.1 Athene cunicularia
CCTCTCCTCTCCCTCTCCTCTCCTTTGTAAACATAGTAGATGCTTTCTGCAGTTCCTGGTAACGTAGAGGCTGTCTTTTTTTAGCCTAATATTTTTGTCGGTTCCAGATCTGTTCTGTCCTGGCCTCCAAGGGTAGCAGATGGGGTACACGCTGTTCCTGGTGCTTCCTGGTGGGATATGGCATTGCTCTGCTGCACACCACTGCACTGGTGTCCCCAAGAAGAAAGCTTGAACTGTGTCCTGGTGTTGCAGGTTCTTACGTGTTTTATGACCTTAACAGTGTCCTGGAGTTTTATGGGATAATTTCTAGTTTACTCTATATTCAGTATAGTAGACATGACATAGTGGTGATGATAAAGTTGTGAGGATGTGGTTGTAAGCAAGGCAGAATTTGTAGGTACTTCAGCAACTGAAGAAAGGCTAGTCTGCTCAAAGCTTCCATGTTCTTTTCTGTTTACCTGAGAATGCCCATATAAATTTATTATTTCTGCCTACAACCTTACCTCAATGATGATCAGATGTGATTTGTGAAGCTGCAGTTGTATTTCTGGTTTTTTGCTTCTTTAGCATCTGGAACTGTTCATAGTGTTATACATGCACATGTATGTACACACAGCACAAAGGTTCATATGATTTTTGAGAGTTTTATCTTTTAAAATTTCATGATAGCACTTTTAATGTTTAGAACCTAGAAAAAAACTTGAGTCACTGGAGAGATGGAATGAAGTCTCTAATATATATCTCAGTTGCTGTTTCCATCACATGCTTTGTTTGTGCCCTTGTACATCTCGATGCACTGGTCTTGTCTTGTAAAATTCCAGCGTTATCTGCAGCATGCAAATTCTTCCTTTGCTATATGGTTTCAAGGATTGTGTGGCTACAGGCTTCTTTATAAATCAACAATCTCAGTAATTTTGTTAGTAAACCCTGCTCCTGGATGGCTTTTACACTGGTTGCTTCACCCTGTGGATCATGGTATTGTTCTTTGTGTAACCTATGCATCACTCAGATGGTACATGCTTCGCTAAATGTAACCCAACATTGCTGGTGCCCTCAGGAATAAGAACATTTTTTCTCATATACACACCATTAACATGACAAGGTTAGGAAAGACATAAGTAGAAATAGGAAGAAAAAGCTACAGAGAGCTTGCTGAGTATAGCCAAAAGTTCAGATTGTATCTAAGATCAATTTCAGATGTGTTGTCCACTGGAACTGCTTTAGAGAATGTACTCTTTGCTTTCACAAATGTTTCCCTTTGAACTGTTATTAGTTTATTCACACGATTGTCTTTAATGCAGCATTTCTAAATTAGCCAATAACTCAATAATGAAATCGCCTCAAAAACTAAAGATAATACATGCCTAGCATACTTAGTTTCCTTGTAATTTTGGAAATTTGAATTACAGTCAAAGGAAAAGAAACAAGCTGATATGAAATTAAAAGACTTTTTACATGTTAATGAAATGAACAAGGAGAAAATTTTTTCTATTGTTTCATTTGTTGAAAGACAGTTTTGAGAAGTCTGAATTATATGACAAAGTTCAAAAGTATGGGAAAAGCTATTTGTGGTGAACGCAATATTGTTTTTATTTTGCTTGAGCAAGAAAGAACTAAAATGGTGCCTTGGAAACTGCACAATCTGTGTTTTATCTGGGAGAAAATACAGAGCACTAAAAATAAATAAATACTACAGTTTTTAATGAAAAAGGAATTAGTCCTAACAAAATAATAAAATAGAAACTGAAAATTGCTGACATTATTTTAAAGAAGAGTCTGTAAAAATTCAGTTGTGATTGAAGTGGATATATTACCTTGTATTTATATTAGGTTCTGACACTACTTTCACACATGTATCCTGAGATGCACCACACATTTCTTACTCCTTTATGCTTCAGTTGGTTGTACTCTTCACTGATGTAGTTGGTCAAAGGTTCAAATTCTACTGGACTGAAAATGTAACAAGAGTGTGGTCAAGTTTGTTGAGCCATACAAAAATTGAAGGCAAAGAAAGCAATAGTACCTCTTGAACAGATTCATTTAACCCTAACTTAACGGATGTTTGAAACCAAGACTTCTTTACTCTGAGGAAAGAAAAATGCTCTCATCAAAAAGTAATGTCTAATTGTAATGGTTAGATGCCTATTTTGCATATCATACGTGCCTTACTTTCATCCCTATGAACATCCTGGATCTTAGACTAAGATTAGATTTGATCTTAATTGATAGACTATGATACAAGAAATTTCTGGAAAGCAATATAGGAAGTGCGCGAAATGTCTCTTGTTCTAAACTAGCGCCTGTGTAGAGTTCCACTTAAAATACCATTTTAGTGAAGATTAATAAAACTGTTCAAAATATTACCTGTAGGTACTGTTTACCTTTTAACAAAGTACTGTGCAATGAGGAGGATGTAATCTGGACTCTGTCCAGTGTACAATGAATAGAGCTACAGCTGCCTGAGTTACAGTGACATTAATAGTGAACCATGAAAGTGGCTAAGTGTGCTTGCTGCAATGGAGAATGAGATTTTACCCATGCCTGTGTGGAGGAGAGTATGTTTTATCAAGAGCTGGTATGTTCCTGATGTGTAAAAGCTTGTTGATTTGTTTAGAGCTCTTCATCTCTGGATGGAGCTTTACTTTCAAATGAAATTTACAGAAGTAAGTGAGAACTGAAGTAAAGCAGCTTCTATTTAAGCTGATTTTTTGAGCTGAAGAACTGGGCTGAACCTTCACCTTTTCTGAATGAAATAATTTATAAGACAAAATCCACTTAACTAACCACAGCAAAACTTCTGCCTTTCCTGACTTCAGTTTGTGGAGGTGAATTGCCAAGAGGGATGTGAAACTCAGGGCTGAGGGGATCTGTGGCCACTCATTAAAGCAGCTGCCTGACTCCAGGTAGCTAGTCTGTGGCTAGTCTAATCTTTTTAGGCTCAATCAGAGCTCCAGAGTTGAGCATCTCTGTGTCTTAGGGATGTTTCCTACTGATTTTGGTACAGCAGCTATGTGTCTTATGCCCCTTGAACATGTAGTTACATTGACAGTGGATTCTCTATTTGGACTAAGGTAGGTAGGACCATAGGTAGAACTGTACTAGCTGCTCTTTAGTAGTGAGACTAATTTCCCTCTTGCTGTCCTTCCATCTCACCAGTAAATGAATGACCCAAGAGCCTGATCATAGCTAAATAGTACTGGAAGTGCTTGCTTGTTTATTTTGGTGAAAATACTACACCAGAAATTAAGCTTCCCAGGAAGGTCAGCAATAAACCCATAAACCCCATACAACTAATCATGACTGTAGCAGACCGTTTTTTGGCAGTGAAATTAAATGCCATACTTTTCCTTAATAATTCATGTTGCAACCAAGAAGCCTCAAAGCATGTGTTTCTGCTTTACAAACAGCTCCTTGCACATGTGCTGACTTCACAGCTGCTTCCTGCAGTCTTTGACTTCTGTAATTAGAACAACCAGAGAGCCCAGCTAATGATATTAAGCTGACCGGTCCACAAGTCTAGAATGTCATTTATCTCAAGGGTTTAATTTGCTGAGTATGGGGCAGCAAGATACAAGGTTTGCATGCATGATGGATGTAACTTGATTTTTTTAGCTCTTGCTGTTAAGTTACAATAAACTGTTATTACAGTACATCATCTGCATTTAAATGGATGAAGATTCCACCTGAAAAGAGCCATACTGATGAAAACTGATAATATACTCATGTCTCTCACAGACAAGAAAAATAAAACGGAAAAACCCAAATTGTGAACAGAATAATTTTGTATTCTAGACATTAGCCCGACAGGCTCAAAAATAACTGTTCAGACCCCAGAGACTATGACATGTGCTACAGCAGCAAGTGACTTAAGAGCTTGCATACAATAAATAGCTACTAATTTAAAAATAAGATGTATGAATATTATCATGTGCTTAAAGACAGAATCACAATGACCCGCTGTTTGAATTGCACTTTCGAGTTATATTCCCTGGAAATAATCTCATACCCTTGCAGTCAGATATCATATCTAAATGCTAAGAAAAAAAAAGGTAAATTTAAAAACAAAAAAGTACTGAAGTCTCTGCAGTTGTCCAAATGATTAGAAATAATCTGAAAGCATGATACTGGTAAAAGCTTTCCACTTTTAGTGGAAAAAATGTACCATATTCTGATGGAAAATGAGGTAGAATCTATGCTGACAAGTCAAGCCATTGTCCTACCTCTTCATGAAGATCCGTACCAAAGTCCTTTAAGTTCTCTGACATAAGAATCTGTTTTCCCCTAATCTATTTAAAAGATTGCATGGAGGGGCAGTAACTAAGGGCAGTGTTTACTACCGCCATCTTTAAGTTCATGCCAAAAATATTCATGCTGGTCAACAGAGCATGGGTCTTGGTGACTATGTGGAAGCTAAACAGTGTTTAATGTTAACTGCTGATACCTGTTTGGTCATCTCCATCAATGTGATCGATGTGGGACCTGTCATCATCTTTGAGTAGAGATTCCATTTCATAGCAATAATGTCAGAGCAGTTCTTTGTGGGTTTAACAGTCAACACTCAATTAACTGATACACAGGAGGTCTGCACAACTAGAACATGTAAGACATTGCAGAAAAATACTGTATAAAGAAACATAGGTACATCCAGCTACAATTGCAACACAGTACAGAGAACATGTAAATCAAATGAAATGTCTTCACTGCAGTTAAACCACTAAAGATCCAAAGGTAAGACTGTGCGATTCTGCAATGGGCACTAGCTAGACTGATACTCTGTTTTATAGATTTAGAAAAGCATGATGCTGGGTTCATTTTAAATGTGTCACCCTGTGAAGTAAGCCATTTGGTAAAACCATTGGATTGACAGAAATTAAGCTGTAGACATTCAGTGAAACCTTTTCATTAAAATCACAACTAAAAACTGTCAATCAGCCCCAGCAGATACCTATCAAGGAGATAACTCTGCTTGATATCCTGTACCTCCTTCGAAAATGGAAGAAGAGAATTTTGCCAGGATTTCAGAACTGGGAGAAGCAGCTTCCCCCTTTACTTTAAATTGCTGTGCCAGAGACACGTACCGTCCTTGCAAAAGCCCTCCTGCAACACTGAATTTTTGATTCACAGCAGAAAAACTAGAGAGGAACACAACCAGAATACATAGAGCAGCGCTGCGTGTGCTCCCGCTGACTTGTTTTGGTGGTTTCAGCGGGCACTACTTTTGAAAAGCCTGCACATGGATCATGTCTCTCTGATCCTACGAGAATCCCTGAGAGGGAGGGGAAATGACAGGGAAGCGTTTCCGCGGACTGTGGAATTTCAACTCGTTCAAGTAATGAAAAAACTGCCGTGGGAACAAACCCGCACGGAGTCCATGGCGGGCGCCCGATACGCTGTATTCCCAGCGGCAGAACACAAAAGCCTCACCGTTTAGCAATACCGAGAAGCTTCTTTTACTCCCGGAAGCAGGTGGTGCTGCTGCCGTGGAAGTTGCATTAAGGGGAGAAAATGCCGTCTCCAGGCTCTGTTTTGACCTGCCGCCCCTCCGGGCGGGCGCAACCGGGAAGCGCGCACAGGGTTAGGGCCGGGCAGAGGCCCACGGCACGGC
>NW_020799110.1:26528533-26536774 GCF_003259725.1 Athene cunicularia
CCGGCGCCGAGGGGCGGCGGGAGAAGCAGAGGCAGGAACATACCATGTGGCTGCTGCCCCCAGCCTCCGCCCGCGGCTCAGCCTCGCAGGGCGCTGCCGGAAAGTTACTTTTCAGTACATGATGCGCGCTCTGGTGCGGAGCCTCCCCGCTCTGCCCTCTTCGCAGTCGATGTGCACAGGAACTTCTCAGCATTTCGGCGATTGCATTACCATCGCTCTCTTCTGGAGGCCGGCTTGGATGCTGTACGCAGTGTGTTCAGTAAAGGAAGGCTGTTTTGAGGCTGTGTGAAAAGCAGCTCTTGGTCTCTTGCCGCGGATTTATAGGCGTTTATCTGAAGTGGGAAACCAAGGGCAAGGGCGGTAATTCTGGCATCAGAGGGAAGAAATGGGGAAAAGATGTTGGGAAGCACAAAATCGTACACGGGGTTGTTGGGAGGGAGACGTTTCTTGGTGACTCCTAATAGAAAGGAAGGTTGGGATAATTCCTGAACCTCTGGTTTATCATCCTTGGATGTGCCTCTGCAGACCAGAAGTCAGCGCTAGAGACAGGACCCTTCCTGAGGATTCCCGAAATAATTCTCAAGAGAAAAAAGCAAGCTGTTGGAGTGGGTAATATTGCACTAAATGTCAAGAAATTTATCTGGGGAAATACTGCTAGTTTCTAATCACTCTAAGTCTCCAAAGTACAGTTTAATCATTCCATTACGCTCATACCCCTTGTATGCATATGTTCATCTATACAAATATTTTCTTAGGAAACTAGTGCGGGGCAGCTTCACAGAAGCTGGTGATTTCTGTAAATACTTCGGTGTCCCTAGGAAAGACAAAGAAGTATTTAGGTTCCCACAGTTTGCTGACTAGTTCTTAGCCTGTATCAAAGGGTAAGTCTAGAAGGCTTTTGTGGGCTTTTGAAGGCTCTTTATTAAAATATTTGTAGCAGAATCTTAAGAAAATCGAAAGAGCTACTACTCTGTGTCAAGCTATGTCCAGATGTTCTGAATATTTGTTAAATTCATCTGCATCTAAAAAAGGGTGGTGGTTCATATTTTGTATTCCAGCAGTGTGAATGTGAGTGGATGGTCTGAATCCTGATTGTCACATAATTCCCAAAGAAAACTAGGGAAAGAAGTAAAACATAACAGCATAAAGGTGGAAAAGCTAAAATACATACGTATTCTTGATTAGAAAACTGAATGTATGATAGCTTCACATCTACTCCAAATGATCGCATTGGTTAATTACGTGTTCTGCCTGTGTTTCCCTCTGCAGAGTACAGAATGATGTTTTCTTTTACTCTGGTGTTATTGGATAGGGATGGTCCTGTGAGAATGAGTTATGAGTTATGAGATCTTTGTGGTTTTTGGGGTTTTTTTTTTACATTTAGTTTAATTATATAGATAACTCTGACTTTGCTAAAGGTACTAGGGATTTACCAGCCTCATAATTCATAATGAAGCAGAACAGCAGCCCATATCCAAGAGTTTCAGAAATGTTTCCTTAGGCTGATTGCAGGCAATCTCATACTTTAGGATTTATTCAATGTAAATTTGAACCACCACAGCAACCTTTTTTTTTTTTTTTTACCCCATAAATTTCCATATCTAAAGCTGCGTGGTGGCATGAACAGTGTCTATCTGCGAGCTGTGTGCTGGTTTAGAGTATAAGGAGCTTTCTCTTTCAGGCTGTGAGTGAACGGCATGAAGAATATCCACAAAAGTGTTTAATCTGAACTCCCTGTGGACATAAATTCATCAGGAGAAGTAGATCTTTGGTACCATTGGGTAATGACCAATGAAATGATGATCCACAAGAAGTGTGTCATCAGGGATCATTAGCTGTCTGTAAGATGTCTATCCAGGGTCCATCCAGGCCTCTTAGAAGTCAAACAGAATTGTATGTGAATTCAGGATTAGCTGCATAGTAGACCTCAACTGAAAAATGGTTGGATGGGAGAAGAAAAGGACTTTGTGCCATGGAGTACATCTGTTGTAACAAGAACGATGCTTCAGACACCCTATATGGTACTGGAGTTGTCCCTTATGATCCTGTACTGTTGGGAAGACTCGGTGGAGAGAGAAAATATGGGGACAGGTATCAATGACATGGTATCACAAGATAATTAAACACATTTTTCTGAAGTGACAGCCAGTGGCAGCTGAAGCTGGGTATCCTCCATGGTAGAGCAGGAGTGCATAGAGATGTCCAGATATGTATGGAGCCAGGTCTGAAGGTGCACTGGGAGTCTGGGGTGCTGACACCTAACAACAAACAGGATGAGGAGCAACAGGGTGATAGAAGGATGCTTGTCCTTGGATACAAAACTAAACCTGGATTAATTATCTGCTGATGTAGACTAATATTTTGTAAGAATATTCTCCTAAACTTTAATTAAAATTCTATTAAAATTGTTGCAATTTCTTCCATGCTGTTTGTTTCCCTTCTGTCTACTTGATATTGTGTAGAGGATGCTCAGTAACCATGTCAACTCTGTCTGCAGATGTGAACCTGTATGTTTTGAAGAGATCTTTAGTTAATTGAACTCATTTCTTATTGTTGCATCACCTGGCAAAACAATAACATACATATATGTTTCTGCCCACATAACTGTTGTTTCTGTAGTCAGAAGTTGGCAGCTTACTCAGGCATTTACTGATAGAGAAGAAAGGAAGCAGATGGATATAATCAATTGTTGCCTTTTTTGGAGCAATTTAAGTGACTGTAATTGACATTCATGCATGTTCAGAGAACAACAACTTGGTAGATTATTCTGTAGTACAGTTCATTCTACCTTTCACACTGATAGAAATGTCCCTATATTGCCAACTCGCGTTCCTGTCAAAGACATGAACATTAATATCAAAATGATCATGAAAAAGGTTTCAAAAGTAGGAAGGACTCACTTGAAATCAACCAACCTTCCTTCCCAATGTGAGAGGTTAGGGAATAGTAGACCCAGTTTGTCTCCAGTTTGGCTGGGAAGATTACTGCTGTTGTCTTGACAATTAATGTTTGTAACAGAATTAACAATATGAAGTACATTCTAATTCCAATTACACTAAAACAGCTTTATATTACAAGAGCTGCATGAATAAGACATTTCTCAGATGTCTATGTTTTTTAAGCGATACCCACAAGCTTTTGTAAAAGCACTAGCTGATGACAGAAATGGTATTTTCTGGGGATTTTGTATGACATATTTCTTGGGAGCTGATAGTGACTATTTGGGTAAGCCAGAATAGTCCTTAGGATACCAGTTGCCAGAATAACTGGAAGTCTTTGCTCCAGAGATAATGAGTAGGTCAAAAATTAAGTTAATTTGTAAGTCAGAAGTCAACAGGGTTGCATACAAAAACCTGTAGTGCAAATGCATTTGACTGTAGCTGCTGTAAAGTCCAGGCTGCTTGGGAAAGCTGTGACATCTGTATCATTGCAGTATTCAAAACTAGTTCAGGCAAAACAGGAACACAAGAAGGCATCCGAAACAGAACATATTTTACTCTGAATATGGCTGCTGTGATTTTCTTTCCTTCACATGTGCAAAACAGTCACTGAATATACAAATGGAATGAGGTCAGAGCAGGTCCTTTTCCTTGACTTATCGCTGAATGCAAAAAAATCACTTGATTGTCGAATCACATTTTGGACTGTTTAAATTTATCTTTTGAGTAGCTGGGTACCTACCAAGAAATTACTGAAATCTCTGGAAACCAGTGGTTTTACTGAGTTCTTCTTAGGCAGTATAAGCCATGTGTTTGATTCTTACCCTTCCTCATCCAAGTTGTTATTGCTTCTCAATTTCATCCCTTCACACCTCTTTGTCTTTAGTTGCAAACAGAGATAAAAGCTTTTTTTTTTTTTTTTTTTTTTTAAATGCCTCTTTCTTCCAAAGGCATATGTTTTTGTGTTTAGTTGCACTTAAGACTCCAGCTGAAGTTACACTTAAGTCAAAATTTTGCACTTCAATCTAGGTGCTGAAAAAATTATTTTCAACTCCAGTAACAAATTCCAAGCATTTGTTCTGCTATATCTCTTCTCACAGACATTATTTTGAGGTTGAAGTAATGGAGTTTGAGTTCTGCAAAGTAATGTAGACGTGAGAGAAACTTTAACCTTAACTGTTAAGGACACACCTACTCAAGTGATGATCTGCTAGGTACAGAAATCATTGGTTTACAAAGTACAATTCCAGAGTGCAAAACTATTACAAAAGTTGTAATTTTTTTGTCAATACTCAGTTTTGTCAGATTGGAGCATTACATTTGATGTTAGAAATGTATTTATATTGAAGAATCTGAACTTACTGTAGAATTGGTATTTTTTGAATGACAGCTATTATGTCCATAAAATTATTCATATGAAAAAACAATGCTTTTTAAACCAATGAAATAAATGTGTGAATAAGTGTTTCAGCTGAAAAGATGGCTGTAGACAGTTGCCATTGGCTATGCTTAGATATCTATGTTACTGTTTACTTTTTTAAATATGAGGAATGGCATTGAGGGAGAACATGAGGGCTATGTAAAAAAGAAAAAGGACTTTTGTCTGTAGATTAAATAAATTGGAATATTTACTGGTGAGAATATTTCATGATTACTGAAGCTGTCTGAAAAGCTGAAATTTTGATTTCTTACAAAACTAGTAAGATAAAAAAAATCTCCATTCTGTGAAAAGATGTACATTTTTAAAAATCGCAATTTAGAAAAAAGGCACTGCATTGGGTCGCTTTCACTCCTATACCACAATGCAGCTATCCTATGTCAATTTTGGTTTTGCCTGCACTGCCTCTGAATACTACTTTGGCATGGATTTTGCGGTTGCTCCCGGCAACCTGTGCCCATAGGTCATTATTTTTGTTATTAGAAAGTTTGGGTTTTTCTTTTTTCCTGGTGTCTAATGCAATACTTCATCAAAATACATTAACCATCACTTTTTGTCCTAATTCTACAGAAGGGAAACTGACTAATCCTTTCCTTTTCTGTAGCAGCTTTTTAAACAATTGTGTCCACCCACATCTCATCTTCCTGCGGTGAATAACCCATCTCTGAAAATATTTGCCTGTCACTATATTGTCACATGAGGGGATACTTTAGAAAACACATGGATGGTCTTCCTGCAGAGTATTCAAGTGAACTTAATTCTGTAGTGCTGTATCAGTGAATCAATAGCCCTAAGCGTCAAGGAGATGATCTCAGGTTTCTAAAGCAGTAGCCTTGATATATAACATGCACTATTTGATTTTACATGGATGGTGAGCCCTTGAAAATAGATTTTATAACATGTTTGTAACACTGTAGCTCGATTAAGTTGCAGTTTCCGCGGAGGATGTAGGAAGCAAGCAGCCAATTCAATGTGAATGACAGAGCAAGCTTCAACTTTATTGAAAGAAATCACACCTTATATAAGCACTCTACAATAATCATGCATACTACTCACAAATATATTGGATACATGTAAAAGGCTACATTATAATATCCCAGCCCCTTGTGGCATTTCAGGTATGTAACAACATCTTCCCTCTTCTGGTCTGCCTTCTTTCCCAAGGTTGTTTACCATCACACACAAGGCCGTTGTGTACCTCAGTTTCTCTCTTTGTTAACATAACAGTCCTTTGTTAGCATAACTGTACCCTGGTTTTTTCCTTTGTTTACCTCCAATGGCTGCAATCAGCTTCTGCAGAGACCTGTGGCCTAGCTCTCTGCAAGCCGTTCTCCAACAATTCCCCCTTTTTCTTTTTGTGCAGGCTGCACAAGCATAAATTTACTAATATTTCTCATTATACAACTATATGCTATTTTAATAATTACTTCAATCAATAATACTATTCCTAATCACCGCAATAAACTGTTAAAAGTACCATATCAAGTACAAAGCATCCCATACTACTCACATGCAAGGGATAGCACACTTAATTAATAGAAGTACTAACATTCAGATCCGCAATTGCTAGGGAACCCTGGATACAGCGAGAGTTTAGACTGCCCTTCCTCACAAACTGGAAACCGTCCATCCGTAGGTGAGACATCCAAAGTCACTGCAAGCAGGTCCAGCCCTTAAAGCAACAGGCCAAGATAATGCAACTTTCTTTGAGCGGAAACATCTGATTTCATCCTCCTGTTGGGTTCCACCTGGAGCCTGGCCAGTACTCCAGGGGGAAAACCAAGGGAGTTTCTAAATAAGGTTAAACATTTGAGCTCTTAATTCTTAATATTACTAAACAAAGAAAGTGGAATACATACGTTCTTACAGCATCTTATCCTTATTAATAACTATATTTTATCTAAAGTACATCTCACACAAGTGACTAGTAAGCCTATATATCTCATTAAGGAGTTACAATTAGCATTTTCTCTTAAAAGAATTGGCAATTGTAGTGTAGTTTGTTCTGTTACAGTAGCAAACATTACTCAGACATTCTGCTTAAATGATCAGTTGAAGAGATTGCAAACTGTCAGCACAGGGGCACTCACAGTACCCACAGCTGGATCCTGAGTGCTGGCTGCCTCTTACGCCTCAGGTGTGGTTGCACACACCTTGCCAGTGACCACTGGAGACTGAGACCTGTGGAGACACAAGCATAATCTCTTCCCCATGTTATTAAAAGATATGGTCCTTCTCAGTTACCCTTTTCTAGGTTTTTGTTAACACTTGAGCTTTACTTTGGACTTCTTGTTGATCTGGTATCTATGATGAAAAATGACACAATATTGGTGACACCTGTAACACAGGGGAGATGTTTAAAAGGTTTGAAGAGATGGAGTCTTTCTGGTATTCAGTGCAAGTTGCAGTGATGTTTTTAGGTGGATGCCTTGATAAACAAACCTGGTTTTGTATTGCTCTGGCATTCTGGTGGGAAAAATGCATGTGTTTTACAGCAGAGCAAATGGTTGACCTGGAGCCAAGATCTCTCCCCCCTTTTGTTTTTGCAAAAGCATTTTCAAGATCTAGCGTGCTCTTTCTACGATGGTTTGTCCTGTGGGGGAATACAGTATACTTCCGATGCTTGTTAGCTATATGGTGAAGATCTTGTTTTGCTTTCTCTGCAAGTACTTTGGGTGATGTCAGTGAAGGATCTTTTCACAAAATATCAAACAAGCTATGCAGGTCATAATGAGTTAGGTCTACGATGGCTGTATCTAATTTATGGTTCCTAACAGGGACTGTAAATCTTTAAAGTCTTAATAACAGTTTTAAGTTGTTGCAGGACAATACACATAGGTGATTCAGTTTACAAGGTTAGTTTCAGGGTGGGTTTCAGGGTGGGTTGTGCTACAGTGGTGATTAAGACAAATTTGATCAAATTTGAGTTCCTCATTGAGTCATACAGTTAAGACCCCGAAATGTAATAGGGGTTTTCCAATATAAATGGATGAATATTTGCTACCCAATTTTCTGGGCCTCTTACATGAATAGGATCCTTGCTTTAAATTGCTACAGCATGACCACCAATCCTGAAAAGCATTTGAGATACCGGAGCTAACAGCCAATCTGCTCACAGATATTATGGTTACATCTGCACCAGTATCTAAAATGCCTGTCAGCTCAACAGATTTTTTTAGCTTTAACGAGAGTATTTTTACCAGAAGTTCACCTTGTGTCATGCTTAAGTCCAAAAATATTTAAGGAGTACCTGCTGATCCAAATCCTGAGTAATTGTGGCTTCTTGGTTTACTATTAGGGCAAGCCGCAGTAAAATTAACAAGCTGAATAATTTTTTGATCCTTTTGTTACAGAACACAGGGGTAGAGACCATAATTTTGATTTTTCTCTTCATAACTAGCATCGATGACCCCTAGTAAAGCAAACAACCCCTGTAAGGTTGCAGATGATTTTTTGACAATATTTCCATTAGGCATATGGTACAGAGATGCACTCTCCCCGCAGAGTATGCACCTAAATTCAAGACAACAATCAACACAGCATTACTGCCTCCTGCTAGAGGAGGTATTTCACATGTAACACTTAGAACACTGAGCCCAAACCAACCGCAGCACCGATGACCCAGCGGGTGGGCACTAGGACCCTGTAGTTCCTAGTCGGCTGCTTCCCTGGCCGGAGAACTCCGCAGCTGCAGTGGGCCGCGTCTCACACACACACAATTACACAACTACACAAAGGAGCTCCTGACACTTATTACTCACAACATAAAATGACAAATATTACCAATACGAAAACTCTATTAAGAATATATAAAGCCTGTGCTGCATAACCCTGCCACTTTGGCAGGGGGTGGGGGGCTGTCTC
>NW_020799110.1:26536824-26539748 GCF_003259725.1 Athene cunicularia
TACTTACTACAATCAATAATACTATTCCTAATCACTGCAATAAACTCTTAAAGGTATCCTATTAAGTACGAATCATCCCATATTACCCATATTCAAGGGATATGACTAAATACTACAAAATAAACAGTAAGGAAAGTACGGAATAGCACAATTAATAGAAGTACTAACATTCAGATCCGCAATTGCTAGGGAACCCTGGATACAGCGAGAGTTTAGACTGCCCTTCCTCACAACCTGGAAACCCTACGTGATGTGTCCATCCGTAGGTGAGGCATCCAAAGTCGCTGCAAGCAGGTCCAGCCTTTAAATCAACAGGCCAAAATAACTGGCAACTTCCTTTGAGCAGAAACATCTGATTTCATCCTCCTGTTGGGTTCCACCTGGAGCCTGGCCAGTACTCCAGGGGGAAAACCAAGGGAGTTTCTAAATAAGGTTAAATACTTGAGCTCTTAATTCTTAATATTACTAAACAAAGAAAGTTGAATACACACATTCTTACAGCATCTTATTCTTATTAATAACTATATTTTATCTAAAGTACATCTTGCATAAGTGACTAGTAAGCTTATATATTTCATTAAGAAGTTACAATTACTGTTAGCATTTTCTCTTAAAAGAAATGGTAACTGTAGTGTGGTTTATTCTGTTGCAGTAGCAAACATTACTCAGACATTCTTTTTGAACGATCAGTTGAAGAGATTGCAAACTGTCAGCACAGGGGCACTCACAGCACCCACAGCTGGATCCTGAGTGCTGGCTGCCTCTCACGCTTCAGGTGTGGTTGCACACACCTTGCCGGTGACCATTGGAGACCGAGACCTGTGGAGACACAAGTATAACCTCTTCCCCAGGTTATTAAAGAAAATGGTCCTTCCCAGTTACCCCTTCCTAGGTTTTTGTTAACACTTGAGCTTTGCTTTGGACTTCTTGTTGATCTGGTATCTGTGATGAAAGACGACAAAATACTGGTGGCACCTGTGAGACAGGGGAAATGTTTAAAATGTTCATGACATATAATGCCTTATTTAGCCTTTTGTGAGGTGTAGATGGGTATCTTGCATCTTGCCCCTTTGTTGTTGTTGTTGTTGTAATAGACGCTTTAGCTGCTAGATGTATGCTTCACAGTGGCCTGACCAGCCGGTGAATGGGGAATGCAGGTCAGATGCTTGACTCCCCACTGTATGACAGGATGCAAACAGTGCTCCAGAAAAGGTATTAACAGACACATGTACATATTTTAACATTTGAAATGCAGCTAAGTGAGTGACAACAGATTGCTATAATTCTGAGGAGATGAGTCCCCAAGAGTCGACACCACTTCCCTGTTGAAGAGATGGAGTCTTTCTGGTATTCAGGGCGAGTTGCAATGATGTCTTTAGCTGGATGCCTTGATAAAGAAACCTGGTTTTGTATTGCTCTGGCATTCTGGTAGAAAAAATGCATGCGTTTTACAGCAGAGCAAATGGTTGACCTGGAGCCAAGATCTCTCCCCTTTTTTTTTTTTTTTTTCCAAAAGCACTTTCAAGGTCTGTCGTGCTCTTTCTACGATGGTTTGTCCTGTGGGGGAATACAGTATACTTCCGATGCTTGTTAGCTATATGGTGAAGATCTTGTTTTGCCTTCTCTGTAAGTACTTTGGGTGATGTCAGTGAAGGATCTTTTCACAAAATATCAAACAAGCTATGCAGATCATCATGAGTTAGGCCTATAAGGGCTGTATCTAATTTATGGTTCCTAACAGTGTCTGTAAATCCTTTAAAGTGTTAATAATAGTTTTAAGTTGTTGCAGGAAAATACACATAGGTGATTCGGTTTACAAGGTTATTTTCAGGGTGGGTTTCAGGGTGGGTTGTGCTACAGTGGTGATTAAGACAAATTTGATCAAATTTGAGTTCCTCATTGAGTCATACAGTTATGACCCCAAAATGCAGTCGGGGTTTTCTAATGTAAATGGATGAATATTTTTTACCCAATTTTCTAGGCCTCTTACATGAATAAGATCCTTTCTTTAAATTGCTACAGCATGACCACCAATCCTGAAAAGCATTTGAGATACCGGAGCTAACAGCCAGTCTGCTCACAGATATTATGGTCACATCTGCACCAGTATCTAAAATGCCTGTCAGCTCAAACAGATTTTTTAGCTTTAACGAGAGTACATTTTACCAGAAGTTAACCTTGTGTCATGCTTAAGTCCAAAAATATTTAAGGAGTACCTGCTGAACCAAATCCTGAGTAGCTGCGGCTTCTTGGCATAACATTAAAGGGAGCCACAGTAAAATTAACAAGCTTTTGTTATAGAACACAGGGTACAGACCATAATTTTGATTTTTCTCTTCATAATCAGCATCTACAACCCCTGGTAAAACAAACAAGCCCTACAAGGTTGAAGATAGATATTTTTTGTTTTGTTTTGTTTTGTTTTTATTTTTTTATTTTTATGTTTGTTTTAAACAATATTTCCATTAGGCAGATGGTTCAGAGGTGCACTCTCCCCGCAGAGTACGCACCTAAATTCAAAGCAACAATCAACACAGAATTTCTGCCTCCCGTTAGAGGAGGTATTTTACCCGTAACAGAACACTGAGCCCAAACCAACCGCAGCACCGATGACCCAGCGGGTGGGCACTAGGACCCTGTAGTTCCTCGTCGGCCGCTCCACTGGCCGGAGAACTCCGCAGCTGCAGTGGGCTGCGTCTCACACACAGACACAATCACACTAACACAAGCACACAAAGGAGCTCCTGACACTTATCACTCACAACATAAAATGACAAATATTACCAATGCGAAAACTCTATTACAAATATATAAAGCCTGTGCTGCATAACCCTGCCGCTTTTGGCAGGGGGTGGGGGGGGCGGGTGGTGCCGAGAGCACAGTGCCGGGCTCTGGCAGGCAGCCGCTTCGCGGCGGGGGTCTTG
>NW_020799110.1:26539798-26562156 GCF_003259725.1 Athene cunicularia
GGCGGAGGAAGCAAGCAGCCAATTCAATGTGAATGATAGAGCAAGCTTCAACTTTATTGAAAGAAATCACACCTTATATAAGCACTCTACAATATACTACTTATAATGTAGCTTTATAAATGTATCCAATAGAGTTACAATATATCAGCCATTGTATACATCGAAAAGTTCACATTGTAATATCCCAGCCCCTTGTGGCATTTCTGGTATGCATAAACATTTTTCTTGCCTTGAACCTTTTTCCCTCCCAAGGCTGTTTTAATTTCTCACCCCCAAGGTCATAATGTGCCCCAACTTATCTCTTTGTTCTCACAACAGTCCCTGTTAGCATCACTGAGCCTTGAATCTCCTTCCTTATTAGTATAACTGTACCCTGGGTTTTTTCCTCTGTTTACCTCAGGTGTCTGTGGCTGACTTCTGCAGGGAGCTATGGCCGACCAGCTCCTGCAGGGAGCTATGGCCTTGCTCTCTGCAAGCCGTTCTCCATCAATTGGTCTCTGATGTTAGCAAAATATTTACATACCTATACCCCAGAAAAACTACTTAATTGTCATTTCTTATCTCCTCGATGGGTAAAGCTTAGAAAATGCAGCTTGCTTCACTGAGCTGGCTTTTGTTGCTGGCAGAATTGGTACTTGATGCCGCTCCAGTTTGCTTTTGTAGGGGAAAGTAGTAACACAGTCTTGCCTGGCACAGTACCTATTTTGGGCTCAAGAGGTAATGAGAGGTTAAAAAGTGTGAAGAAGGGTTCCAGCTACCTGGTTTTGATGGCCCATGCATCCTGGAAATTTAATCACATATTAATGGCTCTTTTCTATGCTATTAATATTGTGAAATGGCCTGTGAGGGAGATGGTCTCAATTAGCCCTTGCTTTAACTTTTTGTCATTAATGTCATTAATGTGTGACAGTATTGATGCTTTTAATTGCATGAGACTTGTGGAGAGCTCTGAGTAATCACACAGGGATGCCCAGTTTGACTGAAGTCTAGCCTCTGAGGTCATAGCAATAAAGAATAATTTAGTTTGGGTTTTAAAAACATCCAGAAATAGGGCAAGTGGAAAGAGATATTCTATTTTTACTACACTAGGAGTGTTTTGGAGCCAGTTATTATTTTGAAGTAAACCTTTGCCTTTTAATGATAGAGAAACTATCTGTGACTTGTTTTTATAATCTTAGGAAACTTCAACTTGGTTTCCTTGCCTGCTCTTCATTTCTGTTGACTCTCTCTCTTCCAGTGGCTCAGCCTTTTAAAGATTTCCTGCCTTCCTGTTGGATATCCAACAGGATATGTTGGATTATGCAACATAGTGACAGAATAGCCTAGTCACCATGACATCACACTCAAGGGTCAATATTTTTAATGCAGGTAGAATTTAAGGGAAAATCTTTAATTCTATGATATCCCATAAACTAAGCAGATCTTTTTCACAGTCCTGTTCCTCCTGTTGCAAAAATCAGGAGATTTTAAGCAGATAAAAATAGAATCATTTAGCATTAGTTTCATGTATTCATTAAAGGTGTGATTTTTTTCTTCAACCTTACTGAATAGATTTATTGAAGGTTTTTGTTTTTAGGGGAAGTATTAGTTTGGAATATTTCACCCCCTGAAATTATATCTAATTTACCCCCTTTTTACCCACTGTTTTCCTTGGAGATTACATATTACTGAGGCCAGACTATGTAGTTTGCAGTTTCTTAACATGTTCTTTATTAAATACAGTTTACTTCGTTTTCTCTTCTCTTGCCATGCAATACCATACCAGGTCAGTTAACATTATTAGAAAACCTGGCTTATGCATTTACTTTGTCACATTTACAATACTAGTTCCTTTTCTCACCGAAATCCGGGATAAAAATAACTTATTGACACCAATTTGATGCAGATAAGCAGACACTTCTTTATTGATGGCCAGACCTGTAGGGGAGTGCTCTCACCAACAACAGGTGCCAGGCACCAGAATCATACACCTTATATAGAACTTACTCATACATATTCATTAACTCATCATACATAAGCATACAACTTCCAATAAATCATTAACATATTCCCCTCCTACTTCCGATTCTGTGCAGTAAAGGTTAGAAAAGTCTAGAAATGGGTCTGGGGTGTAATGTGAGTAGGTGGTCCATGAGTCGGTGGTCGCGATCTCCCCCTGACGGAATTGCTTTTTGCTTAAGGACGTGGTTTTCTTGGCAGGTACCTGCAAGCTGCTACAGTTACTTCCCTCAGTTCCCATTAATCCTGGACCTTGACAACTACTTGCATTCTTCTAGTCCTATGTATGTATTACAAAGCAGTTTACAAATCATCTCATGTTTTGTTACCTAGGTTCTAACCGTTCCTACTAAACAATTATGACCAGTCCCTTCAGCCTTGGTACAGGGCTGTACAGGGGATTTTAGAGTAGCAGTTGGTTGCTAGATTCAAAATACAATAAATATAATATAAATGATTTTTACTAAAATATCCTTAGTTCTATACTTATATTAAAATCAAACACCATTTAATTTCAGTTGATAATAAAATCAGTAACATTTTGCAGCCTGAGATGGAGGTCAGTCCCTACTTAACCCTGATGTTTCTTTTCTGAATTTTGCTTCCAATCAGTGTGGATGTTTCCATTTCAATACACAAATGCTTCAATTTCTGTTTTGTCAGTCTTGTATGGAAGACAAGCAAAGGATTTATTTAACTTGTCTTGGTCATCTTCCAAACGTGTGAACATTGCTATTTGTTTCCATATAATTTCCAAATTTTAACTAGCTTGACTTTCTACAATTCTTACCTCTACTACAGCAATTTTTAAAATATATTTTATTCATCTCTACTTTTTTTGACATGAGGTATACTGTTCTTCCTTTTTGTCTGAAGCAACTTGCTATTGCTCCACCCAATAATATTTTCCAGCCTAAGACTGCTCTTCACTAACATCAGTCTAACAAAAAGCAAATAAATTTATCAGCTACAACATTGATAAATATCTTGATAATAATTATTAACCACTTCCCCCCACCCCCCACCCCCCTACCTGGTACCTGGACAATTAGTCTTCCAGAATAACACAAATCCTGGTTCTTTTTGTCTCTGTAGTAAGAGTACAAAGATTTCTATCTGCTTATATTCAGCCCCAATGATATGTAATACTACCTCAATTTTCCTCCAGAACCACCTCTTTATATTCATTCCCTAAAGGGATATTATATAAATTGACTCTGTTTAATCCATACTGTGGTTTTACCAGCAGAAATGTTACTCATTCTTAATGTACAGATCAGTTACGCTTATTAATCTTCTCTTGCATGCAACACGTTTGTTAAACCTATGTTTGTTTGGTCCTTCAGAACTTTTTCTCAGTCCTTTGTTTCTGTTTCCTTGCTCCCTGTTCTCACACATGGTATTTCAGTGTGCCTTAGTCCCTTTCAGTAGTGAGCACTGTGTTCTCACCAGTGTTCATTGCCATCAACCTTTATTGCCATGCACAACATGCCTAGGCATAAGTCTCAGTGTACCTAAAGGGCCTATGGTTGGATATTAACCCTTGATCTCTTTAATGCCACATTTTAAATCATATATCTATGAGATCTTGCTATCCCGGTATACATGTGTAATTCAGCAGTAATTTTAGAAAGTAGGTATGGAGCATCACATTTTAATTGCTAAAATACGTTTTAGTTTTGTCTAGATGATGTGAAATAATGTTGCATCAAATTTTAGAAGTATTAATTAAAAGTAACTCCCAAATAAAGAGTAGATGCCTGTTTTAACAAATAAAGAATCCATTTAATGAATGTTAGGAGTATCAGTAGCAGCCTAGACAGGCTACTTGTCAAGGAGAGCCAATCTTCCTTGACACATTAAGGCTATGGGCATGGTAAAAGGTTCATTTATTGAATTTTAAAGCTGAAGAGCTAGAGAGACATTAGTGAAAAATGCCAGTAGTATTTTTTTTTAAGCAAAGTTGACTTTCAGCAAACTTCCAAGAAGTTCTTATTATTAAAACAATTCTTGCTTAGTTGAGAAAAGTTTCACAGTAGCTGAATGGATGGTTGGTGTAGGTATTCTTGCATTAAAAAAGAAAAAATATCTGTATAAATCCTGAGGCAGTGGTTGTCTGACCTCTTCCACAGTTGAAACATTAGAGCAGAATAAAAGGCTGATTTTTTTTTCTACTATATGCATGAATTGAATTAGATGTGTTCTATTTTACATTCATTTATTTTTCTGTATTTATATTTATGTCAAAATCACTTCATATCTTTATTCATTGTAAATTCACCATTTTGTTTCTAAGCTTTAATAAACTTGTATGGTAGGTAATAACTTCTTTGCCGGTGCTCCTAAAATATCTTTAAAGAACAATCTAAATGGATCAATAAATTATCTAATTAAAATAATTTCCTTTCTTCTAGTTTTGATTTATATGTCAGTAAATCCTATATGAAACTAGCAAATGGAAAAAAGTTTTTCTGCACCATGAGGGCTTTCTTACGTGCAGAATATTCTTGTAGTAGTATGTGTATATATGTAGTGCAACTTCAATTTTAAGTCCTCAGTAGTTTTGAAATTAGTGGTGGCAAATTAAGCGCTTTTATTTACCAACTCCTAATGAAGTCAGGCTTTTGCAGTGTATATCATGTTTTTGTAAATGTCACTGGCCCAAGGTCGCACCACATTCTGCCACACCCTCAATCCCATGTAATAATTTACCATTTGGCTTTGACTGTAGAAATCATCACTGGTTTTCCTTTAATTTTTCAGCTTATTTACTGCTGTTGTGATTAGGCTTTATTATTACCATGCAGAAACCTATCAAAAACCATAGAAAATGGACTGTTCATGTTACCAAAAACTCAGAATAAAGAATTTACCGACACCAATGTGATGTAGATAAGCAGACACTTCTTTATTAACAGCCGAGTGTGCAGGGGAGTCGTCTCACCAACAACGCACACCAAGCACCAAAAATCATGCATCTTATATAGAACTTACTGATGCATATTCATTAAATAATCGCACATAAACATACTATTTCCTATAAATCATTAACATATTCTCCTCCTATGTCTGATTCTGCACAGTAAAGGTTAGAAACTTCTAGAAATGGGTCTGGGGTGTAATATGAGTAGGTGGTCCATGAGTCAGTGGTCACAATCTCCCCCTGCTGGAATTACCTTCTGCTTAAATTCACGGTTTCTTGGCAGGTACCTACAATCTGTTTACGGTCGGCTTTCCTCAATTCCCATAATTCTGGGTCCTGACATCTCTATGCATTCTTCTAGGTTCTACAATACTCCCGTAAGTAAACACTATACCTACTTCAAACAAATTATCTCAAATCTTAGACCTATTGTCTAAGTTTCTAAATGTTCCTACTAGATAATTTTGACCAATTCTTTGGCCTTGGTACAGAGCTGTACAGAGGAGTTCATAGTAACATTCAGTTGCTGGTGCAAAGTGCAATAAATGTGAACATATAATTTCTACTAAAATATCTTTCCTAACTCTATATTCATATTAGAATCAAACACAATTAATTCTAATTAATGACAGTAGCAGTGAACATCAAAGGTAAATACACTGGGAACACAGGAAGAAGGTTCTCTACTTTGCCAGACCATTACTGACAATCTTCAGGGAATTTCACTTGCAAAACTGAACTGAGCTGTGTTAACTGAAAAACTATAAAGTTTATAGAGGGTTAATTTTTATGGAGTTATTAACCAAAGCAGCATATTCCCTACCGAACAAAAAATATAACTCACTAATGTAAATCATGGGTCTGCTAGAATATGTTTGTGTCAGAATTATAGTATTACCTTTTATAAGTGAAAAATTTTTTGTTTTTTTTTTTTTTTTTTTTTTTATGTGAACGTGCATGAGCACACACAAATCTCATTCTGTATCAGAAGGGTGCTCAGCATAGAAAATCACAGCTGACCTGTTTAGAATTTGGCAAAGTAGAAAAAAAAGTCCTATGATGGGGGAATTTGGCAGAAAGCTTTCTTTCTGTCTTTCTAATATTTTTTCCTCTTACATATGCTGTAATAATCAATGACTGTTGTAAATATGAATAACAGTGAATATGAATAACACATTATGCGATTAACTGTCTAAACCAAAGGCAATGCAGCCATTTTTACTGTGATTTAGGGAATCTTGTGGAAAGGTTTCATACTAGACTGTTACATCTACTAGTCAGAAATGGTTTGTAGTATCAGGCATATAATCATGTATAATGGCAGAAATGGAGAGAGAAGTAAAGAGAGTGACAATTTGATTAATAATGACATTCTGAGTGTGCTGTTTCTAAGCCTTGCCCAATTATGACATTTAGATGTCATTTTTAATTTTCACAAATTTGAGCTAGTAGAAATGGTAGCGTTAGTCTTTCCAAATTCATGAAGACCACATCTCTACATCTGTTAGACAAACCATGGCTGGCTGTTTCAGTAACCTTTCTAATTGAATGGTGGGTGAGATTTAAGTGCAACTATATTCCTGTCATGCATCTTCACATGCGAGATAGAAATATTTTCTCCTGACTGCTGAGTAAGTTTGCATCTATTTTTTTCACTGCAGAAGCTAGAAGGAGAAACTTGGAGAGTTTTCTCTGGTGGTGTGTTAACTTTGATAGCAGAACTTGAAATCTGAACATCTATGTTCTTGACATAATTTTAAAAATACATCTTTTTATTAGTATTGATATAGTTGGTGCAGATAAACCACAACAAACAAAAAGAATTAACTTTTCTCAGGTATGGCATCTGCTAGTTTTAATTCTGCCCTGATCTTGTCCTTCATAAATTGAGGTGATCAAACAAAGATCAGAAAAATAATCTGGGCATTGTGTGTAGGGCCAGAAGTACATGCTGATAATTTATATAAGCCTAGGTAATTCAGAAGTTTAATGCAAACATCCAACTCATCTGTTTTTTCTGCAACACCATTGTGTTTTCTTTCCAAAATAGTTTAATTCAGCCACAGTTCAAGTAGTGGAAAAAGAACCATAATGTTCTTAAATGTGAGGATCTGTTCTTATATCCAAGGTTTGCAGTGGAGGCATATGATTCCCATTTCCTCTTACTATTCTGGCCAGGAGGAAACAATACCTAAAACTGAGTATTTTTGAACATTCCATCCAGCAGTGGGGGCTAATTGAGGAGTCTTTCTGGCTAGCCAGCCTGGAGGTCTTTCCAGATGACTGACTTTACTCTGGACTGAATTCTGTTCTTGCCTTGCAAGAAGGTAATTCTTGCAGAATTTACCACCTCTTTCCTACATCTGCCCCAGAACCTGAATTTGTCCCATAACTGCAGCTGTGCAAAATTCCAGGTACATGAATGAGTATAACTTGTTCTTAATGGTGGTAATTAATATTAGATTTGTAATCTTTTTAATTTCACACATAATTCAGAAATTATAGTTACTAATTTGACCAGTCTACAGCTGAAAATGTATTGCTTTTCAAGGGGATGAGATCAGTGCTCAGCAGGTCTTTTAGTTTCAGGGAATGGACAGCAGATACTCAGGAGAACTGGAGTATAAAAAGAGCTACACCAAGGAAACCTTTTGAACCAAACCAACTTTTATTATCCATAGACAAAATGTATCACGATTAAGAAGCCTTTATTAGCACTTGTGCAAGGTTTAATCCTTGCCGGGATGAGAGAACACGTTGCCGTTGCCCCTCCCCCACCCGCGCCGGTCGGGCTGGAAGTTAGACACAGACCCCGGCTAAAATAACAAGAAATTTAATACAACAGAGTAATAGAACAATCTGAATAACAACAGTATTAACGGTAACAACAATAAACAGCAATAACAGTGAACAAGACAAAAGATATACAGAGATATACCGCTAAATGATCAAGGAGCAAACCCACCACGTGTATGGCAAAAAACAAAAACCAGAAGCAAAAGTAAAAAGGCTCCGCCCCTGGACCTGACGTCAGCATGGTATGAATAACCCGGCTGGAGATCCCTTCCCCCTCTCTCTCTGCTGGGGAAAACTTTATCCTGGCTGAACCAGGACAGCACTGCTTTTAATACTGCTATGAAAAATATCTGTACACAGAGCAACTGAAAACATCCCAATTTGTACGACTGGCTTGTAGCAGTCTCAATGAATTTTGACTGCATGGCTGGGTGGGCAGAAGGGGCTATAGAACCAGTCACCTCTGTGGCAGATGTAGCAACCTACTTTTCTATTTTGTGCTAACTCCATGCCACAGTACTCAACGTAGCTTTGGGAATAAGACACACAGTAGCTGTGTCTTAATTTATTAAGTAAATTTCTTTAATAAAAGAAGTTAATTAAACATCTTGCATGTGTAATCTCTTTCAGTATAGGCTTTTGGAGAATTCACTGCTTTTCATTTTTGTTTCTTTTCTTTAACTGATACTTTTGTTTCACTGAATTCCAGAATCAGTCCATCTGCATTAAAAATTATTTCACAATTTCTGATCAGAAAGCGTATGTTAGGAGAGGTTCTGAAATTTCTCATGAGCTAAGGATTCATCTCTTTCTCTCAAGGAAATGAGCCAAAAATATCCTTTCTAAAGGATCTTTGAATTATATTTTTTTTTCCTCAAATAAACCCAAACTGGGTTTGGGGTGTTGTGGTTTGGGTTGTTTTGTGTTGTTTCTTTTTTTAATTTCCCAACAAACTGGTATTTCTCCAGGGTATAACAAAAGTTTTATTTAGTTTATTTACATGAAATTTTGTTTTGTAAATGAAACATGGTATTAATGCTACAATATCAGTATTTGAGATTTTAAAGATACAGTCTTTCTAAAGAAAAGTAGGGAATATGGGCTTATTTTCTAGTGCAATAAATATTGCTCTCTATTTTTGAAAATAAGACCTGTACAAATTTAAAATACATGAAACTAAAATTCACTGATAAAAAGTTTACCCATCTTAGTCTTCATTTACCCCACCTTGGCATGTTAATTTGATGAGCCAACTCTTCCATGTTTCAAAACATCCAGGAAACCTATTAGACCTCAAATCTTTGTTCTATTCCATGGCTTTGCAGTTATCTTTGTAATTATCTCAAATTTATTTTCTTGTTCACCTGGTTTTGTGCCACTTCTCAGTTAAATGTGATTTCTTTTCTTCTGCAAATAAAGTCTGATTAGGAGGGGTCATTTCTTTCCTATGTGAGTATTTCTCAATTAAGTGATTAGCAAATTTGGCTGGGAAGTCTTTGTCCTTTCTTTATGGTTCAGTACTTTTTCCTTGCATGAAAGAGAGGTTTCAAGAATCCACATCACACAGTTGCTCTCCTGTTTTTTTGCTTCTTGCCAAATACCTGCCTGCTTAATTATTTTTAAAAAATGTCACAGCTTTTGTCTGCTCATTTATGAATTTGACAGACAAAATCTGTCTTATGTATGGAACAGCCTTTACAGCTTTACTGAAAGAAACTAAAGGTCACCTACCTTTTGCTTTGGTTTGGTTTGCAACCCTGTATATCTTCTAATTCATCAGCAAAACAGCATAAAATGTCTGAATATGGTTGGCAATTTTCAAATTTGCCAACATTTTCAAAAAATGTTTTCAAAATTGACCAACAATTTTAAAGAAAATTTGAAATTTTCCCACATGATAAAAAAAATATGTAGAATATTCTTTATCTAATCTTAAAAATCTTTACTCTCTTTTATTCTTTGCTTGGGATTGCTATTTGCAATAAATATTGCTGCTGTTCTTTTTGATAGAAATTTTCAACTACACAAAGGTATTTATCCAAAAGAGTTTCCCAGATGTGGCATACATATTGGAGGTAAGTGTATTAATTCATCCCTTTATTTTGGTATTTGTTTTTCTAAAGACTTTGCTGCAGCTGCAGTCACTTTGTGAAGTATTGAGGCCAGCAAATAACATCTAAATCCTTTCTTCAAACTGAAAGGGCAATTTATATTTAAAGAAAGTTATATTTGGTGTTTAGGAGATTAAGCCTTCTATAGGCTGGAATATTAGTTCACCCAATCATGCAGTTCAATAACTGACCCTTACTAGCTATCACTATTAGATCAGTTTAAACATGAAAGGTGAAAACCTATTTTAATAAAAGTTGTTGGCAAAGCTCCCAGTGACCTCAGCAGAGCCAGGATTTAGATGTAGAAAATGCCTATCAATTATTTTCTGATTTGCAGAAAAAAAAAAAAAAACAAAAAACCTTCACATTTATTTCCACAAGGAAAATAAAACTGGAAACGCAATAAATGAATGATTTTATCACAAACTTCTACTTTTCTCTTTTTTTCCCTATGCATATCTCAGCTGGATGAAATTTTTTTATCTTTTACTTTATCTCAGTGTTAGTACTGAGTATGTAAGTCTTCACAAAACAAAATCTGAAACCCAGCCAGCTGATCTTGGGAAAAATTTCCACTGCTCTCTAATATAGGCTGGAAACTGCAATAAAACAATGAATTATTAGATTCTAATTTGAAAACACTTTTTCGTTGATCCTATGGAAGAAGAGAGGAACACAGAACATTAAAATCTGCACTGCAACTCTCACTATAAACTCTGGCAGAGTTGCTTTACTGTCCTGAGATGGATGGTTGAATGTGTGTAACTTCATAGATTAAATTTATAGGCTATCACTTTCCCTGTATCTAATCAACATGTTCTATGCAGAATTGATTTTTCTTGGACAGTTTCAAGATGCAAACATATTATTATCTACTTTTCTAAAGTCTTTCTTGAGGTCATTTCACATACTGCAGCAGGAGAGGTGAATGTTCAGTGTTTTCATGAGATAGATGAGAAGCAAGATGATAAAATCTTGCTCAGATGAGTTGGCCTGCACCAAATTAATCCAATTTCAATGAAAAACTGAGACTTAAAAAAAAGATATGTTCAAGAAAGGCAAGCACAAACCCCAACTTTTTTCATAATCCTCATGTAACATTTTGGGTTTTTTCTTCCATTTTGGATATCATTCTGTAACATGCATTGCACTCCCATCAAATGTTGGGGTAGAGGCAAGTCAGATCCTTTTATCTCCATCACCCCACCCCACCCCCCACCATTGCCCTTCTCTTTTTTAATGCTACTCGGAGTCCCTCTGTATTGTTCCTTCCCCTTTAGCTGCCCAGACACCAAATGCACATGAAAAAGCCAAACAGGTTGATTCTGTACAAGTTATGTGAGCAATGATTGTAAGCGATTTAACCGGTCATCTAGGGTGTGCCTTCTATCACAACCTCTGGTGAAACTGGTCTTATCAGTCATTTGGTTTTGTTCCTCCTTCTGACTAGATCACTCCAACCAGCAAAAAAGACTCTGCAATAATGGGGGTTTTGAGCAATATTTTCCAATTATTACTTAAAGATGTATTGTAAAGGCTGTAAAGATTGTCTAACATTGATCCAGAACATGGTTTTACACAAACTTTCACCATATTTTTTTACAATATTTTCTGCCCTCCTATTTATTCAAAGGTGTCAAATATTTTCTATTCCTATAATAAATGTCTGAAATACAGAATTCGTGAAACTTGGTGAGATGTTTGCTGCATCCATGCTGATCCATTTTCCAGTCAGTCTCTGATTGAAAGAGTAGGAAGAACAAAAAGAGAAAAGACACAAAGAGCAAAAGAGAAGTTTCTCTCAGTTGTAGACTGACTTTTCCAAGAGGTGGTAGAAGGAAGTCCAGTCTCTGATACTTCATACAGCTTTTCTTGCTTTTTATGTCAAAAATTTAGATCCATGCATTCAATAGAAAAAACTATGCTATTAACATATCGAGTCATTAAATTAACATGTTAGTTCCAAACCACATTTTTAATAAGCAAAATAAATGCTCTCCAGTGAGAAAGAGACTCCACTGGAAACTTTATAAATGCATTCTGCCTTTTCACTTCATCATGAACTTGACTGAGTGAAGCTGCATTGCTTGATTTTGAACCTGATGCTTAATCTATTCTTTAAAAGTGTGTTTGGACTACATTAGTATTTGAGCTACCTAAATAATCATTTTCATTGTGTGTCCATGTGGGAAAGAAGGAGTGTTAGTGCATTTTTTCAATATCTATAGTTATTGGTATATGTAAATCTGGAATGGGGGGAGGGAAACAAGTTGTTTAGTGACCTAGGGCACCTTTTTCAGATATGTCTGTGCTGATAGAGACTGGAGGAAAAACGGTAATTCTAGACAATTTTCAGCAATGTATAAAGAGCTGAAGATTTTTACAGCTCTGTTACAAATCTATAATTGATTTTCCTTTAGATTCTTTTCTGGGTGAATAATACAGAAAAATGAGGAAGCACATAAAGATGAGTTTTAATGATGAAGATTTTTCCCCTTGTTCACACACACTAAATAAACTTTAAGCATTGAGAATATAAATATGAGCTCTCATTGTGTTATACTACAGATCAAAATACCTGCACATACATCTTTTGTGGTAATATAGCACGTATAACATTTTCTTTCCAAGATGACCATGTGTTTACTTGATCTATTACCACTGCTTAAATTATTATGCAGTTTATAGTACCAGTAGCAATTTTGCTCAATCAGGGATGAGCTATTATAAGGGAATTTCAGATTTCTCCACTCTTGAGTACTTGCTTCCTCAATTAACAGGGTTTTTTATTAGGGAGCTAGAGATACATATGATGACCTAGTAGAGAATCAGGATTTCTGTTTATCTATGAGTTCATCGTGCTTCCCTATCTACTGAGAGAAGCTACTAGGAAAAAAACAGTAGTTCACTATCAGCTAATCAGAAATAATATAGGTAGATACAGAATAAACATGTTTAGATAAGTCCCATGCATATATCTTAATAAATATACATTTAAAGTTACTTTTAAGCCCAATACTTTTTATTTGATATGGCATCAATTTAATTCCATAATAAAATTGTTGTAAGACTGAAATCTTATGTGTAACTTTCTTAGCAAATCTGGCATGTGATTTAAATGGACCATGAGTCCTTATTTTTTTATTTAAAAAGCTAGAAAAATCATGTCATTGTAAATATAACTGAAGAGGTTCCTAAAACATGGCAGTAAATTTTCCTCTTTGTTCTTACAGCTTGAGTCATCAGTAGGGTTAAAAAGAGAAGTGGTTGTCTAGCAACACTAACATCTGTATTTCTTGTTTTGGTGTACTAACCTAGCAGCATCAGCTATTGGGAACACATAGTTTGGTGGTTTTTCTTATAGCTCCTTATATGAAGGATAATGCATTTTTAGTGGTAGCCAAGAAACTAAGTATGAACTTTGTTTTAAAAAGATTGTGTTGTCATTTTAATATCTAGTAATGCACATAAAAAGTAATTTTTAAAAGGTAATTAAAAAAAAATAAAAAGTATTCCTCAGAAATAATTCCTGGCTGCAGATTGAATAATTCAAATTCATAAGTTACGGTAGGTGTCCTTTGGATTAATTTGTGTATCACTGAAAATATAAGGTATTTTTTATCAAGTGACAACTAGATTTATATGATGATATTTTCTGCTGAATTAATATTCTTTGCACTTCTTATCCTCAATAGACTGAGGTATCTAGTGACCAAATTTCTTTAAAGCTGAGGAACAGCAGGCTAAAAGAATAAGGGAGGAGATTGACTGAACTCGGGAAAAGATTGATTTCAAGATATTAAGTGTAAACAAAAGACAAATTATTAAATGTGGAAAGGGTTCAGAGGATGATAAGAAAGGAGGAAGATGGTGCATCAAAGAAGAACTACTAGGCAGATGCAATCAAAATCTAAGAGGAAGGAACAAGAAGTAGAGAAGTCTTGGAAATAGTAATGTAGTTTTGAACTGGATTCTGATTGAATTCAGGTGTGGAAGATGTAGTTAATGTGGTCCTGTGTGACTAAGGTAAGTTAATAGCTCATTGGTGTTATGCTTGCATAGGGAAGACATCAGGGAAATGCTATTACTGAAGCTGCTCAAAAATAGGCTGAATACAGTTATTGTGTTTATTAATTAGTAGTTTAGTATTTGTACAATGAAAAACTTTAATTCCCAGGATAGAGGTGGGTTTATTTTTGAGGCAATGGAGTGATAGTAAAGTTTTCTTTAAACCAAGTATTTCTAAATCTATATATTTCATTTTGAAGTATAGAATTTTGAAAAACAAAACAAAAAAACCCCAACCAAACAACATAAGAACTGGGATACTAGATTTGATTAAAAGTTCTCCTGGCTCAGTATCTTGCATATGACAGGTAAAAAAAGTTGCACATAAAGGAAAACCTGCCTTTGGTATATCTTTCTCTCTTCTGGGAAGTAGTTTTGGGATGTTTCAAATTAGAGGCTGCATGTGAATCATTGTTTTTATGGGTACTGTTGGATGTGTTGTCCATTAATTTTCTCCTTCCATTTTGGATCAATTCATATTTTGGGTCTATCGGAATAGGTAGCTTCAAAACATTCTTGTTTTGTAATTTCTTCTGCTTGTTTTAGCTAGCTGCCTCATAACACTGATTTGCCTATGTATCTTGTATGATAAGAAATAGTAAATAATTCATTTCCCACTCACTTTCTCTGTACTATTCATGATTTTGTAGCTTTCTATGATAGTTCTTCTCAGTCATTAATTAATTGAAAAATACCTCTCTTGGGTGCCAAGCACAGTGCTATGAAGCCTAGGATAGCTGTCTGCCTCACCCCAGCAGGTAGGGCATGGTGCATCTATTTACATTGAGTCCAGAGAACAGCTGGCCAAGGAATATTTCTGTGGGGAGCCTTTAAAAAATGTAAATTACAACCTGGGACATTATTTATGCCATATATGGTGAGCAAGTTAATCAGAAGTACTTTACATCTCATTAAGAGGACTTGTTACTTGCAGTTGCTAACATTATAAAATTCTTGGAGTAATGTAAGGGTTTTAATAATCTTATAAGAAAAATAAATCTCTCCTCTTTCTGAAAATACTGGCATTCATTTATTTTCTCAGATATTGCATTTAAGTCTCCCAGAAATTTTTGTAAATCTTAGTCAAATATTATCAACCCCAGATAGATTTTTCAATAAACTGAAGTCTTTTAGAATATTCCCTCCAAGATATATGTGTAAATTCAGTGGATTCTTATCTGATGCTTAGAAAGTTGATATCATACTTTGAGAATGTACATCTGATTATCACAGAAAACCATTAAGTGTGAGCATGACTGAAAAGTTGAAATATTGGAGTGTAATATCAGATGTTTAAGTTGAGCAGCCTTGGTACATTTAATTACATGTCTGATGAAGGTTTCATGGAATAGTTATGTTTCCTAGTTTTGCTATGAGTTGATTAAAGGTTTAACAGAGGAGTTATAAATATGTAGTTGTACTGTATTTGCACTGTTTTCTGGGGTTAGCTATATGGACAACACTAAGTAATCTGTTGTAAGAAATCTCCTTGTCACAGTGGTTGCAGATGACACTGTACACAGCTGCCGTCTCTCATCTACAGGTGGGCTAATTGGACACACTGATCTGATGTTGCTTCTTTTGGAGATAGGAAAACGTTGAGGTGCTGCTTGCATATGGTTATGGAGAAACTTATCACATTTGGACGTGACTAAAGTCCCCATACGGAAGTTTGCTCTGCAGTTTCAACAGAATGAAATTTGAGTAGGTAGGGGCTAACCCTCCACCTCACCCCACACCATAGAGAGGGTGTCAAGCTTTGGGAATTTGTAAGCAAAGGAGATGAGGGAGAGTGAAATAACTCAATGCAGGACTGAAGATGTAAGATGATGTTTGAGGAATGAGGTGGGAACCATAGTGGTGGGAGTTTGAGGAAAGAGGGCTTCCTTTGCTTTCCTTCCCAAAGCTCTGCTTGGTGTGTCATTGTCCTGGGAGTAACAGGACCTGGCTCAGTCCTCTGCCAGAGCAGCCCATGTAATCTTCATGTCTTTCTGTGGTTTTATTACTATTCATAAATAGTCAATAACAGCAGTACTTCCCCATCTGCTCCCTGTATGAATAGGTACATTTGAAGCTGTGAAACACACACAGAAGTACTGTGATGATTGATACAAACCCCTAAATGGAAAGGGACAAGAATTATAGTGAGGTTTCACACCTGATCTTGTTAGCAGCAAAAATTTTCAGTTTACATAGCTGAAGTAGGTATAGCACCATATTTCTTAGACAAGCAACTGATGAAGTACATTACAAGGAAATATAGTCAGCATCAGCAAAGCAAGTGTAGGTGCTTACTGGAGGGTGAAAAAAACAAATGAAAAAAATACAATCCTGAAATATTTTCTCTAGAGATCATATGGATTTTTTTTTTCCTTCCCTTTAATCACCTTGCCATCTCACAGTTGTCTTTCCCTTGCTCATAGTTCTTTAAGCTTGTGCTGATTAGAACTAGAACTTAATTTACTGCTATAGGAGTCATGTGGCTCTTTGAAGGAAAGCGTGCTTTTCAGTTGCTGTTAATGCATTTACTTTTCACAGCTTCAGATCATTGGGTTATTCTTTTGTATAGAGCCAATTGCAAGGGCTTTTTTTTTTTTTTTTTCATATTTCAGAATAACATTGTCAGCCTATAGCTCAAGGAAGATAGAGTTTGTAGGACCGCAGGTTATTACTGCAAGTAATAGTTTAACTGGTGTAATTTCTGCAATGTTTATTATACTCATCTCTGAGCAGGCAAATTGATTTATTCTTCTGAGTACTTCCCTGAGTCTAGAATCTTCCCCGCACATTAAGGCTACTGTGAACAGCCATATTTAAGCCAATACCTGTCCTGTATGATCCATAGAACCATACTGTAACGTAATAATTGGCATATCACAGCACAATCTCCACAGCTCAGTACAAATTAACAAAGCTGTGCTAAATATGTTGGTGCTACTGGAGGATGTCTTGTTGCCAGAATTTTCTCTAGACTCATTTTAAACTTCCCTTACACTGAGAATCACGCTGTTCTTCCTGTAAGACCATTCACTGCACAGTGTTGCTCTTACTGCCTTACTGAGTATAAGTCTAGGCCTCCATGTTTAAAACTTGTACTAGAACTCAATCCCATGTGCCAGCATATTGCAGACATAGGCATGCATAATTCATCTTCTATTTTCATTGTTAATACCCTTTCAGGTATTTGCAGGCTGTTATGTCTTCCCATCCTGTCTCCATTTTTAGCTAGCCAGGTTAATAAATATTTAATTATATAAATTTTCCATCATAAATCAGTTCTTCCATGCTCTAATCTGTTCTGCTGTTTTTTTTCTTAACTCACTGCAATTTGTCAGTCTTACAGCTAACATTATGTCCTGCACTGGATTCATTCTTTATAGTGTGCTCACACTAAAAAGTGTCCAAAGGTCAGGCAATTATAATTTCTGCACTCCATGCTGAGGTGTCTTCAAGGATTTTAGCCTGCAACTGGACTAAGCCTGTATTGTTTTTTGGTATTGCTGCAACATGGGAGTATCTATCGCCCATGCTTCTCTTTTGCTGTTAGTATTTCCTAGATTTCTTCCACTCAGTGAATAGCCAACACGTTGATTTCTATCTCCCTAGGTGGTTTTTATGTGCATTTTTTAAAATTGAAACTCCTGATGTCGTTTTCTGCCTACTAATGCCTCTGGCTCTGTCACTAACATTTCTCAGCTCTGACTGATATTCACAACTCTTGATGATTTAATATTGTCTGCAAATTACATCAGAGCATTATAAAGATATTAAAAGAAAGGCAGAGCTCGTTAAAGGATTCTAGAAGACATCTTTTCCAAAACCAAGTATGTTCCCATCAATCTGTTGTTTCCAGAGGATTTGCCATAGAAGAAATCAAAGCTCATGCTTAAAAAGAATAATAATCTTCACTTTTTGACTGATATCTTTTTTTTAGTATTCTTCCCTGGTCTTTAAAGTACAAAGTTGAATAAATATATGGTGTGCGGGAGAGCTGAGCATGCACACGACCAATGTGATCAAGCAATGCCTGTTTATTACAACTAAGAAAGCCCTTTTATAATGTTCTCCCACACATGTGAGTAACATGCAGTACAAGTCCTCAAGATTAGACAGTTAACATAGCCTGCGCTTTAAACCTTCTTGTGATTGGATAAAAAGTGCCACAACAGCCTTGTCAGGCTTCCTGCCTTGTGTAACTTCCTCTTCTGTCCCAACCCCTTCCACGGTTTGTTTGTCTTGTCGAGTTTCCCCCCCTCATTCAGGGTTACATCCTTATCACATTCTTGCTCAGGCTGAGGGTCTTATCTTGTCTTATCTTGTTCTCACGCAGGATTGCTCACGTGTCCATTCTCTCACAGAAAGTCCTCTTGAATCCCAACAATGGTGTATATAAGAAGGCCTGTGAAGAGATTTGTCTCATTGCAAAATTAAGGTTAGAAATCAGCTTATTTAAGGGGGTCACCCTATTTAAAAGAAAATGGGAGAATTCTTCAACAGGAAAAGATGAAGTCTCCAGAGTTCTTTATGCTCAGAAAACTATAACATGTTGTTCTTAGACATGTTTTGGAGTATTGCTGTACTTCTTGATCCTATTCCTGTACAGTTCTAGTAATTTTTGGCTGGATTTCCCTGGCTGTCCTTCTAGGTGTCATGGGAAAATAAAACAGAAAATGTGAGACTTCTCAGCTTGGTGCTTTGAGTGAGAGTACAGCAAGTGGTGGATGAAAGTTAGCTGACTTGATCGGGAATTGTGTTCACAAATCTAGCAGGATGGCTGTGTCTGCTGTGGTGATATGTAATTTACTGCAAAGATACTAGTTGGATGTATTAGGTGTCCCTGCTGATGAGATCCTCTAGATGTGACAAACAGAAGATGGTTACTGGCTTTTTGGATGGGGCACTGAATGCTGGAGAGGATTATGGTAATAATACTGAGGAATAATAGCAAGGAACAAAAGGAGCAGTGGGCATCCTTGCCACACCACTTGAAATTTCTCTGCATGTTCCAAGTCAGTGCGTTTCAGTTCCCAGAGGGCAGCTGCACACGCTTTTGTTAGGACGGCAAGGTACATCAAAGAGCACCTGGCACTGTAGGATTCTCCCAATGTTAAATCTCTCACCTACATGCCAATTTGCCACATGGCTCAAATGATAACTGGAAAAGGTGAGAAAAGCCACAGGCTTGCAGGGTAGCTGCTCTAACATGGACACATGGTAACACAGTGAGAAAGTTGGCATAATCAAATGAATTACCACAGACCCCTGCAAGGAATCCAAGATGATGAAAGGGAACCAGACTCAGGGACAAAGTCAGATGTGAACAAATGCTTCCAATTTTTAGTATGTCATTAAAGACACAAAGGGAATCCAACAGTAACAGGATCAGCCATAGAGGAAATTTCTTTATAACAATAAAAGGCTGTTAAGTCCTCTAGGTTCCTGCTTGCAGCCATGCTTTACTGAAGTCTAAAGAGAGGTACATGGATCTATAAAAAAAGAGTTTCTTTTAATATGCAGTACATGTCACATAAAACTCCAAATATACTATCCACAAATTTAAGAAATCCCAAATTAAGAAACTGATTTTCTGATGTGGAAATTTGTACCCTACGGTAAATTGAAATAAGATCAGATAGAGTAGGAAACTGAAAGAAGAGAGACACCCTTTCATGAGCCTTCAGGATCCCCTCTCCTAAAACACAGTCTTGCTTTTTAATTGTTTCCTCACTATTTTTATTCCTTCAGGTTCTCCTGCTGCTTTCTCTACCTTTGCAAGGTCATTTCTAACACAGAGCAAGCACAGCCAATGGAACAGCTTGTGCAGTTATTGCTACTGAGGCACTTTAATTCTTGGACTTTTCCCCTTTTCCTGGGGCAGCCATTTAAAAGACGGGTCCCCCACTAGGTGCACAAAATGCTCTTCTAAAGAAATGGGAGGTAATTACTATCATTTTGCTTCTGAACCTCAGGGCCTGTCTGTTAGACTGAACATGAAAAACCACAGTACTGTTGATAGTTTGCTTCGATATGCGCAGGAATTAGGAACAAGCTTAATAAAAGAACAAGTGTTTATGAAGCTTAATTTCTTTAGTTTTAGTTTAAATATTGTGTCCTGGTTCAGCTAGGATAGGGTTAAGTTTCCCCAGCAGGGGGAAGGGATCTTCATCTGGGTTATTCATACCATGCTGAGGTCAGGTCTGGTGCGGCAGGGTGGGAAGCTTTCCTTTGTGGCTGTGGTTGTGGGAAGCACGCACAGCGGGGTGGCTGTTCACTGTGGTATTTATATGTATATCTTTTGTCTTGTTTACTGTTATTAATGTTTGTTGTTGTTATTATTGCTATTGTTCAGATTGTTTATTACACTGTTGTATTAAATCTTGTCTTATTTCAAACCTGGGCTTTGTGCCTCACTTCCAACCTTGACGGCTGAGGGTGGGGGAGGGACAACGGCAACATGGTCTCTGGTCCCGGCAGGGCCTAAACCACCAGATCCTTCTTTGGTGCACCAACGCGGGGCACGAGAAGGTTGAAATAAGGCTCAAAAAGGGACAGACCCTGACCAGAGTGTGTTGGAGCAATCTGTTGGGTGCAGTTTTCTCTGTTTGTATTTGTATTGTTTGATAAGAAAATGTTTGCAATGCTGGCCCACTTCCCTGCATGGTGGGGCTGGATTATTCCTTATATCCACTGCGTGTTCCCAGTGCTGGTGTTTGTTGGTGGTGGAAAATGTATAAAGGGGTTTGTTTTGTTATACTGGCTACTGACTGCTTATAATGCACTTGTATCGCTGGGGGGCGGGGGGGGGAGCAGTACCTGTTTGCTGCCTGGGCTTTTGTTAAGGGTCGTTAAGGGTCTCACCCCCTCTATGGGCGAGCCAGGGGAAGAGATCCTCTTGGTCTTTGAGAGTTTCAGTTATCCTTGGATCATGCAGTCCAGTGTATTTGAGGCACAATGGAGGCACAATGCTTTCTGGGTGTCTGTCAGATCTTGTTTTGGGCCATGTGGCACTTCTCTAACAATAGCAGCACCCAGAAACCTGCCCCGAGGTCAGATAATAGTGAGTGGCAAGGGGTGTGGGAAAAGATGGGCAAAGGCCTGGGTCATTAATCGCCTCCAATGCTTTGGAATTTAACTCCCAAACAAATGCAGAGCCCTGATAAACTGCTGGAGTGCTTAGAAAGGGTGTGTTACCAATCTGGCAAAACCCAGGAAACACAATTCACTGCAATGTGTTGGGGACTATCCCATGCCTACCGTGTCCTCTTTAATACCACCCACTGCCCTCAAGGGGGAGAAAGGACCGCAGGAGTTGAGAGTGAACTTACTGGTACAGCAGCTGGGCCTGGGGAACAGGCAGAGCCATTATCAGTCTCCACCACCAGCACAGCAGCTGAGCCAGAGAGCCAGGCAGTGCCAGTGTCAGTCGCCCAGATACAGAAAATAAAATATACCAGAAAGTCAGCTCGCAAACTGGGGGATGGGGATGAGCCAGGCCCAGCATGGGAACAGGAGGAAGGGCCAGTGGTGATCATCTGATCTCTATCCCCGACTGAGTTGTGAGATATGCGGAGAGATTTCGGCCACCTGGGAGGTGAGCAGATTTGCACCTGGCTGCTCCGATGCTGGGACAATGGAGCCAGTGCTTTTGAAATGGAGGGGAGAGAGGCCAAGCAGCTGGGATCTTTGGCCAAGGATGCTGGCATTGATAGGGCAATAGGGAAATAGACTCAAACCCTCACCCTTTGGAGGCGACTCCTGCTCAATGTAAGGGAGAGGCACCCCTACAAGGATGATATCCTATGTCAGCCAAGCAAATAGACCAACATTGAGAAGGGCATCCTAAGCCTCGGGGAAGTGGCTGTGTTTGAGATGATCTATGGTGATCTGAATGATGAACAGTCACCCATGGACCCAGATCAGGCCCCTTGCACACACCTGATGTGGCAAAAGTTCCTGAAGTGCACTAGACTCACACTCAAAAGCACTAGCAATAGTGTCCTGGTAGACGGACACCCACACTCTAACAGTGGATGGAGTGGTTGGCAAGCACTGTCAATATGAGGGAAATCTCCCTTCATCTCCACATTCCCTGGATCAGCTGTGGAGGAACTGTCTCAGAGGGTCCAGAAAATGGAAGAGGACATGTCCTACATTCCACCTCCACAGGATTGTGAGAGCCGAGCAACCAGGCCTGTGAAAAACTAAGACAAACAGCCTGGGAAAGCAAAAGTTGAGGCTGATTGAAGATTTGCCTCAAACACTCCCAAGACAAAACTATGAGTCACAGGGTGCTTTCTGTGGAGGCCGAAGCTGATAAGGCTGCCCGATGTATCTGGGGGAGAGAGCCCTGTGGAGACGGGATGGCTCTGCCCTGGTGCACCTGGGCAGATTTCAAGGGCCATGTGTCCGGTGAATGAACTTTGCTTCATTATCCACGAAATGCATATTAAAGTTGACACCCC
>NW_020799110.1:26562206-26568296 GCF_003259725.1 Athene cunicularia
CCCCCCCCGGCCGTCTGGAGAGAGCAGTGAAGCAAAGAAGACGATATCTGCCTCCTGGAATCCTCGCCGGCAGGATCAGCGCAGGAATCCAGACCGGTGATCTGTACTCCCCCATTCCCTCTATCTCCCTCTTTTCCTTTTTCTATTAAGAAATGCAAAGCATATTATATTGCTTGCCACAGCTTGCTCTGTACTTAGCCAATTATCATGTGTTCAATTAGTGCATTGTAGGTAGTTAATAAATGCTTGAACTTGGAGACTTGTTGTCCGCTCCAATTGGGGATTTGCGAATCTGAGTCACTTGTCCCCCTCGCTGGAGCGGGACGTGACAAGGATGATGTCTCAGCCATTAGAAGTAAATGTTTCCCCACCCAAGAGAAAGGCAGCAGAAGGTACACACCACGAGGCACCCTATGGTTTTTCCTCCATGACCATGGAGAGAACATGAGGAGGTGAGATGGACAGCCCACTGCCGCCCTAGCTGCACGAGTAGAGCACCTGAAAGGGAAGACCATCAAAAAAGGGGAGTCCTCCAAGAAAAGCGCAGCTCCAGTGTCCAGTCAGAAATACCCCAAACAGAATAGAATGGTGAACGTTATGTCTGAAACTCTTGAGGGGACCAGTAAATTGTTCTTACAAGAAGTGAGTGATGATGAGCAGGATTAGCGTGGCCCTGTCTCCATCCAGGTGGAGGAAAGGGATAATCGGATTTACTAGACAGTGTGGATCCAATGGCCTGGCACATCAGACCCACAAGAATATAAGGCTTTGGTGGACACTGGTGCACAGTGCACCCTGATGCCATCGAGCTACAGTGGGGTTGAATCCATCTGCATTTCCGGAGTGACAGGGGAATCCCAACAGCTGACCCTACTGGAAGCTGAAGTGAGCCTGACTGGAACGGGCTGGCATAAGCACCCCATTGTGACTGGCCCAGATGCCCTGTGCATCCTAGGCATAGTCTATCTCAGGAGAGGGTACTTCAAAGACCTAAAAGGGTACTGGTGGTCTGTTGGTATAGCTGCCCTGGAGGAGGTTGAACAGTTGTCCACCTTACCTGGCCTCTCAGAGGATCCCTCAGTGGTGGGGCGGCTTAAGGTTGAGGAGCAGCGAGTGCGGATTGCTACCAGGACGGTGCACCGGCGGCAGTACCGCACCAACCGAGATTCCCTGGTCCCCATCCATCAGCTGATCTGTCAACTAGAAAGAGCAAAACTCCCTCACCCTTCAACAGCCCTATATGGACAGTGAGAAAGCCTAATGGCGAAAGGAGGCTAACTGTGAACTACCGTGGCCTGAATGAAGTTACGTCAGCATTGAGTGCGGCAGTGCCGGACATGCTAGAGCTCCAGTATGAACTGGAGTCGCAGACAGCTGTTGGAGAACAGCTTGCAGAGAGCAAGGCCATAGCTCCCTGCAGGAGCTGGTCGGCCATAGCTTCCTGCAGAAGTCGGTCACAGCCACCTGAGGTAAACAAAGGAAAGAACCCAGGGTACAGTTATGTAAACAAGGATGAAGACCCAGGGCTCAGTTGCGCTAACGAGGATTGTTGTGAGAACACAGAGATAAGTTGGAGCGCATTATGACCTTGGGGGTCAGAGGAAAGCAGCCCTGGGAGAGAAGCAGGTTCACAGCAAGAAAGATGTTTATGCATACCAGAAATGCCACAAGGGGCTGGGGTATTATAATGTGACTTTTTAGATGTACCCAATGGCTGAGATATTATAATGTAGTTTCTTTAATGTATCCAATAGAGTTACAAGTAGTGTATTGTAGACTGCTTATATAAGGTGTGATTTCTTTCAATAAAGTTGAAGCTTGCTCTATCATTCACATTGAATTGGCTGCTTGCTTCCTCCGCCCGCTGGAGACAGCCAAGAGGTACGCCACGACTGACATTGCTAAACGTGTTCTACTCCATACCGATAGCGCCAGAGTGCAGACCACAGTTTGTGTTCACTTGGAGAGGCATCCAGTACACCTGGAATCGATTGCCCCAGGGGTGGAAACACAGCTCCACCATTTGCCATGGACTGGTCCATACTGCACTGGAGAAAGGTGGGGCTCCAGAACACCTGCAGTATATTGATGACATCATTGTATGGGGGGACACAGCTGAGGAAGTCTTTGAGAAAGGGAAGAAGATAATTAATATCCTCCTGAAGGCTGGCTTTGCCATTAAGCAAAAGAAAGTTAAGGAGCCTGCAAAGGAAATTCATTTCCTAGGAATAAAATGGCAAGATGGGCGTCACCACATCCCAATGGAGGTGATAAACAAGATAACAGCCATGGCCCCACCAACCTCTAAAAAGGACACTCAGTCTTTCCTGTGTGCTGTGGAGTTCTGGAGGATGCACATGCCGAACTACAGCCTGATTGTGAGCCCTCTCTACCATGTAACTTGTAATAAGAGCAATTTTGAATGGGGCCGTGAGCAACAACTCTTTGAACAGATTAAACGTGAGATTGCTCAAGCAGTAGCCCTTGGGCCAGTCTGGGAAGTGCAGGAGGTTAAGAACATGCTCTACACCGCAGCCGGGGAGAATGGCCCTACCTGGAGCCTCTGGCAGAGAGCACCTGGGGAAACCCGAGGCTGACCTCTAGGCTTTTGGAGCCGGGGATACAAAGGTTCTGAAGCTAATTATACACCAACTGAGAAGGAGATACTGGCAGCGTATGAAGTAGTTTGGACTGCCTCAGAAGTGGTCAGCACTGAAACACAGCTCCTCCTGGCACCCCGACTGCCGGTGCTGGGGTGGATATTCAAAGGAAAGGCTTCCTCTACACATCATGCAACAGATGCCACGTGGAGTAAATGGGTTGTGTTGATAACACAATAGGCCCAAACAAGGAACCCCAGCCACTCAGGGATATTAGAGGTGATTACAAACTGGCCAGAGAGCAAAGATTCTGGGATGTCACCAGAACAGGAGGTGACACATGCCAAGGAGTCCCCACTGTATAACGAGATGCCGGATGAGGAGAAGCGATATGCCCTGTTCACTGATGGGTCTTGTCGCATTGTGGGAAAACATTGATGATGGAAGGCTCCTGTATGGAGTCCCACACGATGGGACATTAATATGCTGAGGGACAGGGGGAATCGAGCCAGTTCGCAGAGGTGAAAGCCATCCAGCTTGCTTCGGATATTGCTGAGCGGGAAAAGTGGCCAAGGCTCTACCTCTACACCGACCTGTGGGCGGTGGCAAATACCATGTGGAAATGGTTGCAGTAATGGAAGAACAACTCGCAACGTAAGGGTAAAACCATCTGGGCTGCTGAAGTATGGCAGGACATTGCAGCCTGTGTGGAAAACCTCGCTGTGAAGGTGTGCCATGTGGATGCCTATCTACCCAAGACTCAGACAACTGATGAACAACAACACAACCAGCAGGCAGACCAAGTTAAGCTTAGGGTGGCTCAGGTGGACTTGGACTGGCAGCGCAAAAGTGAACTGTTCATAGCTCGGTGGGCCCATGAGACCTCGGGCTACCAAGGTAGAGATGCAACATACAGGTGGGCTTGAGATCGAGGGGTGGACCTCACCACTGACACAGTTGCAGTGATCATCCACGGATGTGAGACGTGCTGAAATCAAACATGCCAAGAGGGTGAAGCCCCAGCGAAATGGAGAGCGATGGCTGAAATATAGATATGGAGAGGCCTGGCAGATCGACTACATCACACTGCCACAGACCCGCCACAGGAAGCGCCACGTACTCGCAATGGTGGAAGTAACCACTGGGTGGCTGGAAGCTTACCCAGCGACCCACGCCACCTCCAGGAACACCATCCTGGGCCTTGAAACCCGAGTTCTGTGGCGACACAGCACCCCAGAGAGAATTGAATCAGACAACGGGACCCACTTCCAAAACAATCTCATAAATGCCTGGGCAGAAGAACATGGCATCCAGTGGGTCTACCTTATCCCCTACAACACACCAGCCTCTGAGAAGATAGAGCGCTATAATGGACTGTTAAAAACCACATTGAAAGCACTGGGAGATGGGACCTTCTAAGACTGGGACATGCGTCTAGCAAATGCCACCTGGCTAGTCAACACAAGAGGATCTGCCAGTCGAGCTGGCCTGGCTCAGTCAAAACCTCCACGTGCTGTAGATGGGGATAAAGTCACTGTGGTGCGCATGAGGAATATGTTAGGAAAAATGGTCTGGTTTAGTCCTGTGCCTGGCAAAGGTAACGGCAAACCCATCCACGGGATTGCTTTTGCCCAAGGACCTGGGTGTACCTGGTGGGTGATTCTGGACAATGGAGAGGTCTGATGAGTCCACAGGGGGTCTTGATTCTGGGTGAGAACACACTGTGAATATTACTGTGCCCTTGTTAATTGTTGTTTTGTTATTAACTGCTAAATGGCAGCTGGACATGATGGAGATGGTATAGAATAAAGGGGTGGATTATGTCCTGGTTCAGCTAGGATAGGGTTAAGTTTCCCCAGCAGAGAGGGGGAAGGGATCTCCAGCCGCGTTATTCATACCATGCTGACGTCAAGTCCGGTGCTGCAGCACAGGAAGCTTTCCTTTTTGGCTTTTGTCATGGGAAGCACTCACAGCTGTGTGGCTGTGTTCACTGTGGTATTTCTCTGTATATCTTTTGTCTTGTTTACTGTTATTACTCTTTATTGTTGTTATCATTGCTACTGTTGTTGTTCAGATTGTTTATCACACTGTTGTATTAAATTTCTTCTTATTTTAACCCAGGTTTTGTGCCTCACTTCCAACCCTGACTGGCTGAGGGTGGGGGAGGGACAACGGCAACATGGTCTCCGGTCCCATCAGGTGTTAAAGCAGAACAATATTGTTTAAGCTTTTGCCTCAAGGTATCTAAATAAAGAAGCAGATGTATGGAAATCCTGTAGTTTGAAATCTGTCCACTGTGGTTTAAGATAGTGGATCTGCTTTTCATAAATTTGTCCTGGGTCTTAATGAAATGTCTGCTGTAAGTGGAAGAGAAATTATGTTCTCACTGGTCTCAGTTTTCTAAGTATTTTCTCAGCTTGTTAACTTTTTGGAGACCCTTCACTGCCATCAATTTCTGTCGTCGCTTTTTGTCAAGATAGGACAGTGCGTTTGTTAAACCACTGCCATACTACCTTGGGAAAGAATTGTCGTAGATTTAAGGAGTTGTAGCATCAGGTCTTATAGCATTTGGAATCTTGGAAGTGTTGTGAATTTTTGTAGGATTGTTGTATATTAGTTATTATTAAACAGCTTGAGAGTATATCAATTAAGGATGAGGATGCAATGGCCAGTCTGAAAGAAATAACAGATATATAACATGAAATTCTTTGTTCATGCTTTGGAATAAAAAGATAAATTAAAATGTTTTAGTAAAACTGATTTAAGCTAACAAGATTAGCTCAGACTCCTGAAATTTGCCATGTTTTCAGTGTTACAGTAGGCTGGATGTAACATACAGATAAACATGATATATTTCAGTATAGTTTTAAAACACTAAACTTAATCCCCTTGACTTTTTAGTACTCTAAACCTCTGGAGCATTATCTTGGAGAAGCAATCTGACCTTTGTTTAGAATGAAATAAATCAGCTTGTACTGTAAAGCATAATGTTGACTTTTAACTTGGATGTTCAATGAAATGTAATACAACCATTCAGAGTCAGGAGATGACCAATTATGAGATATTTATTGGTTGACATGAATAAATTCTGTTTCTCTCACATTCTGCTTGGAGAAATTCTGTCTGTTGATTTATGCAGGAAATAAAGACTATGTTGTGTAAGATTATTCACTAAGTAAGTTTCCAGTTTTGTGGAGTTGGCAGAAATACCAAACATTCAAGTCAGCTTCTTTCCAGGTCCTTTTCTAACATCACTTTTAGGGTTAACTTGGTTTATTCACACAGTCCACAAAGAAAATAGACATAAAATCTAAACAGCTCTTATCTCCTCTCCAGTAGTCTTGTTTTGGTGTTTTGTTTTTTTTTCCATTTCAGAAGTTTTAATAGCACAGTCCTGATAGTCTCTTGAGTTCCACAGAGAAATTTACATAAGATGTAAAAAGGTATAACAGAGGAAAAAAGTTATCATTCCTTTCCTCCTCCCTCCCCC
>NW_020799110.1:26568346-26601697 GCF_003259725.1 Athene cunicularia
GACAGGTTAACAGTTTCCCCAAAATCTCACCCTTTTAAGAAGATAATTACTGCTCTTCCCTGGCATGCATTACCATTATCCTATTGTCAGTCTGTAAGGTGCACTTAGTCAGGGTTTAATAGGCTTGCAGTGAGCTACAATTAAACTCTAGAATTTACTTTTAAAGAGTGTTTACATGGCTTCCTCTTCTCTTCCTCTGCGGTAGCAGTTTGCTTAAAGACACAAGCAGTCTTCTGTTTTGTTTTAATTGTTATATGAGGAAAATACTGAAGAAATCAAGGAAGTTGACTTTCATCTAAAAATTAAGGGGTTTTTTTGCAGCTAATGGTAAACATTATGTTGTTATTTTTCAAAAGACAAATCACAATTTAAAACCATGCGGTCAAATGCAACCCTTGTAGCCACACTAACAAATGTTATCAATTAAAAAGAGGAGAAGCTGTTGCTCATTCTGAAGCAGTTTTGTTTTCCACTAAGTTCTGAGTGGAGTGAGAGATGTCTTGGCCTGTTCTAGTTCAGATGCAGAGGAGACTTGCTTGTGTGGGAACTACTGCTTTCTCTGTAGGCCCCATGATCTTCACTTTGCTGTCTGCAGATCTTAGCCCTTCCCTTGGACACTCAGAAACTGTGAAATAAAAGGACAGACATGTGGACTCTTAAAAAGTTAAGAAAGACCTTGTTTGTTTGTATGGATTTAGAAATGCTTTATGTAGATGAGGATATGCTTCTGTCCTAGTCAGGGAGGGATCCTCTGTGCCAGGTGACTCCAGGCAGGATCCTCTTGACATTCACTTTGACCAGTTCTGTTTCTTCATCTGACTGACAGCTCTATCAAAAGACCTCTAGACTCATGAAATCCCTGCACACTCCTGTTTGTCTTGCAGAAGTCACCTTTGGGCTGAAAGAACTTTTGGAATTAAATAATAAATATATATTTGGTGCTGTGAATGCTGCATAGAGCACTGTTTGGAAACCTCTTGGTAATGGATAGAGGACTGAGTTTTGAGGATTCAAAATCCTTAATGGGGAAAAATTATAATTATATTAGATGTGTGTCAGTGTCCACTAGCTATATTATTTTACTGCAGCTGAGGATATGCCCTAAGGTGTTGGGGTTTTCTTCTTAGCTTAGGCATTGAATGTAAAAGAAGAAACTGTTGCTTTTCGTGTATATGATGACTTTACAATTTAGTTCTGAAGAATTTCTTGGATATCCCTGCTTTTCAAATAAAATACACAAGTTTGAATTTCCACATTTGGTAAGTTTATTGGTTTTTTTTTTTTGTTAATGAGTATTATCCCTATCATCTTTATGCAAACCAGTTGTAACTCCCTAATTTTACTTGTAGAAAATGAGAACAGCAATACCTCAGCTTGAGAATTTTCAGAATTTTGTGTCACAAAAGCCATACAGATTTATGGTCTGCAGGTAATATAAGTCTAAACAGTCTCCCTTATTTCCATGTGCAGAGATTATATCTTTTCTATCCTAAATTCCCTTTTAATTAAGAAGCCATTAATCTCTTTTTATTTTGTTACTTGTGAAGCTATAGGTTGGTAGTTACGGGAAGTGTGAAAGTTTTAAATTAAACAGCTGATATTGTTTGTCCTTCCATATCAAATTAAATTTTCTTTTAGGTAGGCATGCAGGAACTTTATGGAAAGAAACCCTGAACTCTCAACGTAACTCACAGATCAACACTAATGCAGTCATATTACTGTTAATTGTTGCATAAACCTATTGGCCACAAGTGACAAGACTAAATTAATGTTCACCTTCAGTTCTTCTTTCTCTGTTTCTCTGTAACTTCAAAACTTATCCTGTTTCTCTCTCAGCACAGCTATCAGAGGACTTTATGATGGTTTCTGATGATGAATCCTATTAAACCAGTGGGAAACTACTACCTTTGAAGACCATTTTAAAGATGTTGCAAAACCAGTGTTTGGACAGATATAGCGAAGCCTGTATCGAAACAGAGGATTTTAAAATAATGTTACGGGGGTGGTTTTCTTTCTCACCATAGGATGAGAGCAAAACACAAATGTTCATAGGTGTCAAAACCCTTCATGATCCACCATTAGTGTTAATAACTGATTCATAACTGGTTTTGCTATCCAGCTGGTGACTGGTCTCTATTAGCTAGTTTTTGCTTAGGTTATGTGAATGATGCCATTTATATCTGTAGTTGACATTACACAAATCTTTCCATTCAGATTTTTAATGGCTTAATCTCTCAGATCAGTTCAATTTCTTACACTATAGTGGTGTCTGAAGGAAACAGTTTGTTTTGCAATATTAAAAGGTGACACTTGTAGCAGGAAATACTCAGAATCAAATAATCTGGGTGAGAGAGGTAAGGGTTATTTAGTCAATATCTCTCCACACTGAAGGCAGAGATCCTGTAACACAGGAGCATTTTCATTTCTAATCTACAGTGTTTGCGGAAAAAACAAAAAAAACACCCATTTTCTTTGTATATTGGGCTCTTTGGACCATCAACTAGTGTGCTACTAGTGTGTAACAATAGAGAGGAGTTGACTTTCCTCTTATCACAGGCTCATCCAAAGCATTGTAGCTATGTAATTGTCTTAGCAGCAACAGGAAAACATAGACTGCAAAGTGCTATGTGAGTAATGCTAAAGCCAGACACTGTACAATTTGGCTGGAAAAAAATACTGAGAATACTAATTTATTTTAGATGAAACACTCTTTCTGACTCCTTAACTTGAGGGCACGTTATCAGGTTACAGGGCAAATATGCTCTAGGATGGGTGATGTTCCAAAAAGAAATGGACAACTTTGAAGACGTTGTGCTGCAGGCCAGATGATTTTTTTAAGAAATTTCAGGAAAAAATGATTTTATTATAATACTATGCCAATCTTTGAATACTTTGCTTAGACAGGAGAGATGCATCTTTTTTATTTGTGTTTTACCTTATAAAAGATGTAAGGTTTATGGTATTGGAAATCTAGTGATATCTCTTTATTCAAGAACAATATGCAATAGCAATGACAGCAGGCTTCCTACTCTGTCTTATTTATGCTGCTGAGCTTTGAGATGGAAGCTAGCAATCTAGCAGGACTGATCTTTTCAGTTTTCATATGGCACTCTGCATATCTTTGCAAAGTCCCATTTATATTGCTTTGTAAAGTCCTTCCAATAGACAATTCCTTTCATTAGAAATTGGACCAAATTAGTTGCTATAGTGTTGGCAGAGGGCATCCCTGTCTTTGTGAGCAGAGTTGTTTACCTAGCTGTATTCAGGCTAGAGGATATGTGCTTTTTGCTTCAGGAGTTGTTTTTGCAGAGTACTCTTATTATGCCCGAACTCTGATTAAGACTGGTAGGGAAAACTTCAATGGAGCTAACTGACAAAGCTATTAACTTCACCTCTGTGCTGAAGATTCACCCAGGCCCTAAATCTTTCCCTGCACTGGGACTGAGGAAGGATTTGCATGCACTGAGTCTTTATAGAACTAAGGGTAAGAATTTCAAAAACGTTTGGTGAACACGGTTGCTTTCAACTCCTGTGTCAAAAAAAGAGTGTTTTAAAGGAACAAAGTTTTCAGAAAGTGCTGCATATATTTTGCTCCTTGAAGAGACTCAAACTGATTTCTCAAAATAGATGTGTCTGATATCTTTTTATACAAAATTTGCTCCCCCATTGAAAGGGAGGGAATTTGGGCTGAATTTAGAGTGGGAGGCTGAGATAGACTATCTTTCAGCAGTTGATGTTTTATACCTATAGCTGTTGAAATCACACTGTGAAGGGTCTTTCGATGTTAATGATACTCTGTGTTCATTTTAAAAAAGTCTGTCTTTGTTGGAGAACGGCTTGAAAGGAGCAAGGCCATGGGTCTCTGCAGAAGCTGATTGCAGCCATCTAAGGTAAACAAAGGAAAAAACCCAGGGTACAATTTTACTAACAAAGGACTGTTATGTTAACAAAGAGAGAAACTGAGGTACACAATGGCCTTGAGTGTGATGGTAAACAATCTTGGGAAATAAGGCAGGCCAGAAGAGGGAAGATGTTGTTACATACCTGAAATGCCACAAGGGGCTGGGATATTATAATGTAGCCTTTTACATGTATCCAATAGATTTGTGAGTAGTATGCATGATTATTGTAGAGTGCTTATATAAGGTGTGATTTCTTTCAATAAAGTTGAAGCTTGCTTCCATTAATTCACATTGAATCGGCTGCTTGCTTCCTCCGTCCTCCACATATCTTTGCAGTTAACATTTCAAAATGAACATGGCCAGTAGTGTTGGAAGTTAGTTTTACTGTGAGCATGTTTCTTCAATCACTAGACAGAAATAGGAATAAATCTGGGTTTGTTACTCAAATGATCTAAAACATTACATCAGTGAGATATTAGAATTAAGACCCTGGGAGGTCTTAATATGAAAAATTGGAATTCTACCCCAAAGATGATGCAATTCTTATTATTAGCACTGGAAAGGGACTATGATAACAGGCCTAAGAACTTGTGACACTGTTGGTACACAGAATATTTTAAGGTTTTTGTAGGTTTTTATCATTTCCTCTAAGCCCTGTACCAGAGGAATATACCAGAGGAATATAGAGGAATATCTACAGGAGGTAGAACAAAAAGCCAATTCCAGTGCCTTTTAAAAAAAAATTCTTTTAAATATTTGTGAATTTCTTTCTGCAAATTATGTAATACAAACTGAATGCTGTTCATTAACATAGAGCATTATAAAGATTTTACTGGTGCTTCCCTGAGGGAACCCAAGTAGTCACTTTGGCCTTCATGACTCTTGAATAATGCAGCTGTGTTGAGCATACACCAATGAAGTCTCTATACTATATGTTTCTGCAGTCTGTGCATGGAAGATACTAAGTATAGCCTGTAGGACAAGTGAAATGTTGTTTCTGTATCTTTTTGATCCAAGTGTGTTAAAAAAATATTTTTTCAATTATTATTTCCTCCATGAAATGCAGAAATGCATGTATTTACATGTAAGAATCCAGTAAAATACAATGGAATTAAACTGAGAGGACAAAACAAAAACATTTTAAGGATTTACGATCCTCCCTGTCTAAGTCAGATCTTATGTTTTGAGACTTAGTGTAGAGAAAAGATGGGAAAAGGTCTGATGACTTCCAGTTTTTATACTATTGAAAATTTTTGTGAGTCCTATATCATTAAAAACAAAACAAAAAAAAAAAAGTCAAAGGGTGGAGCAGCAGCAATGAATGGGTATTTCAGCAGCTGTGTAGCTGCAGAAGCCTTATATACTCTTAGAAGGATAACAAGATTTTCATGGTTTGCTATAAATACTTCCTGGAGAAGGCTTTTCTCCATGGCTTGATGAAAGTTGGAAGATTTTTGTTACTATTAGGTGCAAGCATTGTGGTAGAAAAGATTCACCTTGGAAAGAGGAGAATCCTGAATACCTGTGAAGTCAGCTAGTGCTGTTATCTTCTCAGTCTATTATTATACACCCTAATTTAAAATAATTAAAGTAATTAAAAATAAACACGACTGTCAGCTCTGCATAAATAGGCCTTGTGTAAGGAGAACTAGAGTTGCCTTGGTGATCATGATTTACCAGTTCAGCTGTTAATAATGCTTCAATACAAAGCCTACTTGATAGAACGGTAATGTCTTCAAATTCTAAGCTTAGTAATGCTGTGGCAGTTTACAGAATAGGCGGCCATGGCAACAGCAAGGTACACACTAAGGGCAGCTCTGTTGGAGAGCTAAAACTTAGAACTGTAATTTGTTTTTCAGAAGCTTTACATCTGCTGTTGATAGTGAAGGAATTGAGAATCCAATTTGTCTTTCTGCTCTAATATTGAGATGGTATTTGCAGAAAGAAATATACGTGTGCGCGTGTCTCTGTCTTCTATACTGGAGAGTTCATAAATACAGAATAAAAACAAAACTGCATGAAGATAGCTAGGGTGGTTTTATTTTTTTGAGCTCTAACAGCCTTTTAAACTATATTAAATTCCATTCACTAATTCATATGTAGTCTTCTGTTCCTCTTCAGCTAATGTGATTCTGAAAGTACTCTGTTCTATGTTAGACCACTCCTTCAGGTCATACAGTCAGATCCCCCCTCCCATGATAAAATCAGTTGCCCTTGGGACTTCTGGGGTGAGAAGAATTGATGCATTGTCTATTTTGATTAATAGGTCTTTCTTAGTGCAATATTTCTGAAATTTAATCAGTAGCTGATAGTGAATCAAGATATTACTGTGGCTTCCAACTGGTATGTGAATATTTTAACTTTAAATAATCATCTGTGGATTGGTGTGATTTAATGGAGCGGAGAACATATTCCATTCTTGTCTAATACATTCATCCTCACTTGCTAACTTTTTGAGCCTGTCCAAGTCTACATTTTATCTTTCTTCCCTTCTTCACTTTACAGGGAAGTAATTTTGTGACTTTGCATTTAATTGTATGACATTACTGCCAGGTCAGTGCTTGCAGGAGAGATGAACACGCATATGACCAATGGGATCAAGCAGTGCCTATCTTGAGGGTCCCTGTTCGGGCGCCAGGTGTGGGAGAGATGAACACACACATGACCAATGTGATCAAGCAGTGCCCGTTTATTGTAGCTAAGAAAGCCCTTTTATAGTGTTCTCTTGCACATGTGAATAACATGCAGTACAAGTCCTCAAGATTGGACAGTTAACTTAGCCTGCACTTTAAACCTTCTTATGATTGGATAAGAAGTGCCACCTCAGCCTTGCTTGACTTCCTGCCTTGTGTAACTTCCTCTTCTGTCCCAACCCCTTCTGGGAGTTGTCTTGTTGAGTTTCTCCTCCCCCATTCAGGGTTACGTCATTATCACAAACTTGCTCAGGCTGAGGGTCTTATCAGTCTTGTTCTCACACAGGATTGCTCACATGTCCATTGAAAATGTCACATTTTCCACAGAAAGTCCTCCGGAATCCCAACAAGTGCTGTCACTGGGAAATGCTAAATGCTTCAGCTATTCACTGTGCCACCTCTGATAAGTGCAGGCAGAAGAGGTGGAAAGGGCTGTCTTGCACAATACATTTTGAAATTATTCCCTCTGTAAGACATCCTTCCAGTACTGCCTGCATTCCCATGGATAGGGTAACCCACCAGCACCAGAGTTTTCAATGGGGTCCTTTACATTTTTCCATGATTAGTCTGTTTCTATTTATATTTGCAGGCTTTTGCTGGAAGTGTTTTCCATCACTAAATCTTCTCTCAACCTAGTCTATTCATCTAGATGCTTAGATGTCCTTCCATGCCTGTTTGGTTGGCACTTCTTTCTTGTTGCCTGAAATATAGCTTACCCTAAAAAAGAAGGTTTGTTCTTTTTATTTGCAACATATTAAAAGTGTATCATTTGTGTTAGTGGAGGATTTGTCAGTGTTGCAACATCTCAGCTGGTTTTTTCTTCCCTCTCTCCTCGAGTTTTGTTTCTTTTACCTAGGAATAAAGTGGAAGTTTAGCCTTAAAAAATTATTTCTGATCAGAGAGTATGCTGAAAAAAGTCTCACACAAGTGTAAATAGACAACATGGAAATGGTTTAAAACTATAAAAAATTAGGATTTTCTAGCAATTCCTTCTTAGCACATTTTGGCTTTGCTTGGAGCATGATGTCTAGTTTTTCTCTGGAACACACTTCTTCCCCCTAACCCCACTTTTAAATGAATCTGAGATAGCCTTGCAATTACTTTTATCTGGATTTTACAACTTTAACTAAAGCAGCACATACCAGAAAATATTAAAATCACAATAGTTAACAGTATTACTGAAGTTAGCTAATAAAATGTCTTCATCTTATCAGTTAGTATTTCAAAAGCAGGAATAACAACAACTGGTATTAGTTGTACCTGGTTTGTATGAGTAATTGAACTGGAGTAAAGAAGTAATAGTGACGTTTAATACAATATATTAGAGGCTGTGTCTGGTGGAAAAGCCCATCTGGTGTGATCTGACTGTATTGATAACTGCTATCATCCTGTATTCTTGCAAAAGTCTGTTACTGATTATTCATAAACTGAAAAAATCACTCTTGCAGGTTAGGTGATTTGCAACTAATAATTGTACCTTTTTTGCCATATAGCGAAGTTATCTGTCAGTGGAACTTATAAAGTGTGCCTGTAAAAGACCAGGGATCTTATTACTGAATTAAAAGATCATTCTGTTCTAACCTGCCTTTATCTGACTCTTTTCTGTCCCATTACCAGGATGTATTAGAACAAAGGAAATGTCCTCCTAGTATACATTCAATTACTAGGCTTGCAATGTACTGCAATTTGATTATACATTCTGTGCTTGCTGGATTTATATGGTAATAAACTGGTGTGTACTGATGAACCTCGCTTGGAGATGGAGGTGTTTGTAGTGTGTTGTTTGCATTAAAACAGCCAATACTTGGGAATAGATACAGAGGGGAAAGCAGACTTATTTTTATTGTGCTAAATGTTGCAGTAAAGATTGTGCCCATTTTTTTTCTGCCATCCTGCTGTGTATCTTTTTAAGCACTTCATAGTTCAAATCAATCACACTGCAGCAAATTGGATTTTATTTAAAAATTTAATTGGATTGGGTTTATGTGAATTGGTATTAGGAAAAGTTATCTGGTAAATGTTCTAAAATTTAGGAATATTAAAATGTAATTTTTTTGCAAACTGCTTAACTGGTGAAAATGTAAATTTTGCCCATGGAAGTTTACAACCCTTTTTTTGATGCTGTTTGAATAAATGGAATTTCTTCAAGTAAGTGACTATAATGCAGTTGTTTCTGTACATTTTACTTTCTGACTCTTATTACATTAATAACATTTCTAGCTTTGCTGAATTATGATGGATTAAGTTTTGTTGCTCTGATTCCTCATTTGAGATCCATAACTAGTTCATCTGAGGGATGGGGAATTTTATTAACCAGTGCAAGCCAATGATGTGACAGATTAAAATGCAATCAGTTATTTGATTAGAGAATGGCTGCTTGTAAGTAAATAGCTACATATTATGACAAAAGAGTGGAGATTGTCTCTTGCATTAGTATTGCAGGAATTATGAATTTAAAGTTCTTATGTAATTAAATATCTCAGTGATTCTCTTGAAGAGAGGTACAAAAGAAAACATACTGCATATGAAAAGAACAATTCATATTTCATATTACATTAATACTAGATGGAATCCTCAGGAATTTTTCCTTGGGTGGGTAATTGACTGTACTACAGATTTTAATTTATGCCTTGCCATTCCTTTTTCCTGTTTCAAAACTTGAGCTTGCTGTCCTTTTTTTCTTCAGGTTTCTTTATAGCCAGTAGAGAAACTGATAATTTTCTGAATAAAAAGCCATAACTATGTATGGTTTTGCTCATGTTTTCCTCACCTGAATAAATTTGCATATGTAGCATGGTCCCTGAACACTGCCTCTGCAGCCCCATGTGGATTAGCCTCCTTTTTCTCACTGTTTTTGTCACAGGTTGCTGTGGCACTGACTGGCTACTTGCTGGCTTCAGCCATAACATGAGATAACTGTGCAACAGTGTTTGGTTCAGGTGGTAGTGAATTCATGCAATGAATTGACAGCTTTTACAGATTTTTAAATGTCTGTGGTTATAATGCCTTTCTCTTAATTTTTCTTAATGTGGAGCATGAAATGATGCAATTCTGTAAGACAGCAAAACAGTCTCAGGACTTGCCTCAATGAGCTGAGCTCCAGGAGTAAACTTGATCCTCCCAGAAAAGCGTGTGTTTGCTACTCTCAGGCAGGGCTAACATATATGGTGTCCTGTACACGTGCTTGTGCACATGCACACTACTGTGGGGAAGGTGTCCTCTCTTGTGGACGTTGCCTTCATCTATGGGTTTCTTAGTTTTGCCAGCTACTGTGGTGATTCACAATTATAGGCCAGGTAAAACATTAATAGCAGATTCTAGTGAAAACAGGTTGTCAAAATTTTCCATTAAAGTATCGGATGCAGGAGCAGTTTAGGAGGCCTTAAAAACAATGTACCACACAAGTTGGTGTGTTTTTTTTGTTTCTTGGTTGGTTTCAAGAGTGAGGGAGAGCTGCACAAGCTGTCTTCTCTGTCACTCGGGCTGCTAACATTCTTGATTACGTTGGGAAGCAAACTCTGGGAAACTTGCATTATATGTAGCACCAAAACAAACAAAGCCACATATGTGGAATGGGAAGCAAAGGAAACCAGAGGGTGTGTATTCCAGCTGAAAAAAAATTTCAAATTACTGTTTATCTCAAAAAAGCCCTTCTCATGAGAATTTGTAATGAGTTAATCCTGGACTTTGCCTTCAGCTGAGATTCCCTTAAAACAGCTTCAATTCCAACAGTACTTTTTATGCCAATACAAAAATACAGAATGTTTAATAAACAGTGCTGACCTTTCCCAGATCAGAAAGGATCTTTGGGGTCTGGTTTTGCAAATTCTTTTAGTACTGAATGAGGTAAATCGCATCTTTTCAGGCACAGACATTAAGCAAGCTCTTTGATAGATACTTAATTGCTGGATGAAGTGTTTTATAATTTCTTCAGCAAGGCTTTTCACAGTTCTAGATATTTTGATGGTGTTACTGATTTCTTGGTGTTGTGAAACATGAAATAAACTTTTAGAATTGTTCCTACAGATTTTTTTTAATTGTCATGACAGGTTTTGAAGAGTTTATATGTTTTGTTCAGTTCAATATAATTTCACATAAGGGTTTTTAAGGCCAATGAGGACTTTGGTATTTCTGATTTTAGGCTATGATTAGTCTTGCTGAACTAATAGGTTCCATGGTAAAAATAAAACTACTCAAATGGTATGCAAGCTCACATAAAATGTTTTCTTGAAATAGTCTGAGGTATCATAAGTGGAACAACAGTTCAGAACCAAAAGATTTTGTATTTCCAGATGCCTTCAGAGTATCATACAAATCTGCTGCTTTCCCTGAATAAAGCCTGCAAGTTTCTTAGTGAAGTCTAGGAGTTCCAGCTAGAGAAATAGTTGGAACATGAAAGCAGCTCAGCAAACCACAGTGAAAGCTCCTAGAAGCTGGGGCCTGAGAGGTTTCTCCCATTATAACATTTTTTTTGGTCCAAATCCATGATTTCTCATTAAAAGTTTAAGATTTCAACAAATTGACAATTCCTGATTTTTTTTTTTTTTTTTTAAAGTATTTTCAGCTGAAAAAGCTCTCAGCTAGCTCTTACACTGATGTATTTTTTGTGTTTCTGGGCTATCCAGATGCCGCTCTCTCGCTCCTTATTTTTCAGTTGCTGAAGGAATTGGAAGGCCATGAAGTTATTGGAAGGCAACGAATTTACCTGATTTGATATGAACTCCAAGCTTTCTTCTTAATTTGTAGGACTTTTAAACAGATTTATTTCACTGGCAATAGTTACACTTCTAGGTCATACCTTAGGTTGAGGGAGCGGCTTTCAAGAGCAAAGCTATGTGAGTTGACAGGGAGCCCTGATGTATTCCACATGCCCTGCACAATGGGGTTTCTAAAGGCTCATCCAGAATGTGGTGCATGAAGCACAGTGCATCCAGCTCGAAACTAGTTTGGTTGAGGGAAGCAATATTTCAGGCATGCTGTTGGTGATAAAACCCACTTGAGAAACTGAACAAACATTCAGAAAATTACTATGAGGTTCAGGTTCCTGTGGGTACACAAGATAAATAGGATAACATGGGTATGTCAGTGTAAGGGAAGTACTGAAGCAAAGCCTTATTTTAAAATACTTAAATGAAGAAAACATCCTCTTTGTTCATGCTCAGCTGGCATTGGTAGCCCCTTCACCACCACCAATGTTCTCTAGCAAGAAGACTTTACAGCTGCTCCCAGGACAGCTTTGCTCCATCTTCACCTGCATTCATCTGTTGTTTCAAATATCTGTTGTGAGAAAGCATTTTCCCCCCTATATCTTGTTTTCTGTTCACTTTCTCCTGAAATTCTGATACATGACTAGAACAGTTGGCAACAACATCTTGAAAAGCCAAGAAGTACAGTAATGTCTAATTGTTTAATATGAGTCTGTGGAACTCTTCTGCAAATCAAATCAAATCAAATCAAATCTGTAAAATTCAAAGGCAGAAGAAAGGAAGGGGGGCAAGATCTGTAGAGGGCGGTAAGAAAGGGAGAGTGTCTAGAGGTACGTCTGACTTGGATTCCAGTATTTCACACCTGGAATCTAAATTTTATTGTGTACTTTTTTGACTTCTAATCATATCTGCAGCATAGCTCTGGTGATTTGTAGCATACAGTATTTCCTTGACAACATATTTCATGCACCTATATGGCTTTGTCATTATAACAATGATTTTGCTTGTCCTCTACATTGTATATTTACTATATATGACTGTATATTTATGCAAAGCATTATCACTTCAGTGAAACCCAGATGTTTTCTTTATGGCCATATCTGATACAAAGTGGTCTGAGAGGCTCAGAAGCCTGCGACAATGAAACATCCCTGGGGTGGTATAACATCAGCAGAAAAACAACTTTAAAGAAGCCTCTCCATAAAACTGGTCATCGTTTCTCAGGAAACATTTTCCAAATGGGGCAAGCCTTAGCTCTGTCTCAAGCTGATGAATATCTTGCTTTTCCAGTTCATTCCATGAAAACTTCCCAAATTTAGTAAAACTCTCAGACTCCTATTTTTCCCTCTTTCTGTTTTGTCTTTTTTGGATGGAAAATCTCCGCTAGCTCTCATGTAGCTGTTGTCTATAACTATTCCACCCCTAGTAAGATTAAGATGTCCCAGTATAACTCTTTTATTCTTAATAATGATCACAGATTTTGTTAGGACTGATGTTGTGTGTAATAACAAGTAGTGGAATACAGATTGGGCAATTCCATGGGATTTCTCTTACATGTAAGGTTGTTTCTTTAGCCTCAAGTTTTTGTTTGATAAAGAAACCTGTCCCAACATAAGGGAAATTCCTAATTTCTACAGACACCTGATTCAGTTCTACTGTTGCATGCTGAAATTAAGGAAGCAATAAGGGTTTATACTTGTACGAGTAAGGCTTCTTTATTCCTGTTTCCCAAGAAGTGCAAGCATAACACTTTTATTTTCCGGGGGAGGAATGAAAATATTTTCACTATGTAAACTTTTTTCCCCCCCTGCATTTTTGCAATAAATCCTATGAAAAATTGCAACATTTCTTTGGTGCAAGACATCTGTATATACACTTTTGCCTTAGAAAAAGTGAAGTCTGAAAAAGTGAAATTGTAAAATGCGACAGCATTTCTGTGGCAAAAGTTTTGGGAGGATACTTTTTCTTTATGTGTGCCGTATATCCAACTCTCTGGTGTCAAAGCTTAATGCTCTGTGAAGAACTCCCATTACTATCCGTATCACAAGATCACAATGTGTATCAGTGCCTAAAATTTAAAAGAAATAGAAATGCATATTGTGCTAGTTTGAAAAACAAACTAGTGGGAGACACCAAGTCAGAATAACAATTTAATAAGGAAAAAAAAATTATAAAGGCAGATAACACTGGGTTAAACTAACAGAGTCAGGATACAACCTGACACCCTGTTAATCAGGGTGGTGGTAGCAGTCTGGTAGAATGGTGGCTGCAGTCCCCCCGAAACAGTGATCCCGTAGAAAAAAAAAAGAAATATCTGCTCTTCCTCAGAAAAGTCCAGTGGTGGCTAAGTAGCTCCTGTCCTCTGGAAATTCAGTGGAAAAGAGAGGTCTCTGGTATTAAGAATCTCAGGTTATATCCAGGATGGAATGCTGTTTTTCTCCCTCTGGGTGGAGCATCTCACGATGGGATAATGAGTCATGCTGCATGGCATAGATGGGCCATTAGCAGAAAGATAGTCTGGAGGGGTGGGGGGAAGCAAGGAAACACTACCCCACCTGATTTCGACAGCTCACGAGGATGATAATAGAATACACTGCAACCCAGGACACATATGTATAGGGACTTGAGTTGATATGAAAAGATGCATTTGAAGATTGTAAAGAAATGAATTTTATTATTAGAGTACATACATATCCTGATCTTTGAAAAATATCTTTCACTCTTGTTTCGTTTACACATTCTAAAGAACCTTTATAAATCAACAGAAGTAGTTTTAACAACTAAAGCTAAAATCTCATGAGATAAACCCACAAAACTATTAAAAAAACTAATCTAAACTTAATTTATTTTTCGTGTTTCATGTTTTGAAACATGAATGTCTCACATTTTTGGGATTTCATCCATAGCATTAAAATTTTTGTCTGATGAAAGCTGTTTCTCAATAATGAATAAATTATTCTTGTTATTAAAAACAAACAAACAAAAAAACAAAAAACCACCAACAAAATAACAATACAACCTCAAGATTTCACAAGAAAAAAACTCCCACTGTTTGTGATTCTGAATGCTAAGTTGAATATTTCATTTTCTGTTGCCATTGGTAAAGAAGGCATTGAAAAAAACTTATTTTGGCACTTTTTTTCATATATTCCTTAGAGAAGAATTATGAAGACTCTTGTTTCTCCTTGTCATCTTTCTTCATATTTAAAAAGAATATATAAATTCTGGGCTAGTGTGTTATTGTTAAAATTGCCCAGCTGTATTCAGTAAAGGTAGTAAGTGGATCAGTCTGTGAGGCAGAATAGCTCTGAGACTTTACCATAGAAAAATGTCACTTAATAATAGTGATTTTTTTACTTTCATGGAGTGACTCTGGGCCAAGTATCCTTGCATAAACCATTTATATGAAAGCAACACTACAAGTGGCCTAAGACTTCCTATTTCTGTGTTGTTTGTACGAAAGTTTATAAGAGATAAAGAACAAAATTTCAGCTTTCAATAGTGCTTTTGGAGGTTAGGAAAAGAAACTGCAGTGCATCTCACCTGGCACAGTGTAACTGGCTGTAATCTGCCATTACAGATGGTGCATTACAGATACAGAGGTGCATTAGGAATTCCTATCCCAGATTCCTGGTACAGATGGCAAAGAAAGAAGAAATAAATTTGCATTTTTGTATACCAACAGTAAGGAATTTCTGAAAATACTTGATGTAATCAAGGTGCACAGTGTCTCTCAGGGACTGTCTTGCCAGGACTCCAAAAAGACAGAAATGTTTACAAGGGGGATAGATGAAAACCATAGTGCCATTCATGTATATTTTTATGTAGCTTGTCAGGGATTTATGCTGGCTGGCATCTTTTCAACACAGGATGCCTTTCTGTTTTAAGATCTGGGTAGCAGTGCAGAACAGTAGTGCCTTCTGGTCTATTTTTAGCCATATTATATCTCTAGCAATAATTCTAAATTAAGAATGGATGGAAATGGTTTTGCTTCCAAAGTTTTTAATCTTCCTTCCTGTTCCACTTCCTCTCTCCTCCTTCACCTCCTCCCCATGCAAATGCTTGATATCAGCAATGTAGACAGAGTTGGCGTTGCACAATTTTACATGAAGAATTTCCTTGAGATTTTTTTTTTCTTTTTTGCTTTCTATTGCCAAGAAATAAATGGTCCCAAATGGTGCAATCCTCTTGCTCTCATCTCCAAATTGTTCTGTGTAACGTGTTGTTGTAGTTTAAGCCCTGCCAGGACCGGAGAGCACGTTGCCGTTGCCCCTCCCCCACCCACAGACGGTCAGTCTGGAAGTGAGGCACAAACCCAGGCTAAAATAAGAAATTTAATACAACAGAGTGATAAAACAATCTGAACAACAACAGTAGCAATGATAACGACAATAAACAGCAATAATAGTGAACAAGACAAAAGATATACAGAGAAATACCACTAAATGGTCACAGAACAGATTCCCGCCACCAAGCCCACCAAAGAGCAAGTAAAAAATGTTCTGCCCCTGGACCTGACGCCAGCATGGTATGAATAACCCGGCTGGAGATCCCTTCCCCCTCTATCTCTGCTGGGGAAACCTAACCCTATCCTAGTTGAACCAGGACATGTGTGCAGAACAAAACTTTCTTTCACTGTTTTCTAGGTGGATACTCAGCCCTTTTAAGCTTAGTTATCACATCAAAAGCAGGTAAGGCACTAGAGCATGTGAAAATCATTTCAAGGAAGGATGCCATTCTGTTCAGTGGTTTGTCTAAATTATAGATGAAATTTTCCTTTCAAGAGAAAGATGTATGTCTCAAAAATTTTAAGCTACATTTTTTTCTCCTCTTTTCCCTCCAACAGTAATGATTTTATATTGATTATTTTCTGCCTGAGGTAAACAGACTCTGCTAAAATATGTGAAAAGTGTGCTTTGGTCTTAGCAAGCCCTCTAATTTTAGCAGGATAAAAAGTCATCATATTTATGAATCCCCTAGTATTCAAGGAGAGGGAGTACTTGTGCAGCCAAGGGCACTTTGCACAGATTTGAACTGTACACTCTATGTTGTCATGTCACCTGCAATGACAGTGAGAGTACCACAATAGGAAAAAGATCTAAAACCAAAAGGGAAGCAAACAGAGCTGGTCAAATGGACACATCTGAACAGAGGCTATGCTTTCCTGAACACCAGTGATAATGTAATAGCAAGCAGTATATGTAAAGCAACATCAAGTGGGTTTGGAATTTCACTACATCTTTTTGGAAAGATGTTAATGTTGTGTTGCCACCTTGAAAGCAAAGCAAATCGGTTAACACTCTGAAAAAGGAGCATCCCCTCTGACTTAGGTTTTAGCATGCTAATATGTTTTCTCAAACACTTCCTAAAATAGGTTGATATGTACAGCTGCTTGAATTATTCTTTTTTGATCAATAAAGATGAGATGAGTTCTGTAAGGGACTGTGTTGGACTGTATGTCTCAACATTGCTATCACACCACCACCATTTCCTGGCTTTGGAGTCCCGTGGACAGGGAAAAGTACACTTAGGAGAAGAGGAACTGTCCCAGATGAAACCATGACATCCACCTGCAGTTAAATCGGGATGAAGAAGACGTGCAGGCCAGTACGACCACCATGAACATCGGGGTATACGCGCTTGAAGGACCATGAGGTAATAGTCCCATGGAAATGAGTGGACTGTTTGGAGAAATCTGGGACCATAAAAGGACTGCGTACTTCTCTCCACATTCTCATCTCTCTCTGGACATCTCTCCATATCTCTTCACATCTCTGCACTTCTGAAGCTTGGAGCACCATCAGCTGCATGAGGATCAAGCCAACGGTACATCGCTGGATTTGTGGTGGTGGTAACCAGCCTTGCTGCATCTCTGCTGTTTTTCTTGCTTAGGGATTCTGACTTTTCCTTCCTTTTCCTCTCTGTCCTAACGCTATTACCAGTTGTATGCTAAATAAAGTTCACAAGGTTGTACGGCATCTGACCTTGTTTATGTCTTAATCTCACCTTTGGGATCATTTAAGAACCCTCCTCGATATTGGATGGGGACATTTTAAATTGGCATCACGGACAGGATCCCTTGAGACGAAAGTGCTGTAATACCTTGTTGTGTTGGATGCAAACCTCTCAGGGTGAAATAGTTCTCTGTGTGTTATGTTAAGTTGTGATCTCCTGAGGGTGAATAGGGAGAGCGTGGACAGTGATATTGCATTTGTGCTTGGATAAGGTATGAACTCTTGAGAGTGAACAGGGGAAAGTTGAGTATCAAGTTATGGTCCTCTCAGGACGAAAACCCCTTTTTGTGTTGCCTTTTTGTGAGATTTAGATCTGGTCTCCTGGGAGACAATAGGGGAAATCTGACATTATGGATTGACCCTCTCAGGATGATAATCCCCTTCGCATTAGGAAAAGGAAAAAGGAATGGGCTGTGACAATGTGCCCTCAGGGGCTGAAGAGATAGATAAATTATATGATCTTTTGGAGGCACACCAATCTTCGTCCCTCAGTCCAGGGGCGAGACTGGGCGAAAAACCACTGGTTTCAACCACAGAGTGTGGTGGATCGGATAAGGGTATGGCAGAAGGAAGCTAAGGTTAAGAAAGGAAAAGGAAAAGCTATAATTTGTGCAGTGTTAGGAGCGAGTCTGGCAGCTGTGATGGAAGAGAAAAAGAAGTCTATTCAAGCTGACACTTTAATAGACTCATTGCGGATGGTCATACAGACCCTGCAGAACCAATTGAGAGACACCAAAGAATTATTAGAGGAAAGGAATCAAAAGAGAATATTGAAAGATGAGTTGAGGGAATACATTTTGGTGGAGATGGATACACATGCCGAGGCAGAAGTGAAACTTTTGGAGAAGGGGATATGTCAAATCTATCCCCAAGGAGATTTGCAGAAGGCAAAGGAAACTGTAGAAAGCCTCCCCCATATGTATCCGCTGGTTAAAACAGAGTATGTGTATGGGGATGATAGTGATAACCGTCCTCAGGTTATCACCAAGGAAGTCTCATTTAGAGCAACTGAATTGGCAAAGCTGAAAAAAGCTTTTTCAAGGATTGTCAAAGAATCAGAGACAGAGTATGTGTCTTTGTCAGGAGGGGATGGAATTTTGATGTCAGAGAAAGAAGCAGAAGGATATTGGGGACCTGGTGTGTTTCTAACCATGGCGACCGCCAAGCCCCATGGTCATTGACTCAGAGAGATGCATACTGGGCTGGAGAGCTGAACCCCTTGGAGAGGGGAGATCCCCTTGCCATAACAGGCACAGTGGATCAGTTAGTGGAAAATGCAGAAGGCAGCTTGTCTGCAAATGATGTATGATCGGGAGCTCAAGCCCAACCAAGACTCCCCAATGATGATGCCTGTGGACCCAGAGAGGATGACTCCCCTGATATGAGGACTCCCTGACTCCCTGAAACCCATTGCTATTCAATTGCAGGGGAAGATTCAAAACACTCCTAATGGAGAAAGAATGACAGCCACTCTGGAGGGGATAATGACTCCTGACCATCAACGGCCATGGAGGAAAGTATGGACATGGGGAGATGTAGCCCAGGAATTGATTAATTTTGGGAGAAAATGTGGCCCCACTGGGGGATCGTTCCAAAGAACTGAGACCAGGGTTGTACGGGCTGCAGAGCAAATTAGTGGGCAACAATCATCCATGAGAAAGGGACAAGGCTTAGGATCACCCCGATTTCAGAATCCTGGGAGAGAGAGGCCCTTAACTAGATTGGGATTGTGGCAACTAGGACTTCAGAAAGGCATTCCTTGGAAACTGATGGATGGAATCACGACTCAAAAATTAGAACAACTTGTCGAGAAATGGCCAGAGCGAAAGGTCACTTACAAACCAACCCCTAGTACTCCACCCTTAATAGATCGTGGGGAGGAGTCGACTGGAGAAAAGGAGGTAATGGGAAATTAGACCCTCCACTCCCCGAAGGTGAGGGGGGATGCAGAAGATGGATGTTTGTAAGACAACTCACCTGCAACACAAAAGGAGATTTACTGATTACTGTTGCTGTAGGACCAAGGAAAAGACTGGTAACATTTTTAATGGATACTGGGGCACAAATTACCTTGCTAACGTGGACTGAAGCAGAACAATGTGGAATTGCATTTCCATCCAAAAATCTAATTGTCCTAAATGCCCTGGGGAAAACACATTCAGTACCTATGACTCCAGTGAAACTATGGTGACCAGGAGAGGAAAACCCAGTCAACACTATGGTGGCCATAGGATCTTTTCATATGAATCTCTTAGGCATAGACATTTTGAAGGGTAGGCAGTGGGGGGACACCCAGGGGAACTAGTGGTCTTTTGGTGTCTCCCAGATCAGGCAATTGACTGAAAAATCAGACACGGAGGTGCGTTTATTGCAAGCAGCACCTACCCTGCCTCCCTCTAAATTAACAAATGTTAAACCCTACCTATTGCCTTTAGGAGAAAGGGAGAGAATCGCATCAGTTCTGGAGGATCTGAAAAAACAAGGAGTTGTAGTTCCCATTCACCCCCCCTTCAATTCTCCAGCATGGCCGGTCCATAAACCTAACAGCAAATGGAGATTGACAACAGATTACAGGAGACGCAATGCCAATACAGGTCCACTAACAGCTGCTGTACCAAACATTACTGAATTGATAGCAAACATTCAGGAACAATCCCACCCTGTCATGGCAACAATTGATGTTAAAGATATGTTTTTCATGGTTCCTTTACAACCTGAGGACCAGGACTGCTTTGCCTTCACCTGGGAAGGACAACAGTACACTTCTACATGACTCCCTCAGCGATACAAGCACTCCCCCACGCTAGCTCACCACGGTCTAGTGAAAGAGCTGGAAACAATCCCTAGAAAAGCAGAGGTGATTTATCAATACATAGATGATGTACTCATAGGAGGGAGTCAGGTAGAGGAAGTTAGAGAAACTCAGAAGGACATCATCACCCATCTAGAAAGTATAGGGTTGACAATCCCACCTGAGAAAATACAGACCCCTTCAAGTGAGGTAAAATTTTTAGGGATCTGGTGGAAGGGAGGCATGACATGTATCCCACTGGATACTCTCTCCTCTCTTAATCAGATCAAAATGCCAGGGTCAAAGAAAGACTTGCAACATGCACTAGGATTGCTTGTGTTTTGGAGGAAACACATTCCTGACTTTTCAATTATTGCTAGGCCCTTGTATGACTTATTAAGAAAGAAAGCTCAGTGGGAATGGACTCAGGTCCATGATGACGCTTTACAGCTGTTAGTGTTTGAAGTGACTGCTTATCAAGCCCTGGGTCCAATTCACCTGACAGATCCGGTTCAAATTGAGTGGGGGTTTGCCAAGACTGGACTGTCCATCCACTTATGGCAGAAGGGTCCAGAGGGTCCTGTTAGGCCCATTGGTTTTTATTCTTGTAGTTTTAAAGATGCTGAAAAAAAGGTACACAGCTTGGGAAAAAGGTCTACTTGTAGTCAGTCTAGCTTTAAGAGAAGCCGGACGCACCATTCAGCAACAATCAATAATTCTCAGAGGCCCATTTAAGTGATCAAAGCAGTTTTGGCAGGAACTCCACCCTGTGAAGGGGTCGCCCAGAGAGCCTCCATGCAAAAATGGTATGCACAAATAGAACACTATTGTGAAATCTTTTCTGTAACTGAAGGAGCCACAAAAGTGTTAAATATACAGGATGAAGCAGACCCGAATAGGGAAACACCTGAGCTTTTGCCTGTGATATAAGTAGCTCCTCCATTTTCTGAACAATTGCAAAATGTCTGGTTTACTGATGCCTTGTCAAAGCGAGAGGGAAAAATTTGGAAATACCGAGATGTGGCACTTCAGGTAGACACCAAGGAACAGATCATTACTGAAGGAGAAGGTAGTGCACAAGTAGGAGAATTGATTGCTGTGTGGAGTGTTTTCCAACATGAGGCTCAATCTGCTTCTTCTGTCTATATCTATACTGACTCTTACGCTGTGTTCAAAGGTTGCACTGAGTGGCTTCCGTTCTGGGAACATAACAGGTGGAAGGTCAATAGAATACCTGTGTGGCAAAAGGAAAAATGGCAAGATATCCTTACCATTGCCAGACAAGGGAAATTTGCAGTAGCACGGGTAGCATCTCATCATCAGGAGGACACCCCCGTGAGCTGATGGAATGCTGAGATGGATGAACTAGCCCAGCTGGATTCCCTAAAAAGCACTCAAATAGTAGAAAGTTGGGAACATCTGTTAGAAAGGCTACATGTGAAATGGAAACATTCAGGAATTAAAGAACTGTATTGTGAGGCACAAGCCCAAGAGTGGCCAGTTACCAGGGAAGAATGTAAAACTTGTGTATCTTCTTGTGAACAATGCTGCGTCCATCTGGACAGACACCTGCTGGAGAGTGACCCCCTGCACTTAAGAGAGGGAAAAGGCTTATGGGAGGCCTGGCAGATTGATTACACTGGCCCCTTTCGAAAATCAGAAGGAAAATACTATATATTGATAGGCGTAGAGATAGTATTCTGGGCTAGTGCAAGCTAAAGGCAACAGGAGAAAACACCATAAAAGCTTTGAAAGAATGGTTTGGAATTTTCCCTAAACCACAGTCAATCCAATAAGAATGGCTCACATTTCAGAGCCAAAGTGGTCCAAGAGTGGGCAGCCCAGGAGGGAATTTCATGGGTGTTTCATCCTCTGTATTACTCACAAGCGAATGGAATTGTGGAAAGAACAAATGGTCTACTAAAACGCTTCCTCAAACCACATAAGCCAGGATGGGCTGAGCGAGTGTGGGATGCAGTGACCAGCGTCAATAGTTGCTGGGGGGTAAATGGGTGCCCAAAGATCACAGCCTTCTGTCCAAAACCTCCAACAATCATGCCAGACCCACATGGTCCTGACCACTCCAGCAACTCATTCCATTTCCCAGGACAATCTGTCTTGGTTGAACTCCCCACAGTGGGCAAAGAGCCACTGGTGTTGGACACCCCTCTTAATAAATACACCTGGAAGGCAAAAGATGCCTGTGGGAAAACTCACAAGATTCACACTAGATGGATTGTTCCTTCTTTCTAACCTGAGAAGCGAATTTGTCTTTTGTTTCACTTTCAGGAGGAAACAGGCGACACAGACACACCCACAGAAGAAGTGAAGCAGACTTAGTGTAATTTGGTTAGGATGTATATGCTATCTTTTATTATAGTATTTTGTGGTTTTACCTATGAGAGTGAAGGGAAACCAATTCCCCCATTTATGGTCTTGGTCACTTGGAGCACCATGGGTAAAACAGCTTTTATTTTATCTATTATGTGCATTTGCTGCCTTGATGTTTTTGCCCTGTATTATTCCTTGCTTTGTTCAGTTAATCCAACATGTATCCAACATGCAATTTACCTCTATGGACTCACCTGATGGTGTAAAACAGATCTGTGTTGTTCACCAATCAAAGTCTGCCGCTGTATCAATTATTTAAAACTTTTAAAAAAAAATATATATATATGTCTTGGTTTATATTTAGGATAGGTGCTTTTAGGCCTAAACAACACATGCGCTTTGGGCTGGGGGTATGGAAATCCTTTTTCTTGCTGTGTAGATGGACCCCTAACTCAGGCGAGTTGAACCACCATTTTGGAGCTTTGGAGTTTATTGCAATCATGTACATGGATTGTATTTCTGCATTAGCCTTAATTCTTGTTTTGTCGGCTATTGCCTTATTTGTTACAGTAATGTTTCTTTTTTGTTGTCAGTTTTGTAAATTACCTATGCGTTCCTCTGCTGCTTCCCCCGAAACTTCCTCTGTTGTTTCACCTGAGCAACAACCACTGCGTTCTTCTGATGATTCCCCTGAGTCTCCTCAACAATCATCATCTTCTTCAACTGCTTTACCTGAACCTCAGCCATCATGTTCTTCTACTGCTTTACCTGAACCTCAACTGCCCTCATGTTCTTCTGTTGATTCTCCTGAATCTCAAGTTTAGTTTGTAAGATGTCTTTATGTTGGAGAACGGCTTGCAGAGAGCAAGGCCATGGGTCTCTGCAGAAGCTGATTGCAGCCATCGGAGGTAAACAAAGGAAAAAACCCAGGGTACAGTTTTGCTAACAAAGGACTGTTATGTTAACAAAGAGAGAAACTGAGGTACACAATGGCCTTGAGTGTGATAGTAAACAACCTTGGGAAAGAAGGCAGGCCAGAAGAAGGAAGGTGTTTATGCATACCTGAAATACCACAAGGGGCTGGGGTATTATAATGTAGCCTTTTACATGTATCCAATAGATTTGTGAGTAGTATGCATGATTATTGTAGAGTGCTTATATAAGGTGTGATTTCTCTCAATAAAGTTGAAGTTTGCTCTATCATTCACAGTGAATCGGCTGCTTGCTTCCTCCGCCCGCTGCATCTTTGTTTTATAAAGTTAATTAGTTTTAATATTGTTATAAATAATAGTATAGTTCACTTGTTTTGGTTTGAATTTAGAATAGAATTTTCTAGGCTCACATGACACGTGCACTTTAGGACAATGGCAGGGGGTGGAAAGCCATTTTCCCCTCTGTGCATGCTGTTCCCAATCCCAGCAGACCAGAGCAGCCGACTGTGGACTTGCAGGGCTCCAACAATTTTGTGGTATTTTCTGTTTACGATCATGGAAAAATGGATTGCGTTTTAATAATAGTTTTAATTCATGTTGCCTTTATTGCCCTGTTGGCTATTATCTTGCTTATTATTGTTATACTTTTGTTCTGTGCCTGTAAATGCATGGAGACAGTCACTGTGTCCCTCTGCTGATTCATCTGAACCTCAAAATTAGTTCATAAAATGTTCTGGTTTTATGAAGTCAGTTTTAAACATGTTAAAATTGGTTTTGGTTATATGTTTGTTAGAAAGAAATGTTTAAATACTGTTAAGGTTATATGTTTCCTAAATAAAAATGTTTCTAGTTGTTAATATTGTTAAGAATATATAGTTGTTACACAAAAATATTCATTGTTGTTAAGAATACTGTTAAAAGATGTTTATTAATTAAGACTTTGCCAAAAATTGTATTTGTTATTGTATTGCGCACTTTTTCTAGCCTTTCTCTCTCTCTCTCTCTCTCTCTCTGCACTGTTATCTTTCATGCCACCACGAAGACAGCAATGTTGAGCCACGGGGTGGTGTAAGGGACTGTGTTGGACTGTATGTCTCAACATTGCTATCAGACCACCACTATCTCCTGGGATTGGAGTCCCATGGACAGGGAGAAGCCTATCCTCAGGAGAAGAGGAACTGTCCCAGACGAAACCATGATGTTGGAGAATGGCTTGCAGAGAGCTAGGCCATAGCTCCCTGCAGGAGCTGGTCGGCCATAGCTCCCTGCAGAAGTCAGCCACAGCCACCTGAGATAAACAGGAAAAAACCCAGGCTACAGTTATACTAATAAGGAAGGAGATTCAAGGCTCAGTGATGCTAACAGGGACTGTTGTGAGAACAAAGAGATAAGTTGGGGCGCATTATGACCTTGGGGGTGAGAAATTAAAACAGCCCTGGGAGGGAAACAGGTTCAAAGGAAGAAAAATGTTTATGCATACCAGAAATGCTACAAGGGGCTGGGATATTACAATGTGACCTTTTAGATGTACCCAATGGCTGAGATATTATAATGTAGCTTTTTAAATGTATCCAATAGAGTTGCAAGTAGTGTATTGTAGAGTGCTTATATAAGGTGTGATTTCTTTCAATAAAGTTGAAGCTTGCTCTATCATTCACATTGAATCGGCTACTTGCTTCCTCCGCCCACCGCACCATGACATCTGCCTGCAGATAAATCGGGACAAAGAAGACGTGCAGTCCAGTACGACCACCATGAACATCGGGGCATGTGCACTTGAAGGACCATGAGATAATAGTCCATGGAAATGGGTGGACTGTTTGGAGAAATCTGGGACCATAAAAGGACTGTGTACTTCTCTCCACATTCTCATCTCTCTCTGGACATCTCTCCACATCTCTTCACATCTCTGCACTTCTGAAGCTTGGAGCACCATCATCTGCACGAGGATCAGGCCAATGGTACATCGCTGGATTTGTGGTGGTGGTAACTAGCCTTGCTGCATCTCTGCTGTTCTTCTTGCTTAGAGATTCTGACTTTTCCTTCCTTTTCCTCTCTGTCCTATCGCTATTACCAGTTGTATACTAAATAAATTTCACAAGGTTGTATGGCATCTGACCTCATTTCTGTCTTAATCTCGCCCTTGGGATTGTTGAAGAACCCTCCCCGATATTGGATCAGGACAAGTTCTTTAATGCAACCATTAAAAGAAGGACCTCTGAGTGGGATGAGTAAAGAAGATCAAGGATATCTTGTCTCCTTTCCCTTTGTGTTAGGTGCTCATTAAAAAAAAAAAAAAAAAGCAGAGCAGTCATCAAAAAAGATACCTACAGTAGCAGTTTGCATTGCAGAAAAACCTTATGCTTCACTTTGAATAATATTTGCATTCCCAGCAGAAGTTTATATGACAGAAAAACTGTTCTTCATTTTAATTGATTGTGTTCCCAGCAGAGCAGCAGTTCCCCACCAGTATGTGAATGCTTAGAGAGACAAAAGAATAGGTTTTTAAACCAAAACCTTTTCTAAATTTTCATAACAGAAGTAAATTGGCTGTTCTGCCTGTATATTTAACATTCCACAGCATCATGTTTTGCCATGCAAACCAAGGATGTGGATGAATAAGCACGGACTGCGGTTGTAGAAACAATTCACTTTCTAACTGCAGCAGCTGTTTCCTTCTACTCTCATGTCATAACATGAGAAGTTAATACGAACAGTAATGGGGAGTGCTGTGTATAGGAGAGGGATGCTGCATATCCATGCTTCTTACACAGTACTTGTGTGACTAGGACATAGGAATCCACTGTGCACAAACTGAGTAGGTTTTCTGTGTCCCCAGTATGTCCTGTAGTAAATCTGTCCTAGTACAATCCATCTTTTAAAAGGCACTGTAAGCAGTGCCCCATGCCTGTAGTTCACAAAAAGTAGTGTCTACTCCTACCCTCTGATTAAGCCTTAATTTATCAGAGGTTTTCACAACACTGAGTGATAGAGAACAGACAGCAAGCATCTCATGAGATAGAAATCTTAATTTATTATTGTTTTCTCTCCATAAAGCATCAGTGTGTGCATAGATGATCAAATGATACCCACCCAACTGGGAAAAGGCAGGAGTGAAGGGAAACAGGCAGAGTATGCACATGGCATCTCTGCAGTGACAATGGTGGGAGAGTGTAACAAATAAACCCCATGCCTGTGAATCTATCATTCCTTCTCCAGGCCTGTAGTGGATTGAGAGGCAGAATGAGAAGCAATGTGTCCTGAATCACTTCATAGCATTGCAAACTACTACATTGGAATGAAGATTTCTTAGCAACTCTGTTTTAGCAAACACCACAAGCAAAGATGAGTTCAGCTTTATTTACAAGGAATTTGTAAGCTCATTACAAGCTCATTTACAAGGAAATTGCATGAAATTCTAGTCTGACCAGCCTAGAAACTGTTCATGAAAGTATACTAAATGCTGAGGACTGTAAATCTGTGTCAAAACCAAAACTTCTTGCATTATGGAGAGACAAGCATGACACAGTTGTTAATAGTGTGGAGAGGCAGGAAAATTGGAAAATTAGGACACCCTGCTCAAGGTGTGAAAATTACATGTAAGTATAAATAACATCTACTGCTTGTAAAGTGAATGTAACTGCTTTCTTGTCACTTTGCTAATAGCTTTAGAGGGCCATTGAATAGAGCGACTTGGTGGATACCTGGCATTTAGCCAGTCAAACCATCACATGTATCAACAAGTTACTGTTCACAGGCTATATATTTATCAAGATGTTTAGGGTTTGTTAAGTCCATAAAGGTACGGTCAGAAGCTAAAATAGCTTTATATTTTACCTGCTTGTGCATTTTCAACCTTTTGTCCCATCCCAGATGAAATGGATTAATAGCAGTCGACACTTGCTGGGAAAGTGCCATCTTTCTTTTTTAGATAGATTTTTGAGGCGTGTGTTTCTTATCGGAGCCTGAAAGTGTTAAATTCACTGCAGGGGGAGGAAATAGACTATATTTTTATTGTTGATTCCCCGTACTTGTTTACATCTAAAACCTTATAGTCTTATTGAGAAACTGTCACTTCTGCTAATGTTAGCGGGCCTTTACACAAATATATTGCAGCAATGTTGTGGGTACATCTATGCAACAATTACTTACATTGCATAAATATATAGTTTCACTTAGCACTAAGAGTTTTAAATGTCTTCATAATTTGTTTGGTTTCTTCTGATATAATATAGTGCTATCTATTGCAGCTTCCCTATCATGGTCCATCTTTCTTGATCTATTTCATTTTCATTTCCCTGCCTAAAATATTTCTTCTTCTTTCTGTATCTCCTACTATCTCACAGCCTTACCCATCCTTCCCTAACCAGTCAGAAATTAATTAATGCTTATATTGTTTGAATGTTTTTTAAAATTACTTTTTTCTTATTTTATTACTACTTACTAATGTGTATTAGGACATAGCTGAGGATGACAGTGAGCTGAGCTTGTTTTTATGTACTAAGAAAATTATTTCGCTCTGGATTTTACTAATCTCACATTTAAAATCCTCATGGCAAAAGAGTTAGAAACTAATTTCAGACAAAGCAAAATTACTTACTCTCACACTTGTAGTAAATCTATGATGCTTTTTTGATATCTGCTTGGTGATTTAACAGCTGTGAAAATTGGGTCGTGGTAGGCAGCAGCTGATGCACTGGATTAGGCTATTTAAAAATTTTGGTTTGAGGAGGCAGGGCCAGGAGCAGTGTAATTTAGCTGCCTTTTTGGCAAGAAGAGCTGCAATCTGCTTTCTCCTTGGGCCACAGGTAAAAACTGCAGGTCTTCAGTCCCCAACAGCAGATTAGCTGAGTATGTGACACTTAACATTTGTGTTCTGATGAGCTTTTTAAAAAGGATTGTCCGGGTATGAAAAGAAAACCTAAACACAATTCACAACAAGGAAGAATTGTTTTTCAGATACAATCTGGGGATAGTTGTATAGCTCCATATCTGTCTATAAATAAGACCTTATTTTTCACTTAATCTGGCACATACTGTCAGGTATTAAAATTTATTGCAGAAAATTATTTTGTGGATGGCTTTTTTTTTTCTTCTCCTAGTCATACTGATTAAACTCTGCACTCTAACTATTACACAGTTGTTAAAACTTCAGTAAAAAGTCTTTTAAGAGAGTAACATACAATAATTGTCATACTTAATTTAAACTAAAATTTGAATTTAGGATTTTTAAAAAACAGCTTAACAAATGAATAATTACTGAAGCTATTAAAAAAAAAAAAAAAAGACAAGTGGAAGAAAAGTAGGCTTCCAATTTCCCTTGCAAGGCACTGGTAGTCTGTTTTTGCAGGTCACTCAAGCCCCAATACTAGAGATCATTTTGCTTCAGATAAAAAAATGTGTATACCTCCCTGAGTTATGTACCCCTGTGGAACATGAGTATTTGCTGTAAGGGTAAGTGCATACTTAGTGCTTTCCTGGGGACTCAGTATTTTGAAATGGAATGAAATTGGCCACATTGTCTGTCTGTCTGTCTGTTCATCTCCTAGGCCCACATGTTTTCTGTCCACTTGCCTAATATCAGCGTTTACATGAAGATTGAGTTAAGCTGATGAGGATCAGTCATCTGTAAGTGATGGCTAAGTTTGATTATGCTGCTTCTGCAAAATTATTTCTTTAAAGATGTCAAAATTGTGACATAAGCTTCAAGTGGATTATGACTGCCTTTTTTTAATGGCAGTTTGTTAGCCTGTTTGACTGTTGGCTGCTGTTTAAGAAATACTTCTGTTGTGAGACTGAGTCTTGCAGGCGAAAGTGGATTGTTGTTCTAAGAATTTAGAGGATATCTGACAGAGCATTACATGTCCAGCATTTTAAGGAATATATAGCACTTTGAGAACTTAGAGTGCTGTATGAGATCCATAGATGTTATGGTAAAGTAGTAGCCAAAGTTCATCTGGCAGATTTAGTAAGCAAAGAACCCCACTGGAGAAATAGGATCATTTTTCATACCACATTTCTTTCCCCTTTGGGGCCTACTCAGACCTCATGCTGTCTCTAAATTATTAAATGAGGTCTGCCTTGATCATCCAAAGGTCATGGTGCCTAATGTGTTTTAATGTGATGAAAGTGTCAGACACAATTATTTCAGTAGTAAAACATGGCTTTATAGCCCTAAATGTAATAAATGATAAATTATGCTGTAGACTGCTGTAGTCAGGGAAATTTCTGCACCATTAACGTTTGGTGAGGAAGTTCATGTCCTCTTTAGGTAGGAATGGGAAGCACTGGGCTGAAGGTGGTATGATATGCCCCACCTCCATGATTGTTATTACTTCTCATTTGAGAAATTATATATCAAATGGATGTACAACCTCAAAATTCCACTTTCCCTCTCAGGTAAAACCAGGCAATATTATCTTTGCTGGTATCTCTATGCTGAGAAAATTTCAAGGCACATTTTAGGCATCAAAACATCTTTAATCTTGATTCTGAGAAGGGTGCGTACTGTCAGAAACAGATCTGTTTCTATACAGTTTGCTACTGAAATTTCAGATTTCTGCCATGAAAAATATAAATAGCTGTGGATGATAGAAGTGGGTAACCCAGGAGGGAGTAATAAAACTGACTAAATTGGCATGTTCTGTAATCTGTCTAAAGGAGCAAGATTTTACAATTAACTGTGCTTTTATCTGTTTCCTGTCTGTAAGCAGGAAAAAAAAAAAACAACAACAAACAAACACAACCAAAAAAACCCAAACCCAACTAACCAGACAATAGCAGGTAAGCAGAAAAGAGATGGATCAATTTTAGTTCTGGTAACTTTGCTCTTGAAAGACAAAAAGCAATGCCTAGCTGTGGTAAATATTATTGATAAACCAAAGACCTACCTGTACAAGACCATTTACATTTGCAGCATATACTGAATTGTTACAAACTTAGCTGACATATAGAGAAGCAAGTACTTCCAGTAGCAAGGAAGTAAACAATTTACACCTGTGAAAAGTGATCCTTCTGGGAAAGATATTGCCCCTTAAATGGCAATTCAGTGGTTTTAGTAGTCCTGGATTATTTATGGGGAATCATTTCTCATGGATTGCAGTTTCAGAATAGAAAAAGAGGCTTCCTGTTCTCTGAGTAGAAGGAAGAGACTGTGCAAATTAGTTTGCACATAAGAAAAGTTGGCCAAATTTGGATATCTGGCTTCCTCTGACCAAGGAATCCTCTTGAGTGCAAAAATTTAAAGCCTCGAATCAAAGCCCTCAAATCTGACAGAGTTGGTGAGGAGAAGTGAGCAAAGTTCTCTCCACTGTTCAATGGTTCTTACCTGAGAGTCATGCAGTTTTCAAGGGAAATCTGTTGAAATATACTGATAACACAAATAATGGGAGGCATATTTAATTCTGAGGCAGACAAAGACATCTAGAAAAAAAGTAGAGAGCAGTAGACAAATCAGAATAGTGAGGCTGAAACAGAGTAAATGCCATAGTGGTCCCTTTGGGAGCAGATAATCAAATGTATAAATATAAGTTTAATGTCAGTATAAGAGTGATGATTAGGAGATGGAAGTGGAGAAATGATGTAAGGGAAGATACAATTTGTGAGTGAGCATCTAATTGAACTTGACTGTATAATTCAATACTGCTGTCAACTGCAGTGTTCTAGCATATGGACAGAGAACTGGGTGTAGGAGAGCTGTTCCACAGTGATTAAAGTACACCTGGAAAACATCTGCTTTGGTCTCTGCACTTTTAAAAATAAGACATGTGACTGTTGCAGCAAGATGGAAAATCAGACCTGAAAGATGTAATCAAAATAACAAAAGTTCTTTTCCTCACTTATGTAAAGTGTGCCTGTCACGCTACTGCCACCATAAAGTTAGAAGACATGTAAAGTCAACCAGTAATCTGAGTTCACGCTGTTTAAAAAAAAACATTGTTCTTTTATTTTTCATTCAAAAAGGAGTGAAGTTTCAGAAATAGTGGAGAAACCCAGTTCTATCCTCGAAGCTTTTAGCATATTTAGTTATAACTTTTAGCTTTTAGTTACAATAGAAAAGCAATCTGAATACAGAAAAAGGTCCCACTATGCTGACAACAAAGATGTTAACCAAGCCTTTCAAAAGCAATCAGTAACAGCAGATATTGGTGGCAAATACTGTGTAATTTCAACAATGATCCATATTTTAACAAAATCAGAATTTGCAAAAATTTAGTTTCTTTTCAAGACATCTCAAATTATTTGTTTATAGATAGAATATTTGCTGCAGAAAACCTTGGTCCTTTATTTTGACTGAGAAATACAGAATACTAGTCCTGGAAGGATATTTATCTCCAAATTGTATGGTAGACCTCACTAGGCTTCTTCTGTTTTGTGGATATTATTTTTTTCCTGTGAAGGAGGATGTTAAGCCCAAATGCTACCTGTGGAATTATACTTTTTTTTTTTTTTTTTTTAAATATTGATACTAAATGTGTTTTTAAAAATTAAAAATGGAGACCTATGCAAATTACAGTAAAGCCCTTAATCTACCAAAGTTCTTCAGCAAGTAAATATCTCATCGGCTTTAGTATAATAATTCTGGGGTTTAAAGTTAAATATATGAACAAGGGATTTGATAAAGTAAAGTCATGTTAGAGATGCTGTCCGAACTGATTTGTTATTAGAGTGATTTCATTTCTGTGCTGGTGGTTGTGGGGGTTTTGCCATGTATTTTAAGGTTTTTCCTTTAAAACTGTGAAATACCTAGTAAAGAAAGGATTAGTAGCTATGGAATAGAAAACTTATTATGGTTGTGCCCTGTTTATGACAGAAGGAGTTATGTGCCATACTTCCTGCACACTTCAGTGGAGTTTGCTTTGCTACTGAGTCAGCACATATTCTCATCATCCCTGTTTTTCTAGGCAATCAAGGCACAGAGTGTAAAAACAACTTATCCACATCCTGTCCAATGACACTGGTGGGCCCAGGAATGCAGTCCACTCTCTTAATCTGACCTGCAGACAATCAGCCCTGCTGCATCTCCCCTATATCTCATTGAAATATCCTCACTAAACCAGTGACAAATTAATTATAATGCTGTTATCTGCAGTTCCAGGAACAGCTGTTGTTCTGATGGGATTCAAAGATTGAGATCATTACTTAGTAGGGACAAGCTTTGATGATTTGAGAGATTGCCCCAGCTTCAAGTAGCTGAATGTGTAATCCCTGAGATCAGCAACCTCACATTCAGATATGCCCTATGTCATAAATCTGCATTTATAAGATCACTATTCTATTAATCTTTCCTCCCAAATATTTTCCCACATAAAAAGTTTATTGATTAAAAAACATGAACATCTGACAACATTCTAACATGGCTGTTGAAAAAGTCCTCTGAGAAAAAATTATATCCTGCATCCATGCAAAGGAACCATTAATGCCATCCTGTTTAGGGCCTTGGCACACTCTTGTAAAGTTCTTTACTCTTTAGTGTTTTGTATAATTTTATATGTACCAGATTAAATGTCTGCCAGGTCACATTATAAAGTACCCCAGCTGAGTCCCCTTTTCAGTTCTAAGACCAGATTCCTGATGGTTTATGCCTCCTCTTTGCATTTTTGTTATGAGATGCTTTGCTACCTTCTCAGGAGATAGAAGTTTGTTGTTTGCTTATGGCATTTTTGATCTTAACTTGCAGTTTCCTTCCAGATCCACATACTATTTTGTGGCAGGCAGAGGAAGCAAACAGCCGATTCAATGTGAATGATAGAGCAAGCTTCAACTTTATTGAAAGAAATCACACCTTATATAAGCAGTCTACAATACACTACTTGTAACTCTATTGGATACATTAAAAAAACTACATTATAATATCTCAGCCACTGGGTACATCTAAAAGGTCACATTATAATACCCCAGCCCCTCGTGGCTTTTCTGGTATGCATAAACATCTTTCTTGCTGTGAACCTGCTTCCCTCCCAGGGCTGCCTTCTCCTCTCAC
>NW_020799110.1:26601747-26677109 GCF_003259725.1 Athene cunicularia
CTCTGTGCAAGTACTTTGGGTGATGTCAGTGAAGGATCTTTTCACAAAATACTAAAAAGGTTATGCAGATCATAATGAGTTAGGCCCACGATGGCTGTATCTAATTTATGGTTCCTAACAGTGTCTGTAAATCCTTTAAAGTCTTAATAATAGTTTTAAGTTGTTGCAGGACAATACACACAGGTGATTTGGTTTACAAGGTTAGTTTTAGGGTGGGTTTCAGGGTGGGTTGTGCTACAGTGGTGATTAAGACAAATTTGATCCAATTTGTATTCCTTATCTGTTACAACCCCAAAATGCAGTCGGGGTTTTCTAATATAAATGGATGAATATTTGCTACCCAATTTTCTAGGCCTCTTACATTAATGAAATCCTTGCTTTAAATTGCTACAGCATGACCATCAACCCTGAAAAGCATTTGAGGTACCGGAGCTAACAGCCAATCTGCTCACAGATATTATGGTTACATCTGCACCAGTATCTAAAATGCCTGTCAGCTCAACAGATTTTTTTTTTTTTTTGCTTTAACGAGAGTACATTTTATCAGAAGTTAACCTTGTGTCACGTTTAAGTCCGAAAGTATTTAAGGAGTACCTGCTGAACCAAATCCTGAGTAATTGCGGCTTCTTGGCATAACATTAAAGGGAACCACTGTAAAATTAACAAGCTGAATAATTTTTTGATCCTTTTGTTACTGAACACAGGGGTACAGACCATAATTTTGATTTTTCTCTTCATAATCAGCATCTACAACTCCTGGTAAAACAAACAACCCCTGTAAGGTTGCAGATAATTTTATTTTTTTTTTTTTTTTAAACAATATTCCATTAGGCAGATGGTTCAGAGGTGCACTCTCCCCGCAGAGTATGCACCTAAATTCAAAACAACAATCAACACAGAATTACTGCCTCCCGTTAGAGGAGGTATTTTACCCGTAACAGAACACTGAGCCCAAACCAACCGCAGCACCGGTGACCCAGTGGGCGGGCACTCGGACCCTGTAGTTCCTCGCCGGCCGCTCCACTGGCCGGAGAACTCCGCAGCTGCAGTGGGCTGCGTCTCACACACAGACACAATCACACAACTACACAAACACACAAAGGAGCTCCTGACACTTACTACTCACAGCATAAAATGACAAATATTACCAATAGGAGTACTCTATTAAGAACATATAAAGCCTATGCTGCATAACCCTGCGCTTTTGGCGGGGGGTGGGGTGCCGAGAGCGCAGTGCCGGGCTCAGCCTCAGGCGGCCGCTTCACGCCGGGGGAGCTCGGGGAGGCCCCGGGCCTCCGCCAACTCCGGATGTTAAGCATAGAGATCTACACCAAGGTTTTCCAGGTAGAGTGCTGTACCAGCATGAATGCCGCTTTTTTCTTAAAAGTGTTAGCCAATTTTTACGGGGTCAGTCGATATCCCTGAGCCATCACCTCCAGTAGAGCTGTTTTAGTCTGAGTTTTTGCAGCCCGTTCTTATTAATGCTTTTCTCTAAATCTTTAATAACAGAAAAATGCTGTTCTTCACAACGTGGCTGATGACTTGGCTCATAGCTTACAGGAGAAAGAATTTTTCTTGTCATGTCCATATTCCCTTGCGCCAAGGTTTTTTCACCTCACTTTTATCTACGGATCATCCCCAATTAAGGGAGGACACAGACCAGACAGTCCAGATTCTTTTTCAGGATTTACAGCATCAGGGTCTAAAAGATTATCACACCATTCTGCCTCTTCAAACAATAAATTTGGCTCTTCAAAGTGTCCCTTAGCCTTGCCCAGACCAATCAGTGCGGCTAAGTTTTTTATCGGACTTACTCCCCGCTTGTCTAAAAAGCAAAAAAAAAATCTGAGGGCTACCTTTTATTCCTTATTCCTGCCCGGGCAGACTTTCTCAAATTCCTTTCCTGTATCGTAGCTGGACGACCTTCAGCAGTATCCGATCAGTAGCTAACGACCAGTGCTGGCTTTTCCTAGGTTTCCCCAAATTCAGCCTTCAATGAGAAATTCCTTATGGCCTTTCCTGCTTATATCAAATCGGCCTATTCCTCGTAGCCCCCTCGGTCCGCAATATCTCCTAAAGCAATATTGTGGATCCGCTGCTCCAATGTCAGACTTACAAATCCCGGCACTTCAGGAGACGGCACACATCTCCTGCCGTACTGCCTTCGACAGTGACCTTATTGCCTTCCTGCTCCGAAACTTTTCTGTTCCGCCGCTTCCCGGGTTCCGTCTGGTGGAAAAGCAGGGTTCGGGTAACCCTGTTTGGTGCGCCACTTGCGGCAGGCGGAGGAAGCAAGCAGCCGATTCAATGTGAATGATAGAGCAAGCTTCAACTTTATTGAAAGAAATCACACCTTATATAAGCAGTCTACAATACACTACTTGTAACTCTATTGGATACATTAAAAAAACTACATTATAGTATCTCAGCCACTGGGTACATCTAAAAGGTCACATTATAATACCCCAGCCCCTCGTGGCTTTTCTGGTATGCATAAACATCTTTCTTGCTGTGAACCTGCTTCCCTCCCAGGGCTGCCTTCTCCTCTCACCCCCAAGGTCATAATGCGCCCCAACTTATCTCTTCGTTCTCACAACAGTCCTTGTTATCATCAATGTACGCTGGGTTTTTTCCTCTGTTTACCTCAGGTGGCTGTGACCGACTTCTGCAGGGAGCTATGGCCGACCAGCTCCTGCAGGGAGCTATGGCCTTGCTCTCTGCAAGCCGTTCTCCAACACTATTTCTAAGAGACCAATGATAAGTAAAGGAAAAAGTAAAGCTTACTGTCTATAGGTTGTCATGCAGAAGTCCCACATAACTGAACATGTTAGGGAATCTATGTATCAAAAGAAGTTGACATTTGTTGGCCTAAATTCCTGACCTTGTTCTTGAAGCTTCTTATGAAATGTATTCCTTCAGCATTTTCAATTTAATATGAATGTCACAGAAAAATTTGCAGTCTGATGGTGCTTTTATTTACTCAGAGGAAGCTTTTCTAATAAAAGTTTACATCATTCTAAAAGTACTGTGTATTTCCAATCACAGGCTACAGGCTGGCCTCAGGATGTTCAAAACTTGGCTAAAATATGTTCCAAATGGCAAAAAAAACCCCAACTTTTTAGTAAATCTGCCTAGATTTCCTGAAAAATGCTCCTGTGTCCATATTACTATCTTGACTTTCATCTTTTTGTGATGAAAGTTGAATTCAAACAACCTAGCTGATCTGTATAGTTCATTAGGTAAGGTTTGTTGGTTTGCCCTCTCTGTGGCCAAACGGGATATTATTTTTGGTAGTAGGTGTCTTTAAACCTCTCCAGCTGTTCATATTGCACAGCAGATTGAGCTCTCTGTAGCCTTCCCACTCCCCTCACCCCAGTGTGTGCTGCACAATCTTACTATTCTTTTTATTTCTTGTAAGAAATCAGGATTGCAAAGGTGAATTTAAAACTGCAAGGGAAAACCAAACTGGAGTTTTGAATGAGGCACAGCAAGGATTTTTAAGTTGGCTCCTCTTAGGGCTGCATTTTGGCACTCTGACTCTTGGCCAGCATATGTCCCTGTTCAGCAGAAGGAATCATTCAAACTATCTGTGCTAAGACTTGTCAAAGCCTAAATTAAAATGCAGCTATCTTATCTTGGTTTTATCCTAGGCTTTTACAGTGTATTTCTTGCTAGTAAACTGGGGATGAAGTTGGATGGGGGTGAATGATATTTATTTTGGCAATAATTGAGATTATTGATTATATATTTTACATCTGCTACATCTGTTCATCTACAAAATTAACATTTTATTTCATTTATGTCTCAGGAAAAAAAGAAACGGGTGATGACTTCTGCAAAAGGAGAGTCCCCATAGCATGATTGTCTTTTGACATAATATAAGTGACTTTTCTTTTTAACTAGTTGCATTTATGATCATGTTTTGGTGTGTGTCTCTTAATCTGCAGAATCTCTACAGAATGTTATCAGACTTTTGTCCCATGGATCCTAGCTGCACTTCATTTTATTACAATCATCTTCATTATAAGAAAACCTCTTAATTATGCTCAAAATGCTTTGAAGTTGAGAACAGTGCTGTGATGAGTTGAAATGTATATATGGTGTTTTCCCAAATGGCACAGAAAATAAAATGTACAGGGTGGTGCAGGAACGTGTAATTCTATGTAACTTGAAGAGTTTAGTTATTTCAGGGAGCCAGAACCATTGACTAGAATTCAGATCCTGTAAATTAAACTCCCTGTGCTGCAGCTGACTAGCCAAGTCACCTTAGAGAATATCCTTATTCTTTTTGTCCATTTTCCCTTTGATAAAATAAGAATGTGACCGCAGAGAGGCACAGTGAGGCTTAAACCATATTTTCACAAAGTGCTTGGGGATCCTCTAAGGAAGGGTGTGTATAAATGTGATTATTTATTATTTCATCATTTTAATCTTTTGAAGTGCATGAGGGTTGCTAGATTCTGACAGCTTGAATGCATACAGATGTCATAAAATTACAGACATGTTCGTAATTAGCAACAATATTGATGTTTTGAACCTGATGTTTTGAATCAGTTGGGCAAAATTTAGGGTTGCAGGTGTAGTGATAGCTGCCACAGAAGCATAAGTCTCAAATATTTTCCCTGAGGGGAGATTCACAGGATCATCAAAGAGATTTTAGCAATGGATATAACAAGCTGGTCTGCTTTCTTTAACTGGTTTCTTATCTGTATTCTTCAATCTTTTGATATGCAAAGATTGGTATTTTACTCTTAAATGTACTTTGGATTATATTTTATTTTTTAGCTTGAAAAGTAATTATTTGAAAGAAAGCGTGTGTATTTGTTGGTTTGGGGGGAAAAGAGCGGATGAGAGAAGGAAACTGAGTTCTGAGAACTGTTTTCAATAAATACTTGTAAGATGTTACAAGGCTGACCATTTCAAAAATCCTCATATAAGTTTAGCAAGAAGTGCTCCCTGTTGTTCAGGGATCGCAACTTTTTAAAAGAACTCTGGCCTCAGAAAGCAATCATAATAGCCAATACTGACAGATGGTATTAAAGACACAGACAGGGAACCAACAAGGTTTCCTCCCATTACGATCTCTCTCAGTTCATGCCTCGTGGATTAATTACTTGAGCTCTCACAGAAGGAATCCTGGCTTCTGGTGCAACAGATATGTTGCCAGATATGGTGAGAAATCACTCACCATTTTCAGCTTGTAGCCTGTGAATGTGTGTCACCCTGGTAACCGTTTGCACCTGCAAGCATGAGTCATAAGAGCTGAGGATTTTTTTTTTTTTTTTTGGTAGTCTTCTGAGCATCAGAAATTTTTCATAGACAAAGCCACGTAGAATAGAAAAGAGCTTTATTTGGACATTCTGGTTGCTTGGTGGTCATGACCAGTGCACCTACCCCAGTCTTCTCTGTCCCACTGGAGTGCACATAGACCCTTAGCCAGCAGCCAGCGTACATTTTCTTTATTTAATTTAAGCTGGTTTAGATGGTGATCATTATATCTGTACTTGATATATAGGAAAACAAGACCGAATTTGTCAGTACCTATAGCATTTCATTTTTAGGGTTGCCAAACATTTTCTAAAAAATGTAAAGAAATACTCTTCTCATAGCTTAAGAAAGGCACTTGTCAGAAGTAAAACATGTCTTAAAATTCAGTCAGTGTAGGGACCATGCTGATAAACTAGTGCTTTATTCTGCAGGTATCTTTCTAATAAGAATGGTATTTGTCCTCTTACAAAACCTATTTGATTTGAGGAGCAGGTTCTTATAAATTGGATAGCTTCAGTGACTTTTGAGGGGAACTGACAATTAACACCAGCTGAGGGTCTGTTTTGAGAGTTTTACCAATCAGATATTGCTGGTTTGTAGCACCTTTCATCCCTGTGTCTCACAATGATTTGCAAACATTAATTAAGTTTCATAGCACCCCTCTGATGTATGTGTTGTTAGTCTTAGAGATGTGTGAAATATTCATGACCAAATTGGAGGCATTCAAAGCTTACACCCCTCACAAGCTCAAGGATATTAAGAAAATGCAAAATTGTTTGAGATTATCCATATCAGAGAATTTGTCTGTCTTTTCCTTTCTTTGGATGTTCACAGCCAAAGTGTCTGTAATGTTTGTGTGTAGCCTTCTTGTTATTGTTCCAATTTTCAACAGAAATGATTGAAGTTCCTTCACATAATTGTTGTATTTAACTCTTTGTACTTCCCAATTAGCCAAATCTAAGATGAGTGACTCCCTGTGTACTCAAGAAAACTGCAACTTTAGGTAGAATTTATCTGGGCAAAAATTTATTATGAAACTGTAATGGGAGAAGGAAGCTGTAAAACAAGAAAACTTGTTATTGTTTGATTGCATCATAACTATAAAGGAATTTTTTCCTCTTCATACCACTGTGGGTGTTTCTATGTTAGTACTTCAGATTAATATTGGAGTTTTGAAGTGAATCTCTGCTTCCCATGCTTTAATTCGTACCACAGAGAGGTCTTGTAGTTCATGAACTCTGTTTCTTTTGAATGAAACTGAACTAAAAGATGAACCCCAGCCTCAAGTGGGCCATCAGTTCATGGGTCCAAATTAGACTTCACTGAGACCTAGCAGCAGCTGTTTAATTTCCTGGATCCGGTCCTCTTACTCTGCACTAATGGGGAATTAAACTGAGTCCCAAATACACCCTTCTTTAACAAACTTTCTAAGTCTCAGCAATCTGATATTTATGCTGACCAGAGTTTAAAGAACCAATATGCTCTTGTTTTGGGTCTCCTTCACATGATGTGGTAGGGAGGCTGACTTGAGTGACCCCATCTATTTTCTGTACTATGCTTTTTTGTTAGAGTATGCTTCACCTTATGTTGGAGTCTGTTTTGTTTACTCTCTATGTTGTTAACCTTTGATATGCATGGGTTTTTTGGTAAGTAATTAAGTTTGTTTTCCTTAAAACTGGTTTGCATGGTGTTGAGCAGCAATAAAATAGTTACTTTGGATTTGGCTGGTCTAACCTTGGGGTGATTAAGCTGCACGTATTTTCCAGATTGTTACTAGTCTCTAGTTTTGATATATAGTTTGTCAGTATAATTGAGCAAGCAGTGGGAAGGGGAAACTATGGCTATTGAAAAAAAGTTCTTATTGGAATATTAGAACTGTCTGTGTGATCCACTAGACTGGGTTCTCACAAGTATGCAGCAAAGAGGCCTACAGTGAAACTAATATACAAGATACTGGATGATTCACTGCTTCCAATGTCTACTATAATCTACATAATTTATCACCACTTGCTATGCGATCTTTGTTCACTGTATTAGAGTCACAAAAGTCTAAACTTCCCCTTTCAGAAAGTAGGTGAAGTACTTCAGAAAGGTGTTGAAGTACTTTGGGGACTTTTCTTTAGGAACAGTTGGCTTTCCTAATGAAAATCGTTTAAGAAAAAAGAAGCCATGACCATTCCTATTTTTCAGGTCATTTTGCCCTATGTAAGCATTTTAAGCTAGGGGATGTCTCTTTAATATGCTGTTTTATTCAACTGGTTTGATAAAGCTCTAAAGGTGGGAGGCAGAACTGGTGTGCAGAATGCTGAAACAAAGCTCAAAAAGACCAGAAGAAAATATGCTATTTTTAGTAGTCTATGCTACTGTGTAGCTCAGTGTCAGAAGGAACCCCCTGCCCACACATCGCACACATCACAAAGTAATTAGTCTGATTGTTATTTCAATCTGCTTTTGGTTAGTGGTTTGTAATAATGAATTTTCATATCATCGGGTAGTTTTACCAAAGCTGGGTTGGCAGGGGAAGAAAGGAGTCTCTAGGATTCTAGCACCAGGAGAAGGCTTATTTGAACTATAAATGGTTGTAAGATGCAGTGTCTAGTTCTAGAGATGAGCTCAGAGTGTTAGCCACCAAGTACTTCGGGATTATGGCTTGGACCATATCTCTGTAAGGGCCTGTAAAATGACAGTTGAGTGCCATTTTCCAATCTTGGAACTGTCAGGTGATTCTGCTGAGAAAGAAATACACCAGAGTTCATATTACAGACTCAGGGACTTGCTGCAGAAATGTTCTGATGAGTCACCCTGGTAACCAGCCCAAGTGCAAATCATAGCTCTGCGAAGGAAAATAAAAGGCAGGACAGAAGGGCAGGTGGTTCTCCGACGGGAAGGGAAACCGAACTATTGAGCCCAGCAGGCTATAGTGGCACTTCAAGTGCAGCTTTGTGTGGGAGAGAAAAAGGAACAAAGTAGGGTGCTTTGCTACTGTATTTTTTTGGAAGTGGAAGACTTGAACCAATCTTAGAGCACCGCAGCCTTTCAGCTCCCTAGTATACTGAAGAGGCTGACACCTAAGTAAATATTGGGTAGAAAAGGGCAAATTAAATATATTTTGTGGTTGCTGACTCTAAACAGCAAAAAGATGGAAAATTTTAATTTCTAGTCAGGTGCACACGATAGGCATAATGTTGTGTTTTGCCATAACATTAATTTGAAAAATAAGATTGTTTTGTTTGTATTTAATCTAGTTAGGATCAGCTCCCTTTTTAGTTACTGTTGTATTTTAAGAAGGTGATTTTTCAACTCTGCTAATGTAATTTATCACCTACATTCAAGGCTCTGACAAGATACCAAGTCTGGTGTTATGCATAATAATTGCTGCTGCCCTCTTTGTATTTACTCTCTGTGTTCTTTCTATAGCTGGAGTACTTCTCCCAGAACTGCTTTTCTGGCAAGGATATTATAATGAAATAAAAGTGTCATAATTTCTCATCACATGGAATATAGACGGTCTGTGATCATATAATGAGGCATATAGAGACTTAGTCTAAAGTGTTTTACATCCTCAAAATGAAAAAGGTACATGTGATGTATTAACTGGCTAGAAGAATGACATGTAACAGGGTAAATAATTAGGGATTGGGTACAAAGAAGTTGGCAATCAAGTCTCTGATTAAAAGCTACTTACCTACCAGTGACTGCTCTATGCATAATTAAGACAGATTCTTTACAGACTTCAGTTTATGCAGAATGATTACAAATAGTGTTTGAGGAGTTCATTCACATGACACTTCATTATAGGCTTCTTCAGCCCTTTCATGATCTAAAGTATATAGAAGGCATAGCACTAACATAATTCATCCACAGTTAGAGTTCTAAGCTCAATTTTGCAACCTGAGACTCTCAGTGTAATAAATTACTCAAATTTCAATATTTACTAGTTATAATTTCTACTTACACTTAAATTTGAGAGGTCTGAAAATTAAAACACAGCTCGATTTTGATACATTAGTGACCTAAAAGCAATCAGCTAGAGTAAATGTAGATATTTGCTATCCTTTTGTCTCTACGATTTACCGTAACAATACTTTCAGAGCAGCCTTGTCTCACTGCCACCCAGGCAACTTCCATGTTGCAGAAATTTTATTGGAAAGCAATACTCATGCAAAATATTCCATGCAAGGTATTGTATACAGGAAAGTTCTTCATCTTAATATTTCTATTAATTATAAAAAACATGAGAAATCCTGTGTGGATTCTTACAATACATCATTTAGAAGTGAATGCAGAGTTCTTCTGGATTGTATGGATGATGGATAATTAAAATTCTTTTGGATTCTTACTATCTCAGATGCTCACACATAGAGAATTCACAACCTCTCTGCCTTATTGCTGAAAGTGAAGTTCTCATGTTAGTACAATAGAGATGCAGAAATAGTTACAGTCTCATCATGAATATGAACATCCAGCTGGGATTTAAATCCTGGCAATGGTGCACAAAGAGTAATGCATTAAAGCTGCATTCTGATTACTGTATTGAACCACATTGTGGTAGGTACAAAATGTCTATGCTAGTTGGAAACTGAAGGAGTAAGAGAAGATGGAAATAAGCAGTGCTTCTGAGAATGTTGCCTGGAAAATTATAAATGTGTTTGTTCAGGAAGATATTTTTGATGAAGTGCCTAATACCCAAGTCATACCATATAATTTTCTTGAGCTTGGATAATCAAGGTTAGAACTAAACTACTCTAATCTCATATCCTCCTCTTGAATCTGATGGCATAGATACATATGTTGGCCTGAAGACAGTTCTGTTTCATAGCACCTTCTAGTCTTCTGACATTTATCAGTTTTTTGCTGCAACAGAAACAAAATTGTACACAGGTTTGCATAATAAAATTTTATCTAAACAAGAGTGCAGTTTGAATTTCTTCTATCAGCTGAGTCTACAGAGCTGTGGCCATAAATACCTTCCTAATTAATATGTTGTAAAAATGCATATATTCCATGAAGTAGGTGTATGTGCATAGGTCAACCCACACTGTATATTTTGAATGGGGAAGGTTTTGAAGACCACCTTTATCAGTGCATTTACATCATCTGTCTGTGTTGTCAGCTAGGACCGCTGATTTTTGTAAACTGGGTTCAAAGTAATTGCTCTCTTGGTAACTACAACCACTCCTCATCATCTGACAAGGCAGTCAAACCTGACATCTTGGCCATCTAAAGGAAGGAGAAAAAATGAAAAGTGGTAGGCTCTGGGAAGTCTCTCCTGTAATGCAGTTCAGCTCAGCAAATATGTAGTTCCACAGATAGAAAAAAAGTATTTGGTGATCAAAGCGTATTAAATGCATTTGAGATTTCACAGGGAGAAAGAACATTCAGTCCCAATCAGTAGTTTTAGGAAAACTTTACATTTGATACAATTCTGCTCTAGTCAGATTCGTTTTCCATTTTTCAAGCAACAATAACTCCTCTCTAATAACAGGACATTGACAAAACCGCTATTACTTGATCTCTCACTACCTCTGCATTTCATTGAGAATGTATGTTTTAACCAGCCCTTCCTGTCACATGCTTGTTGCATTTGACTTTTTGATTTATTTCTGTTAATTTCTGCAACCTCAATTTCTGCAGAGTCAAACTCATCTGGAGTTGACATGAAGACATTTGGCTCCTAAGATCTCCTGTTCAGCACCTTCTAACCCTAGATCAAGTATAATTTTAAATTAATGATATTTAAAATACTAAATCCACAACTTAAGGGAAGAAATGACCTTGTGGAAGTTCTTATATTAATTTTGCTGTGTTACCTTCAACAGTAACCATGAATGCAAATGATCTCCTAGCATATACACAGAATGTGGATTTGATTTTTTTAATCAGTGGCTACTAATCCAAATGAGGATGGTTTACTATTTTGATATCTTCACTGAGAAAAAGAAGGATTCTGAACAGCTGTGCTTGAAATAGCAAATCTAGAAACACAGGTGAGAGTCGATATCTATGCATTGATCACAGTGTACAGTCAAGTGCTGGCCTGTTTTCACGTGTGGCTAATAGCTTTTAGGAGCAAGTGGAAAAAAGAAAACCTCATACATAAGTGATCTCTCACAACATTAATTAGTGTGTAATTCACATACTATGTGCAGCTCTTGAAAGTGGGAAGCCTTTCCTCAAAATCTCTTCTGATGGAGAGTGCAGTGTTGTCCATAGACATGGTGCAAGAAAGTGCCAATAGAATTCAATCCTTTTAATCTTTGCAGACTTCTCTCATGATGGTCTGTAAGTAGCAGAGTTTTTAAGGATTTATGCTAATATAAAATAAAACTTTTCTCAATGTTAATTTTTCTTATGGCTAGGACTGTGAAGTAGCATTTGGATTCTCATCTTTTCAGAATGAACATCTCCATCCTACAGGAAGGTGAGTAATTCAGATGGATTTTTTGTTCAATGAATAATCAATTAGTGATCCATAAACCAGGTCATGACCACTTGTACCATTGTCTTTCATATGTAGTGTCAAACCAAAACCAATGGGTAACTGAGGACTGTATAACATACTTTGCAAAAGTAGTCTTGTATTGATAATGGTGGCACCATTATTTTCAGCATCCAATGTTGGGGGAGGTTTTGATACGATCCCAAGAGCAAGATTAAGACACAAACAAGGTCAAATGACGTGTACCCAAACCAGATTTTTATTATTAAAAAGGTGAAGAGGGGTAGCGATAGGACAGAATGGAAGAAAAAGTCAGAAATAAATCAAGGATGGGGGATAGGACTGCAAGAATAGTCACCACCATGGATCCAGAGGTGTCCCGTTGGTCCTCAGTCTTCAGTTCTTCAGTGGTGGGTGCACACGGATCTGGCTTTGATGGTGGATGCACCCTGAGCAAGATTTTCTGCTGCCTTTTTAAGACCATCATACCTGCTAATCAGCATATCTGGTCACCTTTAGGGTTTTTTTTCTCTGGTCCCACAGGTTTTGTTGCATCCATCTTCAAGGGCAGAAACGTTTGCCTCTTATCAGTTCATTGGCAATGCAGGCATGGGGTCTGGCCTGCACAATAGAGCCACAAACGGCTCCAGGATGGGGCCAGCTCAGCACACCTCTGCCCCTTTCAAGCTTATCTAAAGAGTCTGGACAATGCAACCGCAAGGAAGTGGGGGGTGCCTCCTTCAATACACTCCCGCTTCTCTGGGCAGCAGCCCCCAGACCAATTCACAGGCCGCAGCAGCTTCTCTTGGAGGTTTGCACAGACACAAGCAAGCTTTGAGACAGTCATGTGACATTTTAGTCTCTCACACCATCTTGTAAAATTACCATTGAAGTTATAATTGATGCTGTGTTATTGTGTTAATTATTTTTTTAATACTATGCACCTAATGTATTGCACTTCATTCTGGAGTATCAGAAAAAAATTGGGAAGAGTATCATCTTCATTTAACAAGGAATTTAAGTTGGAGGTTAGTTTCGTTATATATCTAAGTACTGAGCTTTACAACTATATCTAGTGTCATCTTTGGTAGATCACATCACAGGGGAAATAAGTCAATATATTTTGATGAGGAACTTGTACCTCTGAACAAGATTTTGATTGTGGCTAAGGTGGCACAAAATTAGTTAAATGGAGTTGCTCTGGATTTCACCAGAGTGAATGAGATAAAATCTGTTCCAGAGCCCAACAAATGTCCCAGAACTGCTTGCTTCCTATCAGATGTGATACTGTTTTCACTATGTACTTGATGAATGTGTTGTATGGTAAACTTCCTCCTTCAGAGACATCTTTTTTGAGCTTTCCTTTATGAAGTGCAAAGACGTTCTCCTGCCTTGTTATCTAGGTCCCATTCAGAGCACATAAAATTATGACATTTTATTCTTTATGTAAATGTATTATAGGGAAGTAAAGCAAATAAAAAGTAATGAGAAGAAGAGCTTTCATGGTACTGTAGAAGGAATGCAGTATTTCAGTGAAGCAAGTGACAGCCAATAACGCTGCCCTGTTTTATCTTTTTGAACACATTTTACATTTCATTCTAGTGTTCTGCATTAATTCACATAATATGCTTGCTGATAAGAGATTTAAAACTCATTAAAAGTTATAGAAAAATGAGATTTGTATAGAAAAAGATGTCTTTGGAGCTTTCTGCATTTCCCCCTTCCTCCTTTGTCCAACCTGCAATGTACCCAGCAAAACTCTAATATGGCAGACATCAATCAAACTTCTGTTGGCATTACTTGTCAGTATTTCTTAAAAACCTTCATGTAAAGGAAGAAGGCATAGGATCCAGGCTTGCCAAACTCGTGAAGGCTGTGAGCCTAAGGCAGTCCTAGCTGCCATTACTGGGAATTAGGAACGACTTAAAAGTGCTGCAACACGATTGAGAGTCTTTGTGGTCCAGTGATTCTTATTTCTGAGCACGTGAGACCTTGGTGTTTGTTGGAGGCGCCAGGCTGAGAGCTCTGGAGGGACCAACTGTCAGGACCAACACCTGCTCTGCTCCTTCATCATGGCTCGCCCGAGTACCCAGGTGCCCTTGTGCATTTCTGTATCCCCTCCAACAGTACAAATGAAATGTAGCTTTTATTTTTTTTTCTCCTGCTCAATTAGTTCTTGGCTGTATCCATAATTCTGCTCACGAGGAGGCATATAAGTAGCAATTGTTAAAAATTTGGGATGTGGATGCCTACCCATTGGAAACTGAGGACAAAAAGCATGTATAAACCATCGAGTACATTAGTCAAGCCTCAGTATCTAATAGCCTTTTCCCTGTAGCTGCCCTACAGTAAATCTTCCATTGTTCATTGTGTTATTTACACTCTAGTATATATATTTATGCTGTAGTATGGAACTGTTTCATAGGTGGCATCTGAGCAGATGTCACTCTCACCTCTGTTACTCTGAATGCACTGTAACCTCTTTAACCCGTTTGCCTTATCTATCACATTTATTTAGGGTTTTTCTGTGACACAATGTGAAGTAATGGTTGCCACAGGAACTGCTGCAGTTGTGAACAAGCAGCCCATAGCTGTCGCTATACCATGCAAGGGCAGAGGGACAGCTCAGGCAGCTCCACAAGGGACAAGAGTCATATTGTACCTGCAGTCTAGCTACACCATGTTTGGGGGGGAATCTTTGCAGCATGCTTTCTAGAGGTCAAAGCATTAGATGCTGTCAGCTGGTTGCAAGGAATAAATAAATATGTTTTGCTTTTGAAATGACTAGACAGAAATTTGTTAGCTCTCTACTGGCAGCAGAGGTGCTTTGAGTATGTTGTCTTCAGCCTAACTGGCACAGGATTCTGGGACCTTTCAGTAGGTCAGATGTAAAAAGTCAGGCTTATTAAGGAGCCCAGAGAAGTACATTTCTCTCACTCTTGGAATCCAGGTATTGACGTCAGTGTTTCACTGAATTATGAAGCAACCTAGTCCTGGGCTTTTGGCATTTAACTAGTAAACACCTTCCATGGGCTGCAAGAGGAGAAGTCAGTATGAGGAAGCCATGTGTTGTGAAAGTTCTTTCCTCTTCCTGGGAAACCATTTTCTGTATTACCTGTGGAATTCACTTCCCTTTCTTCTCGACTTCCATAATTTGGTGTGATCACAACTCCCTCAGTGCTCCTGCTTCTACTGTTTGTTACCCAATGAAGGAACCAGGAGAGAGGTGGCTTTGCTGCAATAGCATACTCTGGAAGTACAGCTGGTGACTCCACTTCCTAAATCCACCTGTGCATTCTCCTTGACTTGCTGCCAGAAAGAAATGATTCCTCACCATTTTGAAGAGGGGGAGGCCCCGTTTTCACTTCATTTTCCTCAGTAGCACACGGATCTCAATGAAGAAATAAAGCAATCCTCAGCTCTTTGCTCCCCTCTATAGCAGTCCATGGTGGCCAGAGTGAAAGAGAAGATTATTTTAGGAGAGAACAAAGCTGGGAAGGATAGGAATGAATTGCGGGGACAGAAATCTTTTTCTGTTACCAGTGAGTCAACTTATGTAAGGGCTTCATGGCAGCTCTTTAGCACATGCCTGCTTTACTTGATATGTTGCAGTTTTTACCAGGACTTTTATATATTTTTTTAACAATTTAGGTACAACTAATTGTAACAGCTGCTTCTTTTCATTGTTTGACTTGCAATGGAGAAACTATCAAATCAAAATAAATTATTGGATGATTTTAAAAAAATATTTTTAGGAAAAAAGTACTCTTTCATAAGGCAAACTAGTGGGGGGAAAAAAATATATTACACAGTACTAAAGCAACCACTGATGTACAAGCTGAATTATCAGCCCGAGAAAGTAGGGGTAATGAACTGAATCTAATGAAAGGTCAAGACCAGTGCTATTTTATAGAACTCCTTCAGTGTGATACTGTTTAAGAACAATTATTGAACCCCTAAAGAGAGGACTAGGATAGCTTTATAAATTAAAGTATATTCTTGTCTAAAAGAGCTGAAGAACTGGGAGGATCTCAGTCAGCCAGTTGTTCCTATGTCATTGCTTTGGTATATTTCCATAATATTTGTGGCTTTATAATGTGTCAGGATATTACAATGCTGGTTTTATCTTTTGTTGTGCAAGCTGACAGTTTTATTGCATGAAACTGTTTTAATTGTCTGCCCAGAAGAATAAAGGACAAATTAAAAAATAAAGAAATAGCAGATACTTTTGAAATTAGATTGCTTTCACTTCTACAATCTCTGACCCACTGTCTGTCTTGTGAGGTGAAGCAATTGGCTAGATGCTAATGTAAAAGTGAGGGAATGGAAAAGAATGATATCATACATATCTATTAAATTACTGAAGATTGTGAATTACTTTCTCAGCGTTAATAGCATGTTTAAACTCTCAAGCTCAACACTGTGCAGTAAGTCTTATACAATCAGCAGCATTTTAAAACTAATATATTAAACTTAGAGGATGTGTATGATCTTTTTAATACAATGTAAGATATCTCTTATTTTTAATACTATTCACTAGTAAATTTATTTCTTAAATTATGCATTTAGCTTTCAGCTCTGAAGAACCTCATGATAAGTGAATTATTATATAGTATAGCTGCTATTCATATCTTGCAGTATACTTCATAATTTTCCTCTCTGGTAATTCAGGTTGTATGGCTTGCAGAAAATTACTCTACAGGTAATATACAGAGATTGGCTAGGCAAAGAACTCAAGAACCTTTTGAACTGAGAGGAAGGAATAGAGGCAATATGCCAAAGAGTGACTGTACAAGGTCATGCTGAGAAAATAAACTGATGGAAGAGGGTGCTGCTGAAGTTTCATAAGAAGCTCAGGAGCCAGCCTCAGGAACCAGTGATGATATAGGAGATGAGTTGGAGTGAGTGAAAGCGATGATGATGTGGAGACTGAGATAAATGCTTCAAAGAACTTTTGTCCTAGGACATAAATGATATTGGTTTCCTTTTTCCAAAGAAATATGGAAAGCTGAGATGGTTGAGTCTGCAATAAGGATCCCAGAAGAATCATGGTCTTGATGTCTGTCCTTCAGAACAAAAAGATGACACGGCACTAGAAAGTAATGCCATCACACAAAATTTACAGGAAGACAGAGCTTATCAGACCTATTCTGTGGATAACCAAGTACTCCTAGAAAATATTCACTAAATAACCCAAACCTGTCAATCCTAAAATCAGTGTGTCCTGGTTCAACTAGGATAGGGTCAAGTTTTCCCCAGCACAGAGAGGGGGGGAAGGGATCTCCGGCCGGGTTATTCATACCATGCTAACGTCAGCTCCAGGGGTGGAGCTTTTTTACTTTCACTTTTGGTTTTGGGGATTGCCACATATGCAGTGGGCTTGTTCCCTGACCATTTTGCGGTATTTCTCTGTATATCTTTTGACTTGTTCACTGTTATTGCTGCTTATTGTTGTTGTCATTGCCACTGTTGTTGTTCAGATTGTTTTATCACACTGTTGTATTAAATTTCTTCTTATTTTACCCCAGGTCTGTGCTTAACTTCCAGAACGACCAGCTGAGGGTGGGGGAGGGGCAACAACAACGTGCTCTCTGGTCCCGTCAGGGCTTAAACCAGCACACAGTGTTTCTTGTATCTCTTCAGAGAAATTAGGTAGTTTGTACACATGCCTCAGGCAGCCCTGCAAAACCATCAGTGCAGTGTGGAGGTGATGTATTTTTTATGAGAGTTAAAATATTTATAGATAGAAGCTGAGCTAGCTGGAGGCAGAAAACTGCTTTCAATTAGAAAACCTGATAGATAGGCAGGTTAAAAGTCCATACCACTACGTTGTGTCAGCATGCATACCATTCACAGATGTTAACGTCATCCACACATGTGCAGGTGGCTGCAACCAAGCTTCTAATTTACTGACAGATCTTTCTGTCAGAGTCTTCAGCTGTTTTCTGTGTTGAATTGATTTATAACTTCTTGATGTCAAGCCTAGCAGTATGTGTGCTTTTACGGGCTTCCAGTGGATGTGCCAGCAAATTTGCTAACCACATTTGTGTTTAATTTTTTGTTCTTAGTTCAGTGTTGTTGTGTGGAGAAAGTGAATTATGAATGATGGGATATGGCAAGAAATCTTTTGTTTCACTTTGATTTTAAGCAAGATAAATATTTTGGTTTTTAGATGAACTATTCAGGGTTTTTAGCTTTTTGTACAGATTGTTCACATGTACATAAGTTTTCATTGCTTTAGAAGTAATTCAGGTTTTGAGCTTGAAAATACACACAGTTTTGGTGTGTGTTTTCATGTCATTGTACTATCTTGCTAATAAACATTTAAATTTAAGTGCTTATGCTAAATATGAAGTTAATTTTCTGAGCATCAGTTTCTGATGGATGGTTATATTGTTGCTGGTTAACTGGATACCATTAGAAGGAATCTGGGACAGAAATGGATTCAATGATGCAGGTATTTTAGAAAGTAAACACAGATTTAAACCTAATTCCCCTACCTGTGGCATAGATTAAAATAGATTATTTTGTCCTTCGGCAGTACAAATAAGGAGGAACTCAGAAAGTAGCACCTGTGCATTTAAGGGGATGTAAATAAATCAATGTCTGCTACTGATTATTCTTCTCTTGCCACACTCTGATGAAAATGTGGTTCTGTAGATGCTGGTGGCATTTTATTTTTTTTTTGGGGGGGGGTGTGCCTTGTTTTTTTTTTTTTTTTTTTTTTTTTTTTTTTTTTTTTTTGTGTTTGTTTGTTTGTTTGTTTGTTTGTTTTTAAGTGAATAAAAACCCCAACAATAGACCTCTGTCAAAAAGTCAAATTAGATTGGTGGATAAGACATGAAGTATTTTTGTTACTTTTTTTCTTTAAAAGATAAGAAACAGGGCTTTGCTAAGACCAAGCCATTTCTCAGTGTCACACAGTATTAACAAACGGAAATGTCCTCTCTGAGTTCCAACACTCTTCTGTCATAGGGCACCAGCCAGTCCTTTCCTACATCCTTGTTTACCTAAAAACCTTTCCATATACATGTGTATTCAGGGACATTCCCGAATGACCTCTAAGGAGACTAATGGTATTTGTATAAGCAAAGAGCTGCACTGATAATATTGCTCTGTATTATAGGGATAAAGTGCTTCTAAATAAAATCATGCAAGGAGACTTTAAAATTGTCTTTTGCCATGATTTTAATTAATTGGCTTGCTCCCAATGTTGTGATATTGTCCCAGAATAAATTGTATTAAGCCAATGTAAGTAAGATAATTACTAAGAGGGGTTTGCAACTGAAGAGCTAACTCTTCTATGATTAAACCCCAATTTTCTGTGCATTTATCTGTTAGACATTAGTTTTAAATTTATTTTTTATTAATTTATGTTTGCTTTAATTAGTACAACCTTATTTATCATTCATGTGCAGTGTCAAACATTTAGGAATGTATTTTAAAAAATTTAAAATTGTGTATGAGTAACTTTAGTCTTTGTGTTTCTGAATTCCAAAGAGTAGTAGGAGAAGGAAGGTGCTTCAGGAAGTTTCAGCACAGAAACACAGAAATCTAACCAAACAGCAGCTGATTGAATGGTTTTAGTGTTTAGAATAACCAGCATCTTCTGAAATAAAAGCAAAAGCATCAATTTTGTCTTGATAGTAATTATGAAAATCCAGTAATTTTTTTTAAGCCTAAAATTTTGGTTTGGCTTTATTTTGTCAACAGAAAGGTGAATTAACCCTGTGAGTGACTGAAAAAATATTGGTGGATAGCCCTGTGTCAGATGAATGGTCCCCTACTTTAAGACCAGATATTTTTCAAGGAAGTGGTTTCTGGTTACTCTGTTGAATATAAATTGCAAAAAAAACCTACAAGCTATGCATAGTTACTGGAATAGCAAATCTATAGGCTTTGTTGCAAAACCTGCTTTAAAACAGGAGCCAACATTTCAAGTTTTTCCTCTTTGTTCTGCCTTTGTTCTTTGCAAATCACTTTGAAAGAAAAGTTCAAAGATGAGAATAGCTGTTTCTCATTCCTATCCAATTATTGGCCTTTCTGCCAGCTCCAAACACATTTACTGGTTGCAGGTACTAATACGTGTGGTATACATGTATGTATGCATGTAATTGACCCAACAAACAACTTAATTAAGATCCTTGTCACCAAATTTCCATTAGTCCCTGTCATCTAGGTTTGTACTGATAGGCAGCTGGAAAACAGAATAGTCTAGGTTGGGAAGATTATCCAGTCCAACCATTAACCTAACACGGACAGTTCCCAACTACACCATATCCCTCAGCACGATGTCAACCTGTCTCTTAAACAGCTCCAGGGATGGGGACTTCACCACCTCCCTGGGCAGCTCATTCCAATGCCTAACAACCCATTCTGTAAAGAAATACTTCCTGACATCTAGTCTAAACCTTCCCTGGCACAACTTGAGGCCATTACGTCTTGTCCTATTGCTTGTTACTTGGTTGAAGAGGCTCTTCCCCAGCTCTTTGCAACCTCCTTTCAGGTAGCTGTAGAGGGCAAAGAGGTCTCCCCTCAGCCTCCTCTTCTCCAGACTAAATCCCCCAGTTCCCTCAGCCGCTCCTTGTACGACCTGTGCTCCAGACCCTGCACCAGCTCCATTGCCTTTCTCTGGACACGCTCAAGTCATTCAATGTCCTTTTGGTAGTGAGGGGCCCAAAACTGAACACAGTCATCGAAGTGCGGCCTCACCAGTGCTGAGTACAGGGGTGAGATCCCTTCCCTGTCCCTGCTGGCCATGCTATTGCTGACACAAGCCAGGATGCCATTGGCCTTCTTGGCCACCTGGGCACACTGCTGGCTCCTGTCCAGCTGGCTGTCAATCAGCACCCCCAGGTCCCTCTCTGACTGGCAGCTCTCCAGCCACTCTTCCCCAAGCCTGTAGCACTGCTGGGGGTTGTTGTGGCCCAAGGGCAGCCCCCGGCATTTGGCCTTATTGAAACTCCTCCAGTTGGCCTCAGCCCATGGCTCCAGCCTGTCCAGGTCTCTCTGCAGAGCCTCCCTACCCTCAAGCAGATCAACACTCCCACCCAACTTGGTGTCATCTGCAAACTGACTGAGGGTGCACTCGATGCCCTCGTCCAGATCATCAATAAAGATGTTAAACAGGAGTGGCCCCAAAACCGAGCCCTGGGGGACACCCCTCGTGACTGGCCGCCAACGATTTAAATCTATTCACCACAACTCTTTGGGCTTGGCCAAAACCTTCCAGTCTCTCTAGTTCCTGAAAGAAAATCTTTCTTGAAAACAGCAAGTACTTCCCCCTTAAAAGCACAGTCCCTTGAGATGCTTTACTCAGAGACAGACATAAGGTTATTATGAGAAATGCAGGAAGTTGCAGCAGAGCAAACATCAAGCCCATGGTGCAGAATGATAAGATACAATAAGTTTTATATAAGTCTTTTAAAGTCTGTTTCTTGTGTATCTCTGGTATCTGCAAAGCTCCTGTTGCAATTACATGTCTTAAGAAAGCATAATTTAGAAACAGTACTCTATTGGAGACAGCATTGTAACTGATGCTGATTTGGTCTGGTATGTTCACTAAAAGCAATTCCCTGACTTGGGTCTGTCTTTCAAATTTAGCTGTCAATGAGCTGCTCAAAAGCCACTGCTGTAGAGTAAGGGGCCTCTTGTAATATCGGTTTCATTTAAAAGATTAAGAGGCTTTCTTTCTACTTTCATTTACCATAATTTCTAACTTGCTTCATGGTAACTTTCCTGTGTCCAAGTTACTTGTTGAGAGAAAGGGTGCACAAACATCACACATGCCTGTTAATGGGGCAGATGCAATGTTCTCTGTTTCTCTTGGAATTTCCATAGTGTTTAGTGTGTGTAAACTGACAGCGAGTGCTATTTCTGGAAGAAATCATGGTCAAATTATGTAATACTTTGATGTACAGTGCTCTTTAAAAAGAGTGTGTAAACTAGCTTCAAAACAAGAAAGAAATGCAGATGCTTAACCCTTCAATCCATGTGTACATGCAAATAGCTATATGCTGTATTTCTTATGCAAGTGGAGAGATGGTATTCGAAAGAAAAGAAGAAGGAGAGGTCATTTAAAAAAATCAAGGAGATTAATAAATATCTTCATCTACTTTATTCCCCAGATTGTTACTTTGATTCACTTCTGTTTGGTGGTGGTGTTCACGCCACTGCACATATATTGCTGTTGCTGTTTTGATCATTGTGTTAATTTTTCCTAAAGATTTCTTTCTGGGAGTATAAATGGAACCCTTTCAAAGCCCGAAATAGTGTTTAGTTAGTCAAGGGGTTAAATGAGAGTGCTTGAGACAGTGAAGGGGAGATGATCAGATGTCACTTTAAGAAACCCTCTGTTTATTTGTATGTATTTATTTTTATCTTTGCATGTGTGTAACCATTTTAAGTGTGTGTGTATTTATATATACTTTAGAGAAGAGCAACTAGCATATAGCAGTGTATCAACACATATCAATGTATATTTTGTACAAATACATAAGTTTATGCTAGAGGAGGAATCCTTGTTAGTATCAAAATATATCCTAATCAGCTTATTAGTCATAGAATTTATACCTCCAGTAATTTAAGCAGTTATGGTCAAAGATTTTCCTGTGTAATTCATGATCTTTCTCTCCTGGCAATTTGTTTATAAATACTGGTATTTTTAAGTAATTAGTCCAATATAAAAACCAGTAAGGATTTCAGATATATTTTTATATCCCTGGGACTTACAAGGACTTTGTACTGAAAAGATTCAGAAGTGTCTAAAGGAAATTGATTCAACCTAAGACAAGGAGACCATTCATCCCTCAAGTCTGATCAATAAATTTTCATATGGGGCCTTGGAATGCTCCTCTAGATCTCCCTCCAGCATATCAATTACATTAAGTAACAGATCTTGCTTAATGTAGAGGTATCAGTGTTTTTTCATGTGATCTATCACAATGAAGTTCACAGCCTCTAAGGGTCTTGCAAGATCAGGCCCTCTACTAGTGCTAGATGAATCATGGAAATCAGGAAGAATTAATTTGCTACTTAGGCTAGTTCTACCTGCAATGGAGTGGAGGCTGTGTCTAGTTTTTCCAGGACTAGGAAGCATAGTTGTGCCTAATATTTGTCTCGGAAGTCCCATTTATGAGTAAATCCTTTTTCCTGATCAGGCAGTCTGGCATGTACAAGCACTTTCTGTCTATCCATCCACACTTTGTCCTTTCTGACTTCATCTGAAATACACCACTCTGGGGCTCAGTAATACAAAATTGATGAACAGATAATATGCTACAAGTGGGAAAATACAATGCTGAGTAAATGAGTTGGTTGCAGCTGCTTTTCAAATGCCTGAGCTTTAGCTGAAACAACTCCTAAAACCAGAGATTTTCAGCATTGTTTTGTCATTTCCCAGCTCTTTATGTTAAACTACATGTACTGTCATTCAAGATGAATGTGGTGGTATGGTACAATACTTTTATTCCATTGAAGGAGAAAAATGGGAAAGCTATTATGAGTATATTATTAAAAATAAAGCACACACCTGACTTTTTCTGTAACTGTTCAGTTTTTACCATGTACACAGTATTCCTAATCTTAAAATATATTTGTATAATTTTTAAGGTTTAAAATATAATTTTTATTTTCTTGTCAATTACAAAAGATTAAAAGATCCATGGCATTAGATAGATTCTGAACATGAACTGAGATTTCTCTCTGTTTAAGGCACATGCTACTTGCAGGATGCAATGGCAGGATGCAATGACCTAGAGTATCAAGCATGAAAAATGTGGCTGTTATGCTTAATAGTGGTTATCAGAGCTTGTTTATACTGCTAGCTTGGGTGTACAAAGTTATTATCAGTGACATTAAAAACACATTTGCTACTCTATAATCTTTATTCAGCCAGTTTCCTGGTTCTGTAGGTACAGAATATTGTGGTTTACTGCAGAAGAAGGACATAGTTGGTCAGTTCAGCATAGATTTTGTTATGTCTTAGGTTCATGTGGTGAAAAGCATAGCCTTTTTTGGGCTCAGTAGTTTAACTGGAGTCTCCAGTGTGATGCAAAATGGAAATGGGAGCTAGAAGGGAGGACAGGCCTCTGAGGCTACTAAGGGAGGCATGTTTTGGTGCAATGAAAAAAGTGAAAATGAGACAGTTCCAAGACTAAGGGACGAGTGTTAAGGAAGTCAGTGAGGAATAGGTTACTTCAATCAAAATGGAACACTGACCTGGATGTGAGGAGATGTCAGAGAGAGAGATGAGAAAATTTAAAATTGGGGTGATATAGAGTATTGTGCATACTGTGTTATTGAAAACAGCTTCCAAAATAACTCCAGAGAGTTTCTGACCCCCCATCTCCTTCCACTCCCTACTCATTATGTCTTCTCAAGTAATGCTGCTTGCTTAGCTGTTTTCTTAGACCTCTTTCTTTCAGAATATTCCAGCATTCCCTAACTTCATTAATGCCTTTTTAAAGAAGAAAGATCTTATGCAAATACCCCACAGCACGTGGACCAGTTCTCCAAAGGCACTGTGAAGACCCAGTAAAAAAAGCTTGATTTCTTGTCTGTAGAATACTTCTTCCTGGAGTATAAAAGAGGTGAAAAGAAGTTCTCCGTGGGAGGTGAAAATTCTGCTTTCAGTTTACCTGTACAGTCCAGGTGATTACAGCTACTTTTCACATGGTGCTCTGAAAGGAAAATTTGTCCCTGTAGTTCTGAAGCTGAGAAAAGAGGAGAAATAAGACTTTGCCTAATTAGTACTACTTTTTAAAGGTCTATTTTAGGCCACGTTCGTTCAGCCTGAACCATTTGATAGTTTCCAAAAATGTAATTTAATCATCTGATTGCTTGCTGGAATCTGCAATTAACTTAGGTGCAAGGGAATTAACAGTATTTGCCAGGTGCTGCATAATGTACCAGGAGCTGCTTATGCCACATATATGTAAAGTGTTGGCTGTTAAAATTTATTGGTCAGAATATTTTAAGCTTATGATTGACTAATTTTTATTGCTCCCTTTCATTTCTGTCCCCAGGATCTCACATATGAAATACCATATAATTATATTCTCTGTACTACCAAACTATTCCTTGCAATTATGCCACATTGTAGTTGTTATTTCTAAAGATTTGAAACTACTATCTAGAAAATTATTTTGGGGATGCAATTGGTTGGTGGGAGGAAGCTAAATTTTCAAGTAATTCTAGACATGATATTGAATAAAAAGCTTAAATGAAATAATTGAAAAAGTAGTTGTCATCTCAGAAGACTTCTGAAATCCCTTTCTATCAAAAAGGGTAGAAGTAGTTCTAGAAAGCCTCTTATTCTGTTAGGACTAACATTTTTGTCCCATTTTGGAGTCAGTTCTTGCATCAGTTGCATAATTAAAAATAGCAAGACAACAACTCCCTGCAGGAAAAGTATTGGACTAAGTGTTCGGAGTGCCTTTCTGAGATCCAGGTTTCTACCCTAATCCTACTCTCAAGCCTTCCTGCATTGTAAATTCCTTAACACCAGGCAATCTCAGGAGACTTTCATGTCATCTTGTACTTTATTTTTTCTACAGTTTCACAAAGGTAAAACTTTAGATTAAAGTAAACCTCAAGTCTTGGATCAGGAATGATAATTGTTACAAGTTTTCATACTTCACGATCTGGCAGAAAGGTTTCTACCATATGACATCTCTCTTCTCTGTAAAACTTGGAAATCTGCACAGTCATTAGTATCTGAAATTCCCTGGAAAAATCATGCAGAAAATAAGTTGACAGGACAAACATTTTAACTGAAGCACTTGCCTAATCAAAATATCAGCAAACAATCTGAAACTTCAAAAGGTCATATGTGCTGTGTGGTGGACAGGAGGTTATTAGAAACTATGGCTTTAGATCGCCATTTAGTTGGAAGTTATATTGCAGTAAACACAGGCACAAATGATAAAATTACATCTGTTTCACGATTTTTTCAGTCAGATGCACAAGGCTATGCAACTTTCATTTCCCAAGTACAAAGCAGCAAGTGTGTGCTGACAACATAGCAATGTGGGGGTCTGCAATCAGTTCTGCATGTCTTATATTACATGTTATTTACATTGAAAACACAAGGCAAATTGCTCAGTTTCATGCTTCTGAATTAATTTGAATTCGAATCAGGGGGAAGGCCAACAGGGCAGACGTTGTAGCAGGAGTCTACTATAGGCCACCCAATCAGGACAGAGAGATGGACAAGATATTTTATAGGCACTTAGGTGAAATCTCATGATCACTTGCCCTTGTTCTTGTGGGTGACTTTAACTTCCCAGACATCTGCTGGAAACAACACGGCAGAATGAGACCAGTCCCAGAGATTCCTAGAATGTGTGGGAGACAACTTCCTGACGCAACTGGTGAGTAAACTGACCAGAGAAGGTGCCCGACTGGATCTCCTCTTTGTGAACAGAGAAGGGCTGGTGGACGACATGGAGGTTGGAGGTCGACTAGGGCTCAGCGATCATGAAATAATAGACTTCTCTATTCTTAGAGAGGTCAGGAGAGAGCTAAGCAGGACCGACATCTGGACTTCAGAGGGGCTGACTTTTTCTTGTTTAGGCACCTGCTTGAAAGGATCCCCTGGGAAACTCTCTTGAAGGCTATAGGGGCCCAAGAAGGCTGGGCGCTCTTTAAGAAGGAAGTGTTAATGGCTCAGGAGCAGGCGGTCCCCAGGTGCTCTAAGAGAAGCCGACGCCAGAGAAGACCACTCTGTCTGAACGAGGAGCTTTCGCTGCAACTCAGGGAGAAAAGGAGAGATTACAGCTTTTGGAAGAAGGGGCTAGCCTCTCACAGTGATTACAAAGAGGCTGTGAGGTGATGCAGGGTGGAAATCAGAAGGGCTAAAGCCCAGCTGGAAATTAATTTGGGCTCTGCAATCAAGGATATCAAGAAAAGTTTCTATAAGTATGTCAGTAGCAAAAGAAAATCCAGGGAGAGTCTCCATCCCCGGCTAGATGCAGGAGAAAATTTGGTAACAAGTGATGAGGAGAAGGCTGAGGTGCTTAATGCATTCTTTGCCTCAGTCTTTAATAGCAAGGTTAGTTGTATTGATGAAATCCAGCCTCCACAGCCAGAATACAGAGACTGGAAGAACGACCCCCTGCAATCCAGGAGACAGTCAGTGACCTGCTGCATCACATAGACATACACAAGTCTATGGGACCAGATGGGATACAGCCGAGAATGCTGAAGGAGCTGGCTGGGGTGCTCGTCAGGCCACTTTCTATCATTTACGAGCAGTCCTGGCTGATCGGGGAGGTCCCAACTGATTGGAAATTGGCCAATGTGACGCCCATCTATAAGAAGGGTCAGAAGGATGATCCAGGAAATTACAGGCCTGTCAGTTTGGCTTCGGTGCCTGGGAAGCTGATGGAGCAGCTCATCCTGAGCACCATCACACAACATGTGTGGGACAACCAGATGCTCAGGCCCAGTCAACATGGGTTTATGAAAGGCAGGTCCTGCCTGACAAATCTGATCTCCTTCTATGACAGAGCGACCTGCTTATTGGATGAGGGAGAGGCTGTGGATGTAATTTACCTTGACTTTAGCAAGGCTTTTGACACCGTTTCCCACAGCATTCTCCTGGCAAAAATGGCAGCTCGAGGTTTGGACAATCTCACACTTTGCTGGGTAAAAAAATGGCTGGATGACTGGGCCCAGAGAGTTGTGATGAACGGAGTTAAATCCAGCAGGCGGCTGGTCACGAGTGGTGTCCCCCAGGGCTCAGTTTTGGGGCCACTGCTGTTTCATATCTATATTGATGATCTGGATCGAGTACACCCTCAGTCAGTTTGCAGATGACACCAAGTTGGGCAGGAGTGTTGATCTGCTCGAGGGTAGGGAGGCTCTGCAGAGAGACCTGGACAGGCTGGAGCCATGGGCTGAGGCCAACTGGAGGAGTTTCAATAAGGGCAAATGCCGGGTGATGCCCTTGGGCCACAACAACCCTCAGCAGTGCTACAGGCTTGGGGAGGAGTGGCTGGAGAGCTGCCAGTCAGAGAGGGACCTGGGGGTGTTGATTGACAGCCAGCTGGACAGGAGCCAGCAGTGTGCCCAGGTGGCCGAGAAGGCCAATGGCATCCTGGTTTGTATCAGGATTCGTGTGACCAGCAGGGACAGGGAAGGGATCTTGCCCCTGTACTTGGTGCTGGTGAGGCTGCACCTCGATTCTTGTGTTCAATTTTGGACCCCTCACTACAAAAAGGACATTGAAGGACTTGAAAGTGTCCAGAGAAGGGCTATAAAGCTGGTCAAGGGCCTGGAACACATGTCCTATAAGGAGCAGCTGTGGGAACTGGGGTTGTTTAGTCTGGAGAAGAGGAGACTGAGGGGAGACCTCATCGCCCTCTACAACTACCTGAAAGGAAGCTGCAGAGAGCTGGGGATGAGCCTCTTTAGCCTAGTAGAAAGGGACAGGACAAGAGGGAATGGCCTCAAGTTGCACCAGGGAAAGTTCAGACTTGATATTAGGAAGCCTTTCTTTACAGAATGGGTTGTTAAGCATTGGAATGGGGCTGCCCAGGGAGGTGGTGGAGTCCCCATCCCTGGAGGTGTTTAAGAGTAGGGTCGATTTGGAGCTTAAGGATATGCTGTAGGTGGGAACTGTGCTAGAGAACGGTTGGACTAGATGATCTCCAGGGTCCTTTCCAACCTAGATGATTCTGTGATTCTGTAAGTTACAGCATTTTTTTACTGTTAATAAAACTGGTGAATACTGTCTTTCATTGAAAAGACTGTGCAGATCTTCTGAGGAATAATGCATTCCCATAATGGTGTTGCAGAGTCCAAAAAGTGAAAGGGGAAAATTGCACAAACCAATCGCAATTGATGTAGCCATATCAGAGACTTGCAGGTGTTTTAGATTTTATGATGACATTTGAGACTGTAAAAGTAGTATTTTCAGCAACAGCTTTGATAAATACAATCCTGTCTGAAGCTATGTGGGCTCCTGGTACAACTGGTACTTTAGAATAGGAGAAAAGGTTCGTTTATAATCACATACAGAGAAGTTAACAAAAGTTATTAACAGCTTTTTTGCGACTGAACAGCCAAAACCTGCCAACTCCTCTAGCCAAAATGGACTGCCAAAACAGACTGCCAAATAATTTGCACAGTGTGTGTGTGTGTAGATCCAGGAAGGTCAATCTAGAGTCAGTTTTAAGCATTTTTGGCTTTTTCTGCTAAAATCTACACACTTCAGGGAGTGATTGACCATGGAAACTAGTGTCCCCTTCAGTCTGCAGACTTTATGGAAGACCCTGAGCCTGTCTTCTGAAGTGACTCTCCCAAAGAATAGAGAACAAGATACTGTACAGCAGTCTGACATTTCTTTGTGTATAAATCTAGATTTAGATACTTGACATACTACTTCTCTGCTTATGGAGAAGCAAGAGGAGTAGTCATTTGTCCTACATTTGTCCCTGAGCTTTCTTCCCATTCTGTTACCTTCTACCTGGTTTTGCCTTCTCACTCTTTCTGTTCTATCCTATTTTCTTTTCCTTCCTTCAAATCTTTGCATCATTACATGTTGTTCTCTTTTTTCTTTTTAATTTCATAACTTTGTATATTTCTCATTATTATTCCTAAATCACTAAAATAGGCTTCTTTCCTGTTTTTCAGAGTCAGCTTGGTTGGAGACATTGCCTGTGATGAGTGATTTCCAGAAACACTGACTCAGTGCACTCATGGAACAATAATGAAGGTTAAATGTCCAAATGTAATTAGAAACCTCTCCAGTATTTTATTACCATGAAAGTCTTGTTCTGCCAAGGATGGTCTTGTTAAGAAGATACCAAGTCTCAGGGAGACAATTCTGTAGTACAAACCATGCATTAGTAGACTCTTACAGAGAATGTAATGGATCACAAAAACAGACAACACTTAATGCCCTGCTTGAAATAGATTGGAAGGCGTGATCATTCATTGCATGTAAAATATTAGAGAAGTGATCTTGCAATGATGATTCAATAAATCTTAAGTTAAATCTCTTTCTAGATTTGAAGATACCAAGCTGATGTTCTTATATATATATATATATATAAAAAAAAAAAAAAAAAAAAAAAAAAAAAAAAAAAAAAAGCAAGCAGTTGATTTGCCAAGAGAAGCAAATACCACTAAAAATAATTACATGCTATGCACAGTGAAAACCTAGAAAGTTGGGTTTTTTTTAAAGGCTTTTTTAAAGGCTTTTTAAAAGAAATTGAATTCAACTGGGTGTTGATGCAGGACTCTGCCTGATATTTTGCTTAGCCAGTGCAACAAAGGATGAGAGATGGCATTGTCAGAACACTGCAGGTGGTTGAGTATACTGGGAAAGATACATTTGACTGGGAAGTTTGAATTCAAGTTTTCCTGTGAATTGTCACAAATATGGTTCAAGTACTTCTGTGTGCTGATGCAGGTTTTTCAGCATGCTTCAGAAAATTCATTGCCATTTATTGCTTCAGCTGAGTATGAGGAGGCTTAGCACCATTCTTTAATCTCCTCACAGGTTTAAAAAAAAATAAATCTTAATATATTGCTTCATTTTAAAAGTCAGCACTACTGGCAAGCACTAAAGATGAACATGAAGGAGTTGTACTTTTCTGGATATGATTAATTTTGGCACAGTGCTTGTTCTCATGGCTAAGCCCTGTGTGTGCTGCTGTTCTTGTCAGGTTCGTTATGTGTGTTTTCTCAAAGTTATTATGTCTTCCCTGTGAAATGTTCATCCAGAGTCAGATTGAGCAAACAGAATCTAAATCTAACAGCATGCTGTTTTCCAGGAAAAAATATTTTTTTCCCTTGGAGTGATGGAATGGGATTTAGATTTTAAGATCCTTCATTGTATTTTATAACACAAAACTCGCTTTACATTTCTGTATATAATATTTCACCAACAGTTGCTTAGAAGCGACCTTGATGATCACTGAGAAAATGATAGCATATTATTTGAAATTTCAAGTTCAGTTTTTAAATGTTAAATTCTGAGAGAGTAGTAATAGTTTCAGAAGTTCAATGCTCTTAACATGACTGTTGATAATAGGTTTTTCTTTTCAGCTGAGAACAGTATATAATAAGTGAGATTTTCAAGCACATTTTTCTGTCTAGGAAACTAGCCTTGAAATTATAACATGTCTGAGGAAACTGAGTAAAGACACAGGTATTGTACATAATCTCTCAAACTGTCTGTGCAAGACTTAAGAGGAAACAGCAGTGGTTTATAAACAAGATTGTATTTATACCAACAGAAATTCCTATGTGTGTTTAAACTGATGTTTCTTCTAGTACACTCTTCTGTTTCTAACAGAGGCTACATAGAAAAATTGAAGAATCTAATATTAAACAGGTGGGATTTAATCGCCTCCATATTTATCTTATTTCTCATCTCAATTTGATAATAAAACATTGAGCTTACAATGAGTATGACACAAATATTATGAAGTATTAGTATTTAATACAGTGCTAACAGTCAGTCTCTAGTCAGATATTCTCATGGTACACGGGGTGAACAACATAAATAGCTTCTAAATATCAATAGATTTTTACTGCTGGGGCAAAAATACATTGAATAATCAGTGCTAATTCTTGAGGGAAGTGTTTACATTTGCATTGCAATATAAGCAGTTCATTTATTGCCAGTTTTGTTTCAACTTCTGTAATACTTTAAGATGAATGGATGCTTATCTCCAAAAGCAAAATCCATCATGGCCAGACCAGATTTGTGGTAAAATGGGACTAGCTCAGTAGTGAACTTCAAGGCTATAGGGACATATTTTCCAGGAATGGCTACTCATGGTTTCAGTATACCAATCCACATATATATCCACATACATATATCAATCCTTTTTATCTTGGGCATGATCTATTTTTCATTACATAATACTGACATTCTGTGAAATTGTGCCTTTATGAAGGGCCTTTTAATGAAAATAATGAATAGCTGAGTATGGTTCTCTGGCAGTTTAAGAAACAAAAATTCATCCTCAAAAATACATATTTAAAGGACGACTTCATATTTTGTTGACTCCAGCAAACTTATGATCTAACACAAATGAAGGACACCATGTACACAGTCCAGGAGTCTGAAATTCTGCTTAGTCCCAGATTATTTCAGGGAAAGATTGCAGCAGTGATGCCCTCCCAGTTTCATTCTTAAGTATTAGGACTTGGGAACAGCTGTCTATTTTTCTCAGCAATATTTGCTGCTCTGAAGCTGCAAGCTTAGATGCCTGTTGTAGGATGAATGATTATCACTACCTGTTAGGTCTGAGGTGAAATTGGTTTCATAGAAAATAGAAAGCTGAGTATATTTCTTAGAATAATTTTGAAATTAAAGTAATTCTGTTTCTTGAAGTATTATATCTGTTGACGAATAAGGAATTGCATATCGCAGTAGTTCTTATTTCAGTCAAATCTATGTGTACAGACTTCAAGCCAACAGGATTTGTGTTTTAACATGTGAGTCATTATTATTAGATGATTATATTAATCAGTGTAATGAGTTTCTGAACTTTGTATGCAGCTTTCAGCCAATGTATTTCTAATCCAGTTATGGGTTAAAAAAAAACCCAAAGTGCAATTGTATGTTTTAACCTTCTACACTGTCTATACTGAAGGAAGTCTCCCTCATCTTTTTTGCTCAGTGAGATAACCTGGGTGATAACCTTTATATAGTTCAGGGACTTACTTCATTGCTTTCTAATAGAGTTTTTGGAGGGTGTAGATCTAGATTACAATGCCGAATGGCCATAGTGCCTCAGGGAAATATGTTCTCATTAATGGGCTTGTTATGATTGTCATTGTAGAGACTCTAATAGTATCAGATGTAAATGTTGTCACAGCCTTCTATGTTTATCACGCGGATATGGAGATGCATCATTAATTCTCACAGACTGATTCTCAGAGCTGTGCAAATTGTTGCAGTGTGATAATGTCTGAAGGAAATTAAAAACTGCGTGTTATCAATTTAATATTTTAGCTTTCTATTTCCAATTAATATGGTCTAAGAGATAAGAGGAGTTGAACCATGACAGTAGTATGGGTCATTCAAAAGAGATAAAATTTGGACTATATCTCTATCAGTTCCAGCTTCACTATGCTCCTTTGCATCATCTTTGATAGGGATGTGACAAATACAAACATATCAGTGAAGTCTCCCAGCTGCAAAGTTAAAAACATATATGCTATACAAGCACAAAAAAGTATGGCAGTATGAAATAGTTTACAGAATCTGTAATACTTTTTAAACATTTTCTTTATCAGGAGTTACTAACCTTTATTCAGATATAGTAATATCTTATTCCTTTATCTTTTATGGGTTTATTCACAATGCATGGAGTGCAATAAATGAGAATCTATCTCAGATTTGTAGTTTTAGACACTACACATTAATAACATATTTGTTATTTGTTTGCTCATATGTTAAAAGAATTTGATCATGAATATTTAGTTTGGGTTTTTGAGGGGGATATTTTTGGTAGGAAATACCCTGGATTATTTCTTTGTTGTAACCATCTGAAATATCAGTATTTTCAAAACAAATAAGAAATATGATTATTTTTGTAGGAAACATTGTCCTGGTTCAGCCAGGATAGAGTAAAGTTTTCCCCAGCAGAGAGAGAGGCGGAAGGGATCTCCAGCCGGGTTATTCATACCATGCTGACGTCAGGTCCAGGGGAGGAGCCTTTTTACTTACACTTCTGGTTTTGTTTTTTGCCATACACGCGGTGGGTTTGCTCCTTGATCATTTAGCGGTATTTCTCTGTATATCTTTTGTCTTGTTCACTGTTATTGCTGTTTATTGTTGTGACCATTGATACTGTTGTTATTCAAATTGTTCTATCACTCTGTTGTATTAAATTTCTTGTTATTTTAGCCGGGGTCTGTGTTTAACTTCCAACCCAACCGGCGCGGGTGGGAGAGGGGCAACGGCCACGTGCTCTCTCATCCCGGCAAGGATTAAACCTTGCACAAACATGAAGGCAGGCTTTTAGTAATAATAGTGAATTTATGACAATGTTGTCATTTGTGTTAAAAATGGTAAATAGGTAGGTGCTAAGATAGTATCAAAAACTAGCTTTTCAATGACCTGTTTTGATATCAGACTGTCCTATTGGATGGGTTTCCTTAAATGGCAGGGGGAAGTGGAAGAGCATATTTTACAAACAGTGGTGGTGTTAAGTTGTCCTAAAAGGAGGACAAAACATAAGCAGCTAATAGTGTCACTTGTGCTGAACTGTAACCAGTTGTGAAGTCATGAACAAAAGAGAACTCCAAACTCACCAAGGGCAAATGTATGTGGTGTAAAAAAATTTGCCTTTGAAAAGTCAAATGAGATATCCCTAATGTAAGATAAAAAAATTAACAAAGTATGGAGATATCATTTTAGACCAGTGAAGAATCAACAAAATCCTGAACTAAGCATGTACATCAAACTAGGGAGTAATTGACCTCATACAGGAGAAGAAACACAGGAGCATGTAGAATAATGAAAAGTGCACCACTAGAATCCTGCATGCGATTGGGAGATACACATTCATTCAAGTCTACTCAATTATATTCCTATTTGGGGGAAAATACTATAAGAACATTTTCGATGTCTGTCTCTGAAGTGTAATGCGGTTACAGCATTAATCTGTTACAAACTTTGAAAATTTGAGAGAATATTAGCATTTGAGGAATTGTTGAAAGGAGTCAATTATAAGGTCCAGTTCAGGAGGAATGCTACCTCAATCCATATGCCCCATACTTTTATTGGTACAGATGAAAGATTACAGAAAGTATGGTCTTGTGGAACTGGAAAAGATGTAATAATTACTATTGACAAAGGAAATTTACATCAGAGACTCTTCTTTCATGCAAGACAGCAAAAGGGAAGTCATCTGTGAAATCAGATCTTAATACAGCTATGGTAGAAAATTCATGCATAGTGCTATGCTAACAGCAGTCAATGTTGAGATGCCACCAGCTGTGACTGTCCTGGCTGGGAATAGTCAGGATATGTGTAAGATGCCACAGTTACACTATTTACTGCTGACATACTGAGTGAGCAGAAGCTAAACCACAAACAATGTCTTAAGTAAGGCTTCACTACTTTTAACTTCACAAAAGGAAGAATTCCTGAAGAAAAACTTTATTTCTAGTATTTCCTGCCCACACTGATGTACACTTATCTCACATTGCTTTCAAGTTATTGAAAAATCTATGAAATGAACTATTCTAATTACTTATCTCTAATGAAAACATGCAGACATCTGAGATTGGTCCACGAAAGAGAGGAATCAGTGCTCTTTTTCTGAAATCATACATATTCCTCTGACATTACACTTTCTGCAATACACTGACTGAAGAATAATGCTCTCTTGCTTCCTACCAGTTGTTTGGACATTGTCCTTTGTAGGGGGCTGTCAAGCCTTGCAGATTTTTGACAATGTGGGGACTGTATGATAAGATCTGTAATTATTACCTGGCTTGCTATGAAAATTTGGAGAACCGAAGCATTAACATTTTTTGTGCCATGTTAACTCTACTTTTCACAAATGTAGTTCTCTCATCCATACTGATTTGATGTGGTATTTTCATTGCAGTCTGTGCAAAGTATTAAAGTTTCCACCTATTCATCTCAGTCTCTCTGTCACACCTTTCACCGGCTTTCAATTTCCCCTTAGGAAGTCACTTTCTATCCCCATTGCAAGGTTCTAATTTTAATAATCCTAGTCCATCCAGAACTGTTTCCCCAAATAAATATTTCACTGAACACATCATTTAGTGTGGTGATATTTCTTGTTAGTATGCAGTGTCAGGTTAGCACCTCTAGATAACCTTGATAAATTAAAAATTGGCTAATCAATATTTAATCAACCTAGCTCATTTATCCAAATGTCTGACTTCCTTTCTGTCAGAGATGTGTTAAAAAGGCACTGCAAAAGTAGATGGAATTAAAATTGTATATTTTCCTTTTAAACAGAAATTAAATCAGTCTGCTACTAATGTCACCTTAAAAACCATGGTTTAGCAACAGTGAAATAATATACAATGGCAGATATAATATCAGAAGATGTTAGTTTTCATTGGACAGTTTCTATTTGAATACAGTGAACATCTAATCAACACTTTATTAGGAAAATTTGGGAAAGGCAGGTCTGGTCTGCCCAGTTCTTCGTATTACTGTTGAGTCTTACTGATTCTTCTATGTCCTTTTTTTTTTTTTTCTTTCTATGTCCTTTTTATGCTTATAAATTTATAGAGCTTTATAAGTTCCAAAGGGCTAGGGGTCAGGTGGGGTGAGCACCTCCTGAACTCATCTTCTTTTAGCATAGTGACAGATGCATAATTTTCCAAATTAGATCTCCCTTCATCTTGTGCTTCATTGCCTTTGCAGTTTAGAAGTCCTCAAACACCCCTTTGTATTATTTACACAAGTGTTTTGCCGTAGTTTTCTGTAGATGTTCCACTCAGTTAATCAAACCGCTTTTACTGCCTTGGGCCAGTCTTTGCATCTGCCCATCATCTCGGTTTTGCAATTTGCAGTACGTTGTTCAAGGGAAATGATAATGTTGTTTTAATGTTATAACAAAAATCTAACAGCCCATCATGTCAAAGGACAGGCTTAGAGAAATTCACCAGGCCAGGGCTTTCAAAACTTATGGTGATTTTGGAGGCCTGTACTGTGATGCCATAAACAGATTTGTTTGTCAGTAGGCAGATGAGCAACAGCATTGTTACTGAAGAGGCTTCTCATCTCTCTCTGTTTGAGAACATCTTTCTTTGATGTTCTGGGTATGAGGCAGGGACCCTGAAGCTCCAGGATGTCCTGTGGTATATGTTCCTAAAAACATTCATGCACTCATTTCTCAGTGGCTTTTTGTTGATTAAAACTGTCTGCATTGTCAGTCAACAGAAGGCAAAAAGAAGCAAATCTTTTATTACAATACATAGACCTCATTGAGTTATATATAGCATGAACCCTGAAGGCCCTAACTCATAAAAACAAACTTTCCTGGGACTTCATCGCCTAGGTTCATTTTGCATTGTATCAGCTATCCTGGAAACAGAGGACTTACTTAAGCAATTCTCTGTTTACTTCTGTTTTCAGTGATCTCTAATTTTGTGTTGACATTTCAATCCTTATGAAGCTCCAAAATTATCTGGCTTTCTGTTTTTTGTTATTCCTTTTGCCAACTCAGAAATGCACTTTGCTGAGCATGTTCTAGTAAAATTAATCTACATGGGGTTTTGATTACGATATTTAAAATTACTTCAGCCCTGCCAAATTAATAAAACCTAAGGTCAAGCAATTTTCTTTTGAATTCATTTAAGCAAAACATTTAAACAAAATCTTGTGGGTTAAAAACCTAAAATTTAAAAGTAAAAATACTGTTTTAAAAGGAAAAATAAAACAATAATTAAAAATTACATACAATATTTTTGTATGTTTGTTTTACAAGGAATTTTATTCCCTAAATTTTGCATCTCGGTGAAAAAAATGAATTATTTGCACAGTCATAATGACTTAATTAACTGATCACCCCATTCAAGCATTCAAGTACATTTTGTATCCCTGGACTGCTTCCATGACATATCCTTATAACAGATGTCCAATAAAACTTGGAAGACAGAGTCAATGAAAAGTAATTTTCGGAAAAGTCACGCCAAAGATTTGAAAATTTTCCTGGAAAATATGAAAAGGATCAGCATCTTATTCTTGAAAATGTCCTAGCAATTTAAAAAGGTGTACCTAGTAAATTAGTTTCTAAATTTTGCGATGGCCCAAGGATACAAATATTAGAAAAATTTAAGGCAATTCTTCATTCTTATGTTAGAACCTGCAAATTGGTGTTTAATAGCTCCTCAGAGAGTCTTTATACCCTCCCCTAGTTTGAATTTGATTAATGCCTTAGGTCACTTATTGATTCTTCCTCCACCACAACACAAGGGTAGTTATTTTAAAATTAAATAAGTGTAAGATAGGTTTAATTAAATCCTGTCAATATTCAAAGGTTCGTTTCACTTTAAAACCTCAGTACAATTGTTGCTAGTTTTAAAGGAATAATAATAAAAAAGAATCTTCAGACAGTGTATATGCACAATGGGGGAAAAATAGAAGGGGAAAATGCAGGTGAGTTGTTGCAATTTTATATGAGATAAATATTTGTGTGTGTTTCCTAGTGGGATTGACAGTGTATTTTTTTAAAATGAGCGATTAGAAAGCATATACAATAACAAAGATGCCATTCGATATAATAAAAATCTTGCTCTACTAGTTTCACTATATTGTATGTAGAAATGTAACATAGAAGTGACTTTATTATATGGTTTTTCATCAGTAACTTTGTAGTTTAGTCCAACCAGACATTTATCCTGGATTAAAACTGCCAACTTGAATTCTGTAAAACAATGGTCTGTTTTACTATCAAAATACTGCCGAGAAGTAACACTGACCTGCTGTTGATGTTACTGTTCACCAAAGAGCTTTCTAGAAGCAGGAAGAAAAGATGTGCCCATTTCAGAGTTGAGTATCTGTGTTTAAGGATGTCTGATGTTTCTTTAAATCATTAGCCATATGAAATAGGTTTTGTACAGTTAGTCTGTACCTGTTCAGTATATCAGACTGCTCTGTTATGTAGTTCCTGCAGGGTAGACAAGCACCCTTGGGGATGTATGGCTGGAAGATGCTCCATGTCATCTGGTAACTCATTTCCTTTGACTACAAGAATCAGTTTTTCTGTAGGGTTTGGAATTATGGAGTAGGAAGGAGTAAATGAAAGCACCTAAAATGAATAGCAGGTGAGAAGGTGGTGCATCCTGGGACACTGGCTAGAGGTTGAAAGTCAAAGACTGTCCTAAAGGTACAAAATACTTCTGTGGTTGAGTTACAGCAAAGAAGAAAACAACCACAACTACCAGTAACAGAAGCTTGAAATATCCAGACTGAAACACAATTTAGTGAGTAGGAAACTTTGGTAACCACAGAAACAGTAGGCAGCTTCAGCCTTCAAGTTATTCATCCTTGCAGCAGGAATTTAATACAGTGGTGGAATTTGTGCTTGTCCCTTGGAAAAGATAAAACAGGCCCTAAGGATGATAACATGGAGGAGAAAGCTCTTTCTGAGTTTGAATTTTAATAGAAAACCTAGAGTTTCCACACAGTTTACTGTCTTGTATGTAATTCATCAAAAGTCTGTCCAAGGTGATATGGGAAGTTTAGGGGATGCAGCGAGATCAAACTTTAGGCCTGTGGAAGGCTGGGGGCTGTGTGCATAGACATGCTGGATACTGATAGTGTTGCTAGGCTACTATCTCCTGGCCTGAACAGAGGCCTCCTCTGGTCATTTAAAGTATATGTACCAGCAATGAATTACCCTAAATTCCAGCATAAACTGGCCTGGCGGGTTGGCCAGGGGCCAGGGAACAACTGAGACTGCGCAGAAGGAGAGGGTGAAAAGTTCATAGGCGAGGAAGAGGAAATACTTCATCTATACCACCCCCACCCAGAAATCTGTGACCACCGAACAAGGCCAAAGGAGCTCAATACGCAGGCGCAAGGGGAGGAGACCTGATTACCATGAGAAGGAGGGGAGGCGGGTATAGGCTATGTACATGTATAGGCGTTTTATGAATATGCACTACTTTGTAACATATAAGCCAGACTGGAGCTGCAAATGGCACGCATGCTTGTGGAGGAGTGATCCCCCATGCGTCCAGTGCTGAATAGACATACCTACTTTACAACTTCACAGTTGTAGAGTCGTATTTCCGCAAGTCAAAGGAAGAACTAAGAGAAGAACCTCTTTGCTTTTATTTTGCAGCTTCATGTTAGCTTAATTTCGTGGAACATTGATTTTCATTATACTATACTGAAAGCTGTGCTTACTTGGCTATCTGTATACTATGTTCCTTTTAAACATTTCCATTTCACAGTAATTCACATTTTGAAGTTAACATTAAAATCTGCAGATACTAGCTGCTCTTGCTACTTAAACAGTATTAACAACAGATCTGAGTAAAACTCTGTATATATTGCTTTGACTTTTGCAATACCTGTGATGTACATTATGGTTTTAAATCAGAACCAAATTTTGTGGTTGGTTGAGAGCTAGGCATCTAAATCTAAGAGAATAGTATTGTATAACAAAAGTCATGGTAGTTATGTACAGAGAGGGCTAACTGATGTCCTTATAACACACTGTCTTCTTACCTAACAGATTATTACCTTCTTCCTAGGAGTCACTGAAGGTCTGGCCTTAGCTTTACCTGTCTCTTCTTTGAACATCCTTTACCAGATGGTCCTAAGCACATATTGAATGTTGTTGTCTAAGGAACGGTGCTTTGAGTTATGGAGTAGTGATGTAGCCTGTCGAATCAAAGAGGCTGTCAGCGGCAAAATCTACAATGTCTTGTCTGCTCTTTCTCCTGCCCTTCACACAGAAAAGACTAAGAATTCCTTTGGGCAACTTCAGCATGGGGAAGAAAGAGAAAAGGTATGAAAAATGAAACTAATTTTTAGTTTTATTAGTTTCGTTTTCAATAAAACTAATAAAACCAATCTTTTTTTTCTTATACAAAAAATGAAGATCAATTACCTCAAAATATCAAAACCTAAATTCTGAATTCAAAACTGTTTATCTTTAAAAAGGGCTGGTCAGCTTATGTCCCATAAAACGTAAAATTGTAGAGTACTGGTTTTGTCTCTAATAATGGAAAGAAGGAATCGGACCCTTTGATGGGAATATGGAGATGGAAAACCAGTATGCTTTAGTAACTGAGTTTCACAGGAAGACTGGTGCATAAGTGAGAGATGCATGTCAGCCTAACCTCAGAAAAGGAAAACCAAGTCAGGATTTGATAGGAAGATGAATCATATTATTTTGTAAATTTCTTTAAATGTCCCACTAAATCCGACAGAGAGCAATTTGGCCCAGATGTTAGCCATAAACCATTCACTTTCAAATGCCCTTTCCATTAGATAATGTTGATCAAAGAAATGAACTCACATAACGGATGCAAATTAACCTTTTTCTTAATCTCTGATTTTTGATGACTTGGTTCTATATTGACTACCATACATGTTTGCAGAACTCCACCCATGAATATTTACTGCTTTTGGAGGAGGTGGTTTCAATTTCTCCAATAGCTGTCTTGCTTGATAAGGCCATGTTAAAATAGATCTGCCATAATGGCTTTTCACAGGATTTTCAGAATCTCTTTGAAGACTTCAAAGGTGCTGAGCAAATTGTAAGTTTAAGGAGTGTTCTTGGTTTATTGTGAGACCCAAATATTTTTGTACTAGAGAAATAACTGGAGTATTTGGATTTTATTAGTAGTACAGACTTATTAAAAAGTATTTAAGAATTTACAATCTCCTTCTGCTGTAATTAGTGCTTATTTGTTTTAATTATTTCTTAAAACAGTCACTTACTATCTATGAATTTTCTTCCATGAACTAGAACTTCTTCAATGTAAGTGATGATAATGGTGCCCTATTTTTCATCTTAGCCAATTACAGGTCTAATATCATATATTCTTTGTACAATTGCAATTTCTGTCCTATACTTCATGTTTAGATGAAGTAAAATTGCTCTTATTTTTTCTTTTTTGTCATCTGACCTCATTGGAGAAGCAGAGAAAGAGCAAAATCATTTACTTCATTTTAACAACTAATAAAAATTCTAGGATTTATTTCAGCTAGGGTAAAACTTACAAAAATATTTCAGTGTAGCTTCTGAAGAAAATGGCTTGAGCTGAAGAGGTATTAATTTCTACTGTACTTTGAATTTCCTGTGGCATTTATGGAAAGCTGGTAATTCTTAGAATTAATATGTGACAACTGAGGCACGGACTCTCCACTGCAGTGCAAAAGGAAAGACCCTTTATTATTACAAGAGTACATACTTATGCTCTCGACAAAGCTTACTTCATAATTAGCAAATCAGCAATTAGACAGTTATCAATCTTTTCTCCTATCAGCATAAGACCACTCTAACATGTGCTGTGCAGACCAATCACCTACTCGTTCACACACTGTTCATGCAGTGGTAACTTCTCACAGTTTAGTACTTTTCCACAGTTCAGTGTTGCAGCTGTCTGGTGTTTTTCCCTGTCACCTTGGCAAAACGCAGCAGTTCCTTATTTATCTTCCAAGGCCTGTTTTCCATCAAAGCCTAGTATTTTCTCAGAGGCTGTGTAAGGCTGACAGGCCAATGCCTCCCACATTAATATCCAAAAATAGAATTACTAACACATGGAAAAAGCATATTTTGTATCCCTTCTCACAGACATATATACATTCACCATCAGGTAGGTAGATATATGTCCTTTACCTTAACAGGCATGTAATGTTTGTAAATTATATCCTGGTTTACTTCTGTCTGTAAGTTGTCAAACATTTGGTCATCTTTCTGCTTTGTTATGGGTCTTTGACTTCTGAACTTATGAGAAGCAAGAAACTTGGCAGCCAACCATTTTGGTGGGTGGCCACATCTGAAAATGATACTAATTAATGAAGTTTTCTCATGTTTTGCAAGGAAAACCGATTTTACAGTTGCATTAACATTCTAACCCTCACTGAAGAAAGTACTGTCTAATGGGATAACTGGCATGGACTTCTTTCTCTAGGGAATATTGAAAAACCAACATAAGGTAAAGTCTTAATTTTTTTCCAGTGTAACTAAATTAATGCCTAAATGGACATGTTTAATCTGAAAGATATGCAAGTAAGAACACTGTATACACTGTTCTTCATTCCTGAAACTTGGAGGTTACATTATTAGCTTGAATGTCAGGCTTAACCATGAGGATACCTACTAATGAACATGAAGTCAAGCACAACTTTGAAAAAACTAAGAGAAAGGTAAATTTTGTTTTAACACCTTTGTTCTCATACGTTTTCTTCATGAAGATCATGAAGATATTCATACATAAAAGAATTAATTTCCAGCTAATGATCTAAAATGCAGTCCTAGGAAAATATGGGAACGCACTAAGACTGCTGGGGAATGACCCAGTGTTTTGCTGATTAAAGATACCAATTAAACTCGGACACCAGAATGAAAAGAGTAGGTGTATTTTACTTGTGATAACCAAGTAATGCAACAGTGTAATACAGAAAACATGCAGTAAGAAAGAGCAGAATAGTGCACTTAAAGCAACAAACAGGAAAATACAGGGTAATGCATCAAATCATTACTACACGAGAGAGAGAATAGAGATTAAGAAAAATACATCACCACTTGCATATATTACCATCATCCAGATCCGCAGTCGCTGGGGAGCCCCGGTTACAGCGAGGGTTTGGAGACCCTGTCCCGGCAAGTGGGAAATCCTACACGGTGCATCCACGCATAGGTGAGGCTTCCAAAGTCGCTGTGAGTGGGCCCAGCCTTATATACCAGAGATCGACAGGCCAGAATAGCTGGCACCTTTGTTTTGAGTGGAAAATTTCTGGTTTCATTCTCCTGTTGGATTCCACCCAAAGCCTGGCCAGGGCTCAGGGGGAAACCAAGGGAGTTTCTAACAAGGCCAAATACGTGGGTTCTCAGCCTTGAACAAGGCTAAACGAGGGGAAGTTGGATACATTCTCTCCTCACTACTGATTATATTTTGTCTAAGCTGCATCTTTCACTAGTGAGTTTACATACTTTGTTAATGACAACATGCTAAGTAAGCAGCTTCAGCTTGGGGCCTGTTGTTCAGAGCTTTAGCACTTTTCACATCAGCATAAGTGCATTGTTATAACTTAGTACAATACCTATTAGCACAACGGTTTCAGTTATAAAATATACAGGATTCATCTATAGGTCAACTCTGGCTTGGGCTGGTTGTCCAAGCCTTAGTACTTCACCCAGTCACCTCCAGAGTGGGATGGCAGCAGTCCTCCTGGCCTTCTTCATTTCAGATCTCACGCTGCGTCTCCCATTGCAAAGCACTACTCTCTCCCAGCAGAGGCCTGCCTAGCAGGAGTGTACTTCTTTGGGCAGTTCAGTAGGTTCTGCAGACCTGCCAGTTGGACTGGGTAATGATGTGCTGAGGTTAGAGAGCCCCACTGTGTATCTTGGGTAGGTACTCTGAGCTCCCTGGGGCATCCTTCAGTCTGCCTCTGTGTGTAGAGTGCAAGTAAACCCTCAACGATTTAAACGTTTTAAAGACTCATAGGTAAGTACTTAAAATGCTCTTTAGACAATTAAAATGCTTAGCTATTGGCTAAGCACCTGATGGTGACCAGCCAGTGCTGGCAAAGATTACTGGTGACTTTTATTTTAGAATGAGAAATCTAATAACTGAGACTTCTTGCAGGATGAGAAAAACATTTCTTTGCCATAAAGTTTTACTGTACATGTTTTTCCACTTTAATGGTAAGGATAGCCAAAAAGCATGAAAAAAATCTATAATTAGCTCCAGCTATGTAAGTACAAATCCATATGCTAGTTAGCCTTTAGAAAAGGAGAAATTTGTGTTAAATTAATTAAGACTTTCCCATTAAAAAATGAGCACCCATGAATTAGTTTGACAAAGAAAAACTGCTGAAGCGTTTGCCTGGATTTGGCTTGGTGTGCTCCCAGCCTTTGTCTTCACTGTGAGCATTGCTGCCGGTTATTTCACCCAGCCTAGCTACAGCCTTGGAAACCAGAGTGATTTGATTAACAGATGATCAGTTATGCTAACTTCAACTGTGGCTTGTGGTTGAAGCCCCATTGCATTATTACTCTGATTCTGAGTAGAGTTTGAATATTTTGCCACAGGCCCTGTTAGGTTGACTAGTTCAGATTTGAAGCTTTTCTTAAAATTAAATTAGATATATCAGTGATTGGATGGCAGTTCACTTATATAAAATATATATGTGTATAGCTTTTGCTAATACTGCAGTGAAAGAAGGCTGAATAAAGATATGAGTAAGTCACTCAAATGTGAGCAGCTCATCAGAAACGTTCACAAAGTTGACAGCAGATTCAGCTTATGAAATTGAAGTGTTTTCATTGTGAGGTCTCTGAGTAATCTTGAAACAAGCTGCTGGGTTTTTTTTTTCTGCTTACGTTAGAAAAATCACCCCAAAAATCACCCAGACACTGAAAAGAGTGATGTGGCTGGTAAAGGAGAATGCTAAAATATGAGTAGAAGTTATAGCAGCCCCTAACTGTTGAAGCAGAGTTCTCTGTATTGTCATATTCTGTTATACCTATCTAAGCTCTGTTCAGAAGCTGCAATACTGAACCTAATTTTATTGTTTTCTTTGTTTTGAAGTGATTTAGAACATGACTTATATTACGTGATTAACTGAGTTACCTGTATGTTGAGTCCTCCAGAGTTCAGGATGGGAACTGCCTACTATATTTAACCATTTGAGGAGATATTCAGTTATTCTGCCTTTCTTTTTTAAAGGTAAGTGTGCAAAGAGATTTAAAAAAAAAAAAAGTTCTAACATTGAAAAAATACTTATGATTGTGTTTTAGCAGTAGTTTCTTCAACTTCTTGACTAATACTCCATGCATCTTTCACATGGTTAATTTTTCTTAGTGTTAACTAGTACACATTATTCTGCACTCTTTCCTCTAAAATGTAAATAAATTGAGGGAGAGCTCCTGATTACTCTCCTGTTTGTTATCACCCAGGCTCAGCTTGACTGAGTCACAGGAGATGGGGAGGGTAAGCTAGAAAAGAAGAAATACACACACAAAAATGATGGTATTGCCACAAATATCTTTAAAATGCTTATTGGAACACATTGAAATCAATTATGTTACAAAGAATATTGTGCTTCCCAACACATGGATACTGCAATTAAGCTCCTACTTTGCTTCCAAATCTATTTATAGTTCCTAGATTATGGAAAGTGCTTATGAAATTTCATAAATTAACATATTCTAGTACTGTGATATATCAGCAATTTTTTGTCTCTTCCTAGCAGTAGTTTTCTCGTACATATCCTCACAGGTATAGATAAAATCCAAAAGCATGTCCTGTGTTTGCAGTAAGCTGTATTTAACATTACTGTTTCTGTGTGGCTTTACCATCAGCGTGGTAATGTGGCACTTTGGAAGCATACATAGTCTTGGCCTGCATTGTATTCCAATGAAAATTGACAGTCTTTAGGACATACCATTTCTAAACAGATGAGAAAGAGCTGAAAAGCCTTCATGCCAAAATCTAAAATGGAAACTGCACTTAAGTCACATAAAACATTTTACGTAATAATGTTGTCCTGTGCATTTTCTGATTTTCTTGCTGACAACAATTTGAAGTATAATCTCAGTTAAACCAGGTAATCCACCTGATCCAAATCTGATCACTAAGGCAAAACAGTGGGGAAAAGGAAGTATTTGGAGTAATGTTAGTATTTCAGAAGTATGTTGAAATCTATAGGGCTTCTATTGTTTTCCACTCTAGTCATGCTAAGTGTTTTTTTAAAAAAAGGTTACAGGAATCCATCCAACTCACAGGAGAGCTACAAAATTGTAATGCATATATTCATTCCTGTGAACTGTGTATTATATTATTGCAATTCATCTACCCCTTTGGATTTGTGTGTTATATGGCAAACACAAGAATTGGAAACATATCCTAAATGCCTATTACTCAAAATAGTTTTCTGGAAGGGAGGAGGGGTGGGTGCGTGTGTGTGCAATAGTTTGTATGGAGCTTTCATTTTCTCATTCTCTCCTAAGCAGTAGATAGGAACTGGTAGGTGCAGTATTACTATTTATCAATGGATAAAAAATAACTTTTGGCTCACTTCTGTCAGCATTTTTGCTGTCATTAGGGACTGGGAGACTGAGGCAAGCAGAGAGAGGTTCATGGACTGACAGGAGGCAGTAGCTGCTTCTGCTCCTGGCTTGACTGTGTTCACAGCCTGCCATATTCTGAGCCTCACCAGCAGCAGCTTCTTCTCTGCCTTGCAGTGTCAGGCTGGACCCATGTGAGTTATTTTGCAAGGGCTATGCAGAGAACCTTACCATCAGGAACAACTAAACAAACACCCACTATGTGTGTATAGGGTTGTTAGGAAGGGAGAGACTACCTGATCATATGTTGCAAACCACATTATACCGGGGAAAAAAAGAGAATTTTCCTTTCTCTTTTTAGCCTGGCTATGAAGCTTAACAAATCTGGCATAGCTAGAGCATGGAAAATCTGTCTGTGGGAGGAACATATCAGATGTCTTGAGATATAAAATGCCAATGGCTATAAGCCTCACTCCTCATTTTATACCTACCTTGGGAACAGAGTGTGAGTGGACCAAAGCTGTTAATGTAAGTGAGCGTGAAATGCCTAAACAGAGAGCTGGTAGCTGTTCCTAAAGTGAAATGCAGTGAAAATGGGTATGGTCAAATGACCATGTGATTGCACTGCATTACTCACCCAGTCCTGGAGGAGCAGTAATATGGGAAACATTGGCGTTTGACCCACTAAGCCTGTCGAAGAGGCTGCAGTGCCGGGGTGCCATGCGCTGGATGAGGCAAGGACTGGCTCCCTCCTCTGCTTTCCCAGGTGCAACTGTGAGCTGCCTTCGACTCATGTCAGTGCAGCTGGGTGCCCAAATTGCTGCTACCTCTGTCCCTGAGCCGGACCAGCATGCTAACACAGTCTGTAACAGCTGACGCAGAGTTTAGGAAACTGCTTTTTCCTACCTCCTAGCTAAGGCTTGTTTCTTCATGAGCTCTTCATGAACCAGTTTTCCCAAACTGGTACATGTTTGAACAAATGCTTAGGATATGTAAATCCAGGACCACTCTAAGGTGACAGTATTTGTGATCTGAGCCTCAGTATACTCTTGTCAAATCTGATTTCATCATCTGTTGTGTGAGATAATTGATGTGTCTTCACTTTGCATCTAGTGTTAGGCTGAGCAGAAAGATGAACACACTGTGCAGATTAAGGTTAAAGCAAGAACAACATTTCCATGAATGTCACAGAAAGTTTGTCCACAGCATGGTCTTGCAAATGTGATGTCTCCCCATGAATTATTTACTCTTCCAGGTACTCAGAAGTTCTGTGTGGGTTTGTTTCTTTGTGATTTATGTGGAAAATTATGTTATCACACTATTCACAGTCTCTGGACACTGTTCTTTATTTAATGTCACTGTCATCTGGGCTATGTGATATCATTCCCATTATGGACTAAAATCACCAAAATCTTTTAACATATGTTATTTAATCTGTCTATCTAGAATGTGGCATGAGTATTTTTAACTACATTGTGTGAATAAAGCTATACCTAGAATCACAGAGCAGTAGAAGGGAAACAGGGAAAACAGATAATTGATTAGAAGTGAATGATGCCCACTTTGAATATGAGATTTTGGATTTAAGTTATTTATGGTTTAAAATCCATGTGGTTTTGATGTAACTTGCAAGTGAAAAAAATAGTAATTGATATTAAAGGCCTATCCGTGGACTTTAAGTTGTGCTATGAATAACAGCAGGAGCATTTCTATGTGCAAAAGTTATCACAGTGTACTGGGTCTGGCTGGAGTTGGTTTTCCCCTATAGCAGCGCTCATGGTGCTGTGTTTTATGCTGGGAGCTGGCAGGGTGTTGATAGCACCCTGGTGTTGTGGCTACTGCTGAATGGTGCTTACATAGCACCAAGGCTCTTTCTGACATTTCCCCCAGTGGGACGGGATGGGCAAGATCTTGGGAGGGGACACAACCAGGACAGCTGACCCAAACTGACTAAAGGGATATTCCAGGCCATATGACGTCTGCTCAGGATAAAGCTGGGAGAAAGGAGGAAGGGGATGAGGTCACCCTTGGTCCTCCGAGGCAACCACTACGCATATGGGAGCCCTGCTTCCTGAGAAGCCCTGACATCACCTCTTCATGGGAAGTAGAGAATGAATCTTTTCTTTTTTTTTTTTTCTTCTGTGCACAGACCTTTGCTTCGCTTTGCTTATATTAAAACTGGTTTTGTTTTACCCACAAGTGTTTGCCTATCTTATTTTCCTTCTCCCCTTTGCCCTCTTGGGAAAACAAGGGGAAAGGGAGGGAAGTGATAGAGCAGCTTGGTGGGTACCTGGCATTTAGCCAAAGTCAAACCACCTCACAGAGAAAACTTTATAACTGTAAGTTTTAATTGTAAGGGGTTTTATTTAATATGTCACTTTCTCTTCTGTGAATTGTTGCTGTCCATATCCAGATACTCATGAAGGCCAGTTCACTTTCAAATTGAGAGAATTTACCAAAATTCTGAAACTGAAAGTATTGGAGTCTCATTTAGCTTCTTCCTTTTGCCTTGTCACAAGCAGTGAGATAATGGGCATCAATATCTGTGTATAAACTGAACATTTTAGCTTCAGATTTCAGCTTTTTATGAAAGGAAGAATGCCTGCATTATTGTGATCTTCACAATTCTTAAATTTTTCTTGAGAAACTTGTACTCAGATGCAGTTTCTACAGTGGTAACCGTGGTTTTCTGAATTACTTGTGAACTGATCTGAAGCTCTTGAATCTTTTTTTTTTTTTTTTTTTTAATTGGTTCTTCCCCCCTCTCTCCCCCCGCCCTCTATTATTCAGAGGTAAATTAATCTTAAAGTCAAGTTTTCCCAGCTATATGTTGGGGAGGATGAACCCTAAAACACATACTAATTTAAACCTACTATCTAGATTTTTTACTCTACTCACTGCAAAGTCCATGTTCAACAAAGGAGACTCTGCATCAGCTATAACAGAATTCAGGTTGAGTAAGCATATTGTTCTTTTTGGCACAATGCTGTTTCTACATCTTCCTCTTTTCTCACTTTCTAGTCTCTCCATTTATTTATTTATTTATTTTTAAAGTTTGAATGCTCTTTGCTTCACTTTTTCCCCCATTTTATTTTCTTCTCAGTGGGATTAGAAGCAGAATTTGGTGGGGTTATGCATTAACTACATAAATACATTCATCTCATATTAAATATTCTCATATTTAAAGTTAAAATCTTAATTTTACTTTAGTAGATACTACTAACACTTCCATAACTCCATTGTTTAATAAGGAAAACAACCTAGAAACTTGCTTTTTGACTGTATAGATTTAAGCAGTTTCATACTGTAAATGATATTGCATAATATTACAATTTCACACTATAAATCTGTAAATCATAAATTATAAATGTAGCCGGTAGCTACATGACTGTGTGCGGTGATCACATTTTTCTCAGTTTTTCTGTAATATTTTAAGTCCTCTTTTAGATTATCTGATATTGGTACTACAGATTGTGTTGGTGATGATTTAGCAAAATGCACTCTCTTTTCTGGTTTGAAACAATATGGTGCTACATTTCAGTGATTAAAAGCAGACCTGTACAAGTGGGCTGTGCTAACATAGGATGTATACGATGGTCTGTGGATGTTGATAATGGCTAGATCCACTGTCATTGCAGGATTTATTTTATTTTTGCCTTTTACAGGATTTTCAGTTAAAGAATTATGTGTGCCATTCCACTGGAACTTTTAAGTGATGATAAGTCAATGAAGTCTTGCAACCTCTGTGTGTGGCAGAGGATGATCTTGGATATCATCAGCAAAGAATGTGAGCTTCTCCAAAAAGAGAAGTCATTTTCTTTCCAGCCATGAAAATGCAAGGTTGGTAGTAGAAGAGAGGAACTATGAAAAAGCACCAAGCATGCAGGTGCATTGCAATAAAACCTGAGCAAACAGATGGGATCTTATTTCAATTCTGATTCTTATAGCACTGTTCATTTCTCTTCATCTGGCAGGACATACTTGGGGCACATCTTTTTAGTTTTATTACTAATTTTTAACCATTTTTAATTAAGATTAGATTGGATCATCACTGATGGAAATAATCTTCAAGCTCACTGCCCCAGTGAACACAGTGAAGATGCCCAAACTTCTATGGGCTGGAATTAATACTGGAGGAGTTGTCCTAATCCATTACCATTAATTTGCACTAAGAATAATTAAACAGTAAGGAATTTTCCTATTTCATTATGTGTGTATTTTATGAAATTGCTAGGTGAAATTAAGTTTGGTTTGGAATCTGCAGGAGCTTTGCTTTTGACTTTAATGGCAGTGGATTTCACTCATTACATTCTACAGCTTTTGAAATCAAAAGGGAAAACAAAGAGCACAAACTCATTCTTATTTTTTGTTACAACTTTTCCTCAGAAATTGCTGACCAGCATTATATTCCTGCATATATCTCTTGGAAGGATAGTGGATGTATCTGCAGGTGCAGGTGTACTTCAAGTTTGTGGATCAGTTTTTAGCGCTCTCTGTGAAGACCAATTTCATTTTCCTTTTCTCTGGGGACTCAACATGCCATTTATTAGACAAATTAGATCCTTATCTCCTTTTGGCAGAAGACATCTTATTTTTACTGCTCATCTAATACTACTGTAACAACCTCCAGCATGCTCCTGAGACCATGTCCTCTACTTACAGTTTTTCTAATGAGCTGATTTGAATGCTTTTAAAAAAATTTATTGTTGTGTTTTCATCAGGTTAATTAACCCCCTTCTCATTGTTGTCTGTACCACTGCAGTAATTTATTTTAAACAGTTGAGTTAATTCTATTTACACAAAGCTTCTGAAGAAAACATGTTGCAGTATAAGTAGGGTTTAATCCATTTTGCAGTAGTTTTATCTATCTTTTTTATTTTATAATTCATATAATCACTTTTGCAATAGGTTAGTTGCTATCCTAACAGAGTATTGTCTTCTCATTGTAAGTCTTTATGCTGTCAGATACTAATCTTCCTGAAAGCTTCCCACCTGAGATATTAACTGCATGTTTTATGTTCCATTTATCTTTATATTAACTATATATGTTGTTAAAGATCTGGACAAATATTTATCTGGCATGTCTTAGAGCCTACAGGAAGAAATATGGCAAAGAGAGACTATTTCCATGACAACGAGTACATGTTTCTTCTTAAATCAAATTTTTAGTAATTTGTCATTAGCTGTCTCAGCACATGCAAAACTTTTTCTGAACACAAAGTGTCTCTAAAGAAGGCTTCCTCACTTTGTTGCAGTCTCAACTTTTGTTCAACACAGGCTGTGTCTTCTATATTACACTGCCAAAATATTTGATAGCAGAAAGGTTTTTATTTCAATGTTTTATCTATTTCTGGCATAAAAGCATTCTTTAAGTGGTATCATCTAGCCATTACATGAAGCAGGTGTTTCCTCCATTACTGTCCATGTGAGGTAATATAATATCAAATGCACTCAGAATTACCTAGGATAGAAACACAGATTGATATTAGGGGAGAGTTTGCTTATCAGACATAGGTTGCACACCTGGTTGTTGTTGGTTTCACAGCTCCAGTCTCAGAAGACTTGAGCAGTCAGTCTCTTGAATTGAGACAGATCATTACAGCACCTTTTATAAGACCAGTCTTTTTGAATTGTAGAATTCAGATGTTGATTTCTGTCCCTCTAATTGCCTGGTGTGTGATGATGAGGGTGCAAACCTTACATTTGTCTCTTAGTCAAGAGATGCTCTTCTACATAAATACAATTATACTGGGAAATTTCAGTATATACTCAATCAATATCAATGTAATTTTAACTTACTGTGTCTTTTTGTTTGACATGCCATATGGTCTTATAAGTGCCAGGGCTGTTTCTTAAGCAAAGACTGAAAGGAATTTAATCTCATTTTAAGTTGCAGTTCCACACAATATAAAAGTCCATAGCAGTTCCTCATATTCCTCTCCCCAGCCAGGGTTTTATCAGTATTTCTAAAATGAAATTGAAAATAATTCTGAAATATTATTTCAGAGAGTTTATAGGGGTGTATGTATGTATACATGCATGTGTGTGCACATGTATGTGTACATATATTTTAACTATAAAATAATGCTTGGTAGAATGGTGTCCTGATCCAATGTCGGGAGAGGTTTCAATATGATCCCAAGAGTAAGATTAAGACACAAACGAGGTCAAATGCTGTGTAGCCCAAACAGGATTTATTATTAAAAAAGAGGGGTAGTGATAGGACAGAATGGAAGGAAAAGGCAGAAATAAATCAAAGATGGGGGATAGGCCTGCAAGAATAGTCACCACCATGGATCCGGAGGCGTCCCATTGGTCCTCAGTCTTCAGTTCTTCAGTGGTTGGTGCACACTGAGAAAAATTTTCTGCTGCCTTTTTAAGTTCATTGCATCCACTGATCAGCATATCTGCTCGCCTTTAGTTGTTTTTTTTCTCTGGTCCCACAGCTTTTGTTGCATCCATCTTCAAGGGCAGGAACGTTTGCCTCTTATCAGTTCATTGGCAATGCAGGCATGGGGTCTGGCCTGCACAATAGAGCCACAAACGGCTCCAGGATGGGGCCAGCTCAGCACACCTCTGACCCTTTCAAGGTTATCTAAAGAGTCTGGACAATGCAACCGCAAGGAAGTGGGGGATGCATCTGTCCTGGTTCAGCCAGGATAAAGTTTTCCCCAGCAGAGAGAGAGGGGGAAGGGATCTCCAGCCGGGTTATTCATACCATGCTGACGTCAGGTCCAGGGGAGGAGCCTTTTTACTTTCGTTTCTGGTGTTGGTTTTTGCCATACACGCGGCGGGTTTGCTCCTTGATCATTTAGTGGTATTTCTCTGTATATCTTTTTGTCTTGTTCACTGTTATTGCTGTTTATTGTTGTTACCATTGATACTGTTGTTGTTCAGATTGTTCTATCACTCTGTTGTATTAAATTTCTTGTTATTTTAGCGGGGTCTGTGGGTGGGGGAGGGGCAACGGCCACGTGCTCTCTCATCTCGGCAAGAATTAAACCTTGCACAGAATCCTTCAATACACTCCCGCTTCTCTGGGCAGCATCCCCCAGACCAGTTCACAGGCCGCACCAGCTTCTCTTGGAGGTTTGCACAGACAAGCAAGCTTTGAGACAGTCATGTGATATTTCAGTACCGTGTCCTCTTTAATAGCACCCGCTGCCCTCAACGGGAAGAAAAGGCCACACAAACACTATCTGAACCGGGGGCACAGGCAGAGCCAGTCTCAGTCGCCTCCACCAGCACACAGACTGAGCCAGAGAGCCAGTCAGAGCCAGTCTCAGTCGCCTCCACCAGCACACCCACTGAGCCAGAGAGCCAGCCAGTGCCAGTGTCCGTTACCTCCACCAGCACAGCAGCTGAGCCAGAGAGACAGCCAGTGCCAGTGTCAGTCACCCCAATACAGAAAACAAAATATACCATAAAGTCTGTTCGCAGAGTGAGGGATGAGGATGAACCAGGCCCATCAGGGGAACAGGAGGAAGGACCACAGGTGATTGTCCGATCTCTGTCCCCGACTGAGCTGCAATATAGGCGGAGAGATTTCGGCCGCCTGGAAGGCGAGCAGATTTGCACCTGGCTGCTCCGATGCTGGCACAATGCAGCCAGTGCTTTTGAAATGGAGGGGAGAGAGGCCAAGCAGCTGGGATCTTTGGCCAAGGATGCTGGCATTGATAGGGAAATACGGAAACAGGCTCAAACTCTCAGCATTTGGAAGCGACTCCTGTTCAGTGTCAGGGAGAGGCACCCCTACAAGGATGATATCCTATATCAGCTAAGCAAATGGACCAACATTGAGAAGGGCATCCAGAGCCTCAGGGAACTGGCTGTGTTTGAGATGATCTATGGTGATCTGAATAATGAGCAGTCACCCATGGACCCAGATCAGGCCCCTTGCACACACCTGATGTGGCGAAAGTTCCTGAAGGGCACACCAGAAGCACACTCAAAAGCATTGGCAATAGTGTCCTGGTGGACAGACACCCACACTCTAACAGTGGATGGAGTAGTTGGCAAGCTCCGGCAATATGAGGGAAATCTCCCCTCATCTCCACATTCCTAGATCTCAGCTGTGGAGGAACCATCTCAGAGGGTCCAGAAAATGGAAGAGGACATGTCCTACATTCCACCTGCATGGGTTGATGTCTCAGCCGTTAGAAGTAAACGTTTCCCCACGCAAGAAAAAGGCAGCAGAAGGTACACACCACGAGACACCCTGTGGTTTTTCCTCTGTGACCATGGAGAGAACATGAGGAGGTGGGATGGACAGCCCACTGCTGCCCTAGCTGCACGAGTAGAGCAGCTGAAAGGGAAGGCCATCGCAAAAGAGGAGTCCTCCAAGAGGAGCGCAGCTCCAGTGTCCAGTCAGAAATACCCCAGACAGAATAAAATGGTGAAAGTTATGTCTGACCCTCTTGAGGGGACCAGTAAATCATTCTTTCAAGAAGTGAGTGGTGCTGAGCAGGATTAGAGGGGCCCTGCCTCCAGCCAGGTGGAGGAAAGGGATAATCGGATTTACTAGACAGTGTGGATCTGATGGCCTGGCATGTCAGACCCACAAGAGTATAAGGCTTTTGAGGACACGGGCGCACAGTGCACCCTGATGTCATCGAACTACAGTGGGGTTGAATCCATCTGCATCTCCAGAGTGACAGGGGAATCCCAACAGCTGACCCTACTGGAAGCTGAAGTGAGCCTGACTGGGAAGGACTGGCATAAGCACCCCATTGTGACTGGCCCAGATGACCCATGCATCCTGGACATAGACTATGTCAGGAAAGGGTACTTCAAAGACCCAAAAGGGTACCGGTGGGCTTTTGGTGTAGCTGCCCTGGAGGAGGTTGAACAGTTGTCCACATTACCCGGCCTCTCAGAGGATCCCTCAGTGGTGGGGTGGCTTAAGGTTGAGGAGCAGCGAGTGCGGATTGCTACCAGGACGGTGCACCGGCGGCAGTACCGCACCAACCGAGATTCCCTGGTCCCCATCCATCAGCTGATCCGTCAAGTAGAAGGCCAGAAGGTGATCAGCAAAACTCTCACACTTCAACAACCCTCTATGGCCAGTGAGAAAGCCTAATGGTGAATGGAGGCTAACTGTGGACTACCGTGGTCTGAATGAACTTGCGCCAGCAATGAGTGCTGCAGTGCCGGACATGCTATAGCTCCAGTATGAGCTGGAGTCAAAGTCAGCCAAGTGGTACGCCATGATTGACATTGCTAACACGTTCTTCTCCATTCCGATAGCGCCAGAGTGCAGGCCACAGTTTGCGTTCACTTGGAGAGGCATCCAGTACACCTGGAACTGATTAAATCAGGGGTGGCACCACAGCTCCACCATTTGCCATGGACTGGTCCATACTGCACTGGAGAAAGGTGGGGCTCCAGAACATCTGCAGTATATTGATGACATCATTGTGTGGGGGAATACAGCCGAGGAAGTTTTTGAGAAAGGGAAGAAGATAATTGAAATCCTCCTGAAGGCCGGCTTTAAGCAAAAGAAAGTTAAGGGGCCTGCAAGGGAAATTCAATTCCTAGGAATAAAATGGCAAGATGAGCGTCGCCACATCCCAATGGAGGTGATAAACAAGATAACAGCCATGGCCCCACCAACTCTCTAAAGCCTTTTTACTTTCACTTCTGGTGTTGTTTTTTGCCATACATGCTGCGGTTTTGCTCCTTGATCATTTAGTGGTATTTCTCTGTATATCTTTTTGTCTTGTTCACTGTTATTGCTGTTTATTGTTGTTACCATTGATACTGTTGTTGTTCAGATTGTTCTATCACTCTGTTGTATTAAATTTCTTGTTATTTTAGCCGGGGGTCTGTGTTTAACTTCCAACCCAACCGGCGCGGGTGGGGGAGGGGCAACGGCCATGTGCTCTCTCATCCCGGCAAGAATTTAACCTTGCACAGCATCCTTCAGTACACTTCCGCTTCTCTGGGCAGCATCCCCCAGACCAATTCACAGGCCGCAGCAGCTTCTCTTGGAGGTTTGCACAGACAGAAGCAAGCTTTGAGACAGTCATGTGATTTTTCAGTCTCATAGCACCCCGTGGCTCAAAAATTGCTTAAGGACCCATTGTGGCTTTAGGAAAGGGGATTTGTTTAGAAAAGAACATTTTATAATTCATAATCAATTATATAAAGTATTAATCCATCCAATGAAATAGTAATCAATTGTACAAAATATGAAACAATATATAGCAAGAAGATGAAAAAGCATTAACATGACAAAATCACATAGGAAAATAAAACAGGGAAAAAAACCTCTCTCCATACAATTTTTACAACTGAAGGTTTTGGCTGGTACACCGCATGGACATATTTAACATTGTCCAGTGATGAGGTGACTATAAATTGCATGTTGGTCACACCACGTTGCATTAATTGACTAAAGCAGAGAATAATATGTGGGAACAACAGTAATAAGGCCATACCGTGCAACTAATGGAACAATATTAATACTAACAATGGTTAACAATATTCTAACCAAACATATAACAAAGGTAGCAATAACACTATTAATTAACGATATTTTAACCTAACATGTTTAATCAAAATGTGTCCTGGCTGGGCCTAAGGACATGCTCCCAGACCTTGGGGATTGAGTGGTTGTCCACAAAAACAAGTACAACTGTGAAATGCGTTACATGGACACTTACAAGACCAACACATACGTATCACAAGAGAAAGCATAGCAAGAGCTATTAGAGTAACCGCCATAGAACTAAGTATCAAAAGGGTATGATGTCAGTTGTGGAGCTGAAGATGGTGGTCTGGCTCACTGGAGCTTGGGTCTGCCTACGCAGCAGGAAAATCTATTTCCACGCTCCCAGCCCAGAGTGCATGTGTAGTTTAGACCTGGGTACTTTCATTTTGCCTTCATGGGTAGCTCACTGCATGCTTGTCCCCAGTAAGGTAGTGGGCTGTTATACCACTCCGTGACTGGAATGGTGGCCTTTGTAAGTGAGAAAGAACACATGCGTTTATATAATCTGTATGATAGATGGTGCCTTTTTACGTATGGCATGAATCTGTTTAATGCCATCGAGTGAAGCAGTAGAGACAAATTACGTGTTTGATACAACGCTTTGAATCAATTGTATAAAACATGGAATCAAATAAGGTAAAAACACTACCATAGCCAAACCACATAACATAAAACAAGATATGCTTAACCCACAGAGCACCTGGAAGCCATGAGAAGGAATCAAATTCCCAAATTTTCCAGTTCTGAACAGGGACATGGGCTAGTTTCCTAATCCCAGAAGTTATTTGTTTGACCACCTGAGCATTGTAATCAATTTTTAAACAACAGTTTGAATCATTTAATTTACCACAAACACCCCCTTCTTCAGCTAACAGGTAATCGAGAACCATATGATGCTGAAGTATTGCAGTTCGCCTTTGTGTGGCCTGGTCTGCTAATAGATCCAGAGCATGAGCAGTCTCATTGGTGATAATTTCTAAACCAGCTTGTAATTGAATAATGCAACTCAAATTATAAATAGGTTCTCAAGCACCACTAATCACTTCATTGGGGTTCCGTGTGGCCCACTGAAACACCTGCACTATATGGTTTTTATCTGTACTATTGGCATGTAGACAATTTACAAACCATCTCCCTTGGTATTTAGTACAATCATAGGGTCTGCAGTAGGGGTCATAACAATCAAAGCCTGGGGATAAAGCCCATTCACAAACACTGTCCCTGACTTGTACTTCTCTCTCTTTTGTCCGGTTAAGGTAATAAATACCTTTTCCAGGAAAATGGAATTGCCAGGGATCAGCATCCTCAGTCCAGAATCTCGTCCCATTACAGACTGTACTCACCATTCTTGGTGAGCACTTAGGAGAGCCAAAGCCTCCCCAGGAACTGAGGGAGAGGAGAATGGTCACCCAAAGCAGTTTCTGTGATGATAGACAATACATCCCAAAAATTAATAAGACAATGAACGTTAAGTATCATACAAGTATTTAAATTTATATAAGAATCCCTTGTCATGGCTCAAGATATTGTTCTCCATGGGGTTTTACCTGCAAGAAGAAAGAAAAGCATTCTCAGTTCATTTTGAGAACTGGAAGTGGGCTATAATTAGAAAGATGGAATAATCCACCTTGTATTAATTTTGCTCTCCTTTCCATGGGCATCTTTAGCTCTAATAGCTGAAATCTGAGCTCCAGTATCTACTAAAAATGTAATTGGGACTTGTTTTGGTCCCACAACCCCCGATGATCAATAAATCATCCCAGCTGTTTTTGATGAGCTGTCTAATGTAAATCCAGATTCCACACCCTCCACTCACCATTGGAAGGCAAAGGATCTTCCCACCGAGTCTCAGGAAGCATTTTTCCCTGATGATTCAATCCATGAGGGTGTGCTGGAAGTAGACTTGTCTGCAGACAAGCTGCCTTCTGCACACTCTTCAACAACTGATCAATAGTCCCTGTAATTGTAAGGGCATCCCCCCTTTTCAAGGGGCTCAGCCCTCCAGCCCAATACGCAGCTGAGTCAATGATTATGGGCCCCAGTGATTACCGGTGGTTAGAGACACACCCAGACCCCAATATCCTTCCGCTTCCTTCTCTGACAACAAAATTCCATCCCCCCCAACAAAGACACTATCCTCACATATTCTGTCTCCAATTCCTTTGAAGTCCTTGTAAAATCTTTTCTCAACTTTGCTAATTCAGGTGCTGTAAATGGGACTTCTTTGGTGACAACCTGAGGATGGTCGCTATCATCCTCATACACATACTCTGTTTTAACCAGTGGGTACATATGGGCGGGGTTTTCCATAGTTTCCTTTGCCTTCTGCAAATCTCCTTGGGGATAGATTTGCTGTATCCCCCCTCTCTGAAAGCTTCATCTCTACCTCCGCTTGTGTGTCTGCCTCCCTCAAAAGTTGATTCCTCAATTCCTCCTTTAATATCACATTTTGGTTCCTCTCCTCCTCCAGGAACTGTTTATTTTCTTTCAACTGTTCCTGCAGGGTCTTTATAACCATTTGCAGGGAGTGATTTACAGTATCAGCCTGACAAAGCCTCCACTTTCTATCTTCTACTGCCACTGCCAGACTCGCTCCCAATACTGCACAAATTCTAGATTTTCCTTTCCCTGATCCAACCTTAGTTACCTTCTGCAACACCATTATACTATCCACTACACTCTGCAGTTGAAAGCAGTGTGTTTTCACCCAATCTTGTCCCTGGAGCATGGGGCAAGATTGGTGCACGTCCAAAAAGTCATATAATTTATCTATCCCTTCCATTGGCGAGGGGATATAATCACAAGCATCGGCTGCCTTCTGGGTGGCCATTCTTTTTCCTTTCCTTTTTCCTAACACAGAGGGGTCATTGTCCTGAGAGAGCCACACATTAATACCCAAATTTCCCCTTGTCTCTCTCAGGAGGCCACACTTTAACCTAACACAAAAATAACACAAAGGGGCTATCATCCTGAGAGGGCCACACATTAATATCAAAGTTGCCCTTTTTCTCTCTCAGGAGGTCACACAGAAGTGGGGGGTGTGTGCATCCTCCAATACACCCCCGCTTCTCTGGGCAGCATCCCCCAGACCAATTCACAGGCCTCAGCAGCTTCTCTTGGAGGTTTGCACAGACAGAAGCAAGCAAGCTTAGAGACGGTCATGTGACATTTCAGTTTCTCACAAATGGTCATGTTTTGTTTGTTTGGAAAGAAATTTTTCCTCTTGTACAAAATTATTTTCCTCTGTACTGACCTTTTGGTTCTTGGGATTTTACAAGCATAAACCTAAACAATTTATACAGTTATTATTCCAAGGGCTTTTACACTCAGCATCTAGTGTCACACAGGACTGAATCCTTTTCCTTTTTGATTTGTTCTACAGAACAATTCTAAACTGCTGATTTTGTAAAATGCTGCTCGAATCCAGAGGAAGAGAGTAATGTTGCAGATACAGAATTACAACTTCATACCTGGCTTAGGTAGTAGAAGAAACTGGATTCAAGGGATCTATGTGTTTTCATACATGTCCAAATATCTAACATTGAACAAAGAAAAAGCAAAGGAGAGGAATGTCCAAATTCATTCCTTTTTCTGTAAATGTCCTCTTCTCTTTTTGAAGCTTGTTGCAGTGAGAAGGCTCCACTTCAGTTATAGTGAGCTGTAATGTAGTTTCTAATGAGTCTGAAATGCATAAAGCATCTGACACACAGGATGCACACAGGAAGCCAAGCAAGTGTCAAACTGAGGTTCCTCTTTTAGAGTTAAAGAGATTATATGTTGCTGTAGAAGTCCACTGTGCAATTACTTTACTTTCATAGTCACAGATTGCTACTGAAATCCTTCTATCTCATTAATCCACTTAACATTTTGAATCACAGTGGATTAATATAGTTCAGAATGAATCCTGAATATTTTAACTGGATGAAATGCATCTGGAAATTTTTTGTGTCAATATGCCATGCTTTTTTACTTTAAGAAAATCTCGGGCACTTTATAGCACTGAATAGAGATGCTATAAAACAATTTAAAACACACACACACACACACACACACACACACCCCCACACACACCCTCCAAACATTCCTTGGTGGCTTTGGCCATTCCTTTCTCATCATGAAGTATGTGTTAGCTCTTTGAGGCAGTAGTCCCATTCTCCTGGGCACTGAAAAACATAAAATCATAGGCAATCGCTTTGCCATTGTATTCGGAGGTTAAGAACAGGAGCTAACAAATGAGACAGACCTTGAGTCAGGAGATGAGGTAACATCAGATAATGCATCTAAACAGTACATCTAGCATAGATTATCTCTGAATGAATTCTCTGCCAGTCATCCCTTTGCCAACCTGTTTGCCCAGTTAAGGTCTTGATTTATCTTTCAGGTAGTATTGATTTTTATTTTTACTCTTGAATTATTTTTTGTATTTGGTTTTAATTAAGATTTGTGATGATCTTGTATGCTTCCAGGAATGCATAAAAAGCATACTGTGCATTATAAAACTCTACCTGGCCACCTACTTCTGTGGTTGTTCTCTTTAGTCCCATCTTGCCACCTGAAGTACCTGATCCTGGCAGCACATATTTTTATCAATTTTCTTATGTAAAAAGCAGTCTGTAAGGATTTATGTGAAGGTCTTGAGATGACTCAACTATTGGCCTGCACCTCTGTAGCAGAAGGCTGCGGTTTCCATTTCCACCTCATGTACTAGGCTCATACCCAATGCTTGGCACTTTATTTCAGTGACAGGGGGTGTTTCATTGTAGATGTCATCCTGAAGATGACATGATGAACTCAGCTCTATTGTTTCTCCATCTGGAAATGAAAACCCCAAGGAATACTTCAGAAAGAGCAGGAGTTTAGCTTAAGGCCCTGCCAAACATTCTTAGACTTTGGTGTGGCAGAGTATGTGTAAGATGTTCAGTTTGTGACAACTATGTTTCTGCCTGAAGAGATTTTGCAGCATCACTGTCTACACCATTTTCATCAGTGCACTACATCTGTTGTGCCAATTGTAAAACACTCATATTTCTATTAGCAGAGCAGAAATTTTTCTTCTGTGCAAGTCAGCTTTGCTGCTGCTGCTGCTTCCTCTTCCTACCTCTGGAGAGGTGTATTCTTCCTGTTGCTGCAGCTGCAGGGTGAAAGGCAGTTGTAGAAGTCAGTGTGTGGCACCACTGGAGCATTTAAATGCATCTGCCAAGGGAAATGCTCTAGCTGATTGCATATCTTTCAGTGATATGGAGACAGAAATTCTTTAATTATGGTGCATGATGGAGGCAGTCACAAAGGGACAATGTAACAGGGGGACAAGTTTATAAATGTCTTCAATAAAACAGCTTGATGTATGTAGGGAAAATAGATTATTTTTAGTTCATTAGGATATTTTCTTCTTTTAATCTGCACTTTAAAAAAATTCTTTATCTTCCTGAAGTCTAGAGACTAGATGTCATCTTGTCTGTGCATCTAACTCCCTGTTAGCCCAGCTTTTCTGTACTTCTCTCTAATCTTATTACACCTTTCTGCTCTTGTTTCCTTCCTCCCCTCTTCAGAGAAAGAAATAAGGAATAAATTTTAAGTCCTTCCTCCCTGTTTGCTGCTTTTTCCTTTGGTTTGAGAAACATGGAAAATTCTTGACCTTACCCATGAAAACTGTGATAGCCAAAGGCCAGATTTCAGCCCTGTGTTTTTGTTCTTCTTGATGGGGAACGTGATGATGAATCTGCACAGATGTAGTCGTAGTCCATTAATGAGCTCGTTCTCACCCAGTGAATTGATAGTAGATTTCAGATAGATTTGCGGTTAGGTATAGACAAAGAAAATGCTTCTGTTTGTTCTGTTCACTTTAAACTGGACCATTGATGTACTGTATATTATTTAGTGCGGTAGGTTTTCATGCATTGAGTGCAGAATTTACTTCCCTTAATCCTGAAATTATTATGTGATCACTCCAAGGTAATCTTTTGCCAATGGCTTTGTCTCTCTCTACTTTCTTATAGTCTACATGTTAGTAAGAGACCTTATTGCAAACTTTTTTCCTAGATGGCTGTAGGACCTAAAAAATCATCGTTTGCAATTTCTTGCACGTTGTGAAAGAACAAACCCAATTATGTTTTGATTGGGTTTGTTTTTTTTGGTTGGGGGTTTTTTGTTTCCTTTAGAAGCCTGCTTAGGAACTATAGAAAATCAGAGCTGTAATTGTATGTGAAGCCAACATGACATGACTGGGCAATATTCAGAGTGCAATTTCAATGCGTTTAAAAAAAAACCAACCAACAAACAAACAAAAAAATAACAACAACAACAAAAAACAAAAACAAACCCCAACCAACTAAAAAACCCCAAACCACCAAAGCCCCAAACTCAAATCCACAAAGCCCACAGATAAAAGGATTTTATCTCTCAGTTTCAAGTAATCTAAGGTAGTGTGACTTCTCTTAGAAAGCTATTTAAGCACTTAGCATATAAGATTTTCTCTAAGTCCAAATCTGTCTTTTCTAAGACACAATTGAGCATGTTAACTAAAAGCAATAGTATCATTGTTACATTGGTTCTTTCTGAGTCTGCTTTTATCCTATAAGTATTCTTACTAGACTGTTTCTACTTTTACTTTATATCTAATAGGCAAGAATAAACACTTGTCTGTGAATGTGCATAAGTTTTATGTGAACAACACTAAACTTTGCACCAATGAGTTCCTATAAGCTAGTCTTTCTTCTAAGTTTTTTTGCCTTCAGTGACTATGGAAATAACTAGCAAGCAACTATTTTTCTGGTGGTATGACAGATTCTTCCATTTACACTTGGAAGTATATGGGCACAGGCAGCTGAGAAAATACCAAGAAGAAAATGAGATGTCAGGATGCTCTCAGGTTAAAGCCCTGGTTGTCATCTGGTATGATGAGTAACTAGAGTTTATCCCAAAAGTGTGTTATATATATCGATATATATGTAAAAACACAGATACTTTGTCAGTATTTTCTCTGTTTCTGACTGTTCAGTGTTCTAGGGTCACAATTATTACAGGCAGCATGAATTATTACAGACAGCACAAATTATTAATAAACCGTCTTATTCCAGCATGTTTAGAAATGTAAGAAAATAGCTAGAAATTCTGGCCAAAAATACTGAGACAAACTTGAGCTTAAATAGCTTAAACAACTTTGCTAGTGTACAGAACTCCAAGTCTGTTCTATGTCAACGATCCCATTGGACTTAGGCACTGCAGAGTGCTATCTGACCCTTCATGCAACTACAGTTTTGCTGCTTCTTCAATTCAAATATGATCATTGGTCCTGTTCAAAAACATGTATAGGGATCACACTGGCACTGCATAATGGAAATAGTTTTGAGTGCAAGTCTCAGGCTGCTGGATACTGTCATGGATGTATACTGTAGCAAATGCAAATATTCTCAGCAAAGTATGGCATACTTCTAATAGCTACCTATAAAAAACTACAGAGGTTTTCTTGGGACTTATCTCAACCCACAGCTGAACAGCATGCCAAATTTCTTCAGTTACTCTCTAGGTTTCATAAAAACTCAAAAAATATTTTCTTGGTAAATTAGATATTAGGCAAATCTACAGTCAGTAGTGATACCTCATTATACTATAGATATGCTGTGAATGGGTTGGTGAGGCTTTTTTGCATATTGCAGTGAGTTATGCCAGTGAATGGGACAAGGGGTGGCACACTGTGAAGTACCAGCCTTGCTGATATCAGTGGAAAACTTGCCTGCTCCTCCATTCACCACAAATCTGATTTTATAGAGCAATTAACAATGTAATATATCTTTAAAGGTATATTACAATGGCCTATAATCACTAGGTAAGGGAGACGAAGAACACACCCAGATTACCATAATGTATTCACAATCTCCTGGTAGACACTTTGGAGAGCTAAATCCTTCTCTGTGTCTGAACTCAGAAATACCTCTTGATGGAAATTTGTGGAAAATTAGTCCTGAAAAGTATTGGCAAGTGAGAAAAAAATGTGTATTTTAGTATCACGAAGAACATCTTGCATCTTTACAGGTAGCATAAATGTGCAAGTAGTACCTTTTTTGTCCCTGCAATTCTCATGACACAAAGCTCTGTTGAAGAGCCTAAATAAAATTTGTCTTACAGTCCACAGAAATAAGAGAGCAGGCATCTTCAAAGGAATCTCATGTGTGAGCAAAGTTGCATATAAAATAGGCTGATGTTAGGGAATTTAAATGGTTTTCTTCTTTAAGAAAAATACTGCAGTTAGATTGCTCTGCCAAACTTTTAGTTGGTTAAAACACAAAGATCTCTGCAGATATCTGGAAAAAAGCCACTTTGGACCATGACTTTTGTCAACAGGGATTAGAAGGAATGATCAAAACAAATTTGAAGTTTTAATTAAAAACTGAGTTTCCATCTTCATTGCTTATGTTGCTGTTTCCCTTTGTTAAGTTACACATATTACTTGATTGCAGGTAACAGATGGGATCCTTGTTCTTCATTAGACTCTAATATCACTTCATATATATTTAAAATTTATAATAGATCTTGTGAATTCAAATGAAGTGTTATAGTCCACAGATACAACTGAAATACAGTTATACAGCTTTTAGAAAATAGCCAACCCCAGATGTTGACTCATTGATATCACACACACATCAGTCATCATGGAAGCAAAATACAATTTGGACCTGATACTATTCCAAATAAAATGGATAAAACCCACCTAGAACTAGAAACAATAATTTAAAAGACATCTGAGAAAAAATAGTAATAATTTTTCTGTATCCCCATGTGTTTCCCCAAAAAATGCGATGGGGGAAAGAGATCATAAAATGAAGACAGGACACAGTATTTTTTTTTAATTATTGTTTCTAAATTTAGAATATATTTTTATTTTAAGACATGTAAACAAGGTGTTTTTTTCCACACAATTTTAAAATTGTGTCACAATGTTTGAATTGAAGCAAATATTCTTTGCATGCTAAATTTTATGAATTAAACTAATTTCTAAGATGCCAGTGGAAATAAAAGCATACTACTTTTTGTTTGTTTGTTTGTTTGTTTTTGTGTTTTTTTGTTTTGTTTTGTTTTGTTTTTTTAAGTCCATAAAGATTTTATTCTAGTTTTATGTAACTGGAATGCAGCCAAATGGATTTTTGTCACTTAAAAAACCCACTCATTCAAACCTTGGAAGTTTCTATTCCAAAATATGATTTTTGGAATGTTCTAGGGAAAAAAAAAAAAAAAAAGTCTGTAATAGAAAGGAAGGAGATAAAAATAAATACCTAGCAAAGTATGAGCTGTAGGTCAGATTCTGATTTTATTTACACCCTTGGAGATACTAGAATATTTCCATAAAGTTAGCAACATTGGTAGAGATTTATCTCATGGCACTGAGATCAGTATCATGCACATGAAGGTCTGACAGAGCAGAGATGAGATGTAGGAATTCTTATCCATTGAGAAAGTGGGGCAAATAGATCAGGAAAATAGGATAAAAACCAGACTTTATATGGAACATATATTTTCACTCTTTCCTCATTTCTATATTTCCCTCCCGAAAACAAAAATCCATAAACCAAGGAGGTTTATGTCAAAAAGGACAGGAGAAAATGCTTGTGGCAATAGAAATGTATGAAACTGCATCAAAATAAATGAGCTACATTTTATATCCATTTAGAATGTATATAAACGTGCATGAAACATGATTAATTCTTTAAAAAGGTCCAAATCTGTTCTTGTTTTTATAGTGACCATAGATGATGGGGGAAGTCATGAACTGGTGACTGTATTCTACTTCTTTTCCCAGTAGTCCATCATTTTCCTGCATTGGGAGCTCCCGAGCTGGGCGGCCCCGGCCCCGACCCCGGTCCCGGCCGCGAACCGCTGGCTCTGCCGCTCCCCCTCCTGGCTGAAAGTCCCGCAGCCTTCTCCGAACCTGCTTCAAGGGAACTGCAAACTGCCGGCATTCCCGCCCTGTTCCAAACGTACCAGAGAAAACCGAACGGTGGTGTCGGCACAACCTATTCTCCCTTAATGAGCAGCAGGTTTATTTTCACCTTATCTCCCAGCTGGTTTTCCGCGGGTGCTGCCTGACGGCAGCAGCAGAAAGTATGGAGAAAACCAAAGCAATGCTTTACAGGGTTTACATGCAGTAATTAACCGTTAGGTGCTGAATAAACACTCTGAAGAGCTTAATAACTGCCCGGTCCCGTTCAGGGGGATGCTGCAGCCCAACAGGTCAGCAGTGCTTTCCTTAGCCACCTCATCGTCTACGACTGAAGACTCCTGCTTTAGGAGTGGACGTCTGCAAAGTGTTATGATGGCATCGGTCTGGTTTGATCACACCTATGTTAATCTGTTCTTCCAGCACTTTAGCAGGCATACAGCCTTTAGAGGCAATTTCAAACCTTACCATGTTAGATTGTGGAAACATACAAAAAGTGCAGTGGATCCAAGAGCATTGCAATAACCATGGTAGACAAGCTTGTTGTCAAAACTTTCATCTGAAATAGTAGTTGTTATTTTGTACATTATTTAAATGTGTATTTAAATTCAAAGGGCAATCAGGTGTTTTTTGGGAAAATAACAAACACCTCATAAACACCTTTATGCATACCCTAAATGCATATTAATTTAGCATGCATTCTTGTATGTACTTTTGCTCCTCAAGTGGAAACTATGAGATAATTTGATTTAAAGGGGAAAAAGTGACAGATACATGATATTAATATTAATATTAATATTAAAGGCCAGACAGAAGAAGAGCACATAAAAGGCATACCAGGAGAGCATGGCAGCCTGCACAAGCCTGTGGGAAGGTAGAGGGCGAAAAGTGACAGAAAAATGTGGACAATACCTCAAGAGAGTATATCTGAAGAAACTGTGGAAAATAAAGGCAAGTCAAAGAAAAACACACACACAAAGTTTAGGTGGTTTAGCTTTACTGTCAGCAGCTGATATTTATGTTATTTGGTACATAGAAATTATTTATCTGACCATTTATCCAGTTTATATCCCACCATGTTTTGATAAGAACTTTAGCTACTGCTGGTAAACAAAAGAAGAATATCAATATAATAACTTTTGCTTTACAGATTTGATTTTCTCCTCTTTTCACAATGACCTGGAGCTAGTACTTTAAATATCCTTGGCCCCAAAATACAAGACAATTTATGGCAAGATAGTGAGGGATTTAGAAATTAAGTACTATGTTCTTGTGCTTTACATTTAATACCAGTTTCCTGTTTTTTCTTGATATCTTGATATCTCTTCTGTCCATGATCACCTCTGCATGCCAGTTAGAAAATACAGAAGCATCATAAAGACAATTTTTAAAGAACAATGGTATATTGGATAAAGAGGAAGCCACAAAACCACTGCCAAACTCTGAATGTCTCCTTCTAGAGCTGTTCTATGGTGCTGATTAAACTGATTGAGGCAATTCTAGGTCAGCAGATGAGAGATGTCTTCTGAGTGATATCAGACTCTTTCTCATATTTACAGCCACTCTATGTTTTTCTGTCCACATCATATGACTGTATATTTGTCCACATATTTATTGTACTAAACACAAATGAAAGGATAGTTTCTGTAGAATATTAGCTAATGGTCTATAGGAGCAAGAAAATTTGAGTGGGTTTGGATGACCATCCTACTGTAGCATTCCATTGTTGTTATCATAATATTTTTATTCCTTAGTTGTCTTTTGAAACTATACAGTTCTCAGTAAAAAAAATCAAGAATGATAAAGAGAACAGATCAAAGCAAGCATATTTCTCCAGAATAGTCATCCACACTTAGAGTTTTTTAGTACATCTGTATATGTAGTTTTGAATACAAAGGCATTCAGATGCTTCCCTTCAGTTTTATGAATACATTGTTTTTCTAGTTTAATTACTTTATTAAATACAACACACTTAGTAGATGATGTCTTTGTTACCTAAGTGGCTAGAACAATGGCTAAAATTTGGCACCAATACCATTTCTTTCCCTACCTATCCCAAATTCAATTCAAAATCTATTCTTGTGATACAAGTGACAATCTGCATTATAATAATTTAAATTACAATCTCTCCAATCTCATGTAATTTAGGTGCATCTAAGGAAGACAGTTTCAGTTAAAAATTTTGTTTTCTAATATTGGAAGTAATGTATGTAGATGGAAACTAAACTATAGATGTTTGTTTCATATTACTTTTATGGATGTGTAATGCTCTCTTAGATAATGACTTGAACTGTGCTCAGAATTTACAAAATTTCAACTTAATGTATGATTAGCACTGTTGTTTGAGTCCTCATAATCTTAGAAGCCTGTGCTTAGGTTTTTATTTTGTCTGTCAATGAAAAAATAAGGGAACAAATATTAGGGAAAAGACCACATTTGCCATGAAAGCTAGCTAATAGTTTTATCAGTTTTATTTTCTCCTCCAGAATTTTGACTGGAAGACAGTCTAGAGACTTGGGATAACCTCACAACTTAGTAGCTTTTGAAATGCTCAAGACTGAGGGAGAATGATATGCTTTCATTTTGGAAACTAGTTTTCAAACAGCTATCTTGTTGCAAACCAAGACTACGAGGAGAACATAGAAAACAAAGAACCAGTTAAAACCTGAAGATACTATTTTTGTATTTAAACAAACACAGAATATTAGGGAATTATTAAGGAAACTACTACAAGAAGGGCAGGTAATTTGACCTTTTTGGCTTCTGCTAAATTGCATGCCCTTGGGTAGGATTTGATGTAGAACATCAAAAGTACACAAGAAGTCTCCAAGGAGAGTTCAGGGTCCAACATTCCTCCGTATAGACACTGGCTACTTTTTAATGGACATAATTATCTTGTCAGCCAAGAAATTCTGCATAACAATAATGTCATAGCAGAGCACATCTGTTGGATTTGGGTTTCAAGGAATAGATAAATGTAATTATTTTGCTTAATTAGTTTCTCTACCCATCACGTTTCTCAGTTTTTATACAAATGTCATTCTGATCCGTTTGTGTCTCCTTACGCTTGAGCACCCAATGGAACTCTGATGCAAGGATACAGCCAGCACATTTTTGTTTATCTCAGTAGCACAAAACAGCTCTTGCTTTAGTTACTGGTCTTCCTCAGGGCGTTTAGAGTCTGCAGCAGAGCTGTGAAGAGAGTTAGGGCTCCAGCCAGCAGCCTTCTGCTGTGCTCAAGCAGGACTGAGGATGTTGCTACCACATATTTCATTAGTGTTAAGATAAACAAGCAGGCAGTGTGTTGCTTTAAACAGAAGGTATTCTCTCCTGCCTTCTCTGGCTGCCTCTCTGAATTATTCCTGATGCTTGACCATCTTATTTGGATCCATTCACCCTCCTGAACTGATTTTTTTCCCAAGATTTCTTCTGTGTTGTTGTGTATGTAACTATGAAAATTGCACTTAAGAGCACTGTGGAGGTCCAAAGGTTTTTTTTGGTTTGTTTTGGTTTTAGAAAAATATTTTAATTTTTAAGATAATACCATGAGCTTCTGGGTATAAGTGATCCTTTTTAATGCAAAGAGGGAAAATAATGAACTGATTTGTGTACATAAAGGAAATATTTCTGTCTAGAAGTATATCCTGCATGAGGTACATAGCTAGACGTATGTCCAATGAGCCATTTATTTTAGATATACATATATTTTCTACTAATTATCTGCACAGATATGAATTCCATACAAGAAAAATTAACCAATAATCTCAAATAACTTATGCTCAGTGTTTCTCATAATGTTAAATTAGATTTCATGTCAAAAGATTGACTGTTCTGCTTTTTCATGATGAAAAGTACTGTGAAAAAGAATCCTACGTAATGTAATCAAAGGTGCATAAGTCAAAATATCTCTTGTGCAGTATGGCAGACACAGGAAGATCCTTGCTAATAGATAACTGTCTTGTTTCCTTTAGAGGTAGATCATTTATATCATGACATGAGTTGTTTCTTTTATTTGTCTGTCAGCTACAAAATCCAGCTGATTTTAATTTTTTGATGCAAAATGGCAATAGGTATTGTGGCAAATATTCCAGCCTCACATTTTTGTACCAAAGCCCAAGTCATTTTGATGTGGTTTTGAGATTAGGTTGTATCATGACCTTTCTTTCACTGGAGGAGTCAAAGGGTTCAAGGTGCCCTGTCTTCTGATCTGCCAACATGTCTCAGAAAGTGTGGGAACCAAAGTTATTGTATTACCTTCTATGCAAGCCTTAGAAATGCCAAAAATGATCCCCCCCCAATTCTCCTCATTCAGTCCTGCTTCAATTGGTGAATGCAATGAGTCAGCCTATATCAATAAGCTATTATCTAATTGCTAATTGAAAAGAATACAGCAACACACCTGAACTATCTTTGGCTCTTTAAATACTCACTTTTCTGAAGATAACATTCTTTTGTAATGGCATAAGCCTCAGTCTGGACTGTATGTGTCTTCCCAGCATTGGTTTTGTATGGGTGTGCCCAGTTTATCTCTTAAAGCTTCTCTGCATTTTGTACCAGACTAAGTAGGTTAAACTGAGATTGAGTTTATCTGCAACATGGTTGTAATGTGCATTGCTTAAGGTCAGAGTGGTCTCAGCCTGATCTACTCCAACTCCTTGGAAATGATGCAATTTACTGCTGTATCCTTGGGATTGGTTTTAGAGACAGCTGAATTTCTTGTACTGCTGTTATATATATATATATTGAAAATGTAAAGACAAGTCAATAGATTTTAGAAATAATTTCTTTTTCATTTCCCTTTCAGGTGTAAACTAAATTAATTAAATCTAAGTAATGTGATAAAGTAATGAGATTTCACATTAAATTTTCATTAAAGAATTCAGCGAGAGACTTAGTTTTAAGAGATCTAATTCAGTAGGTTTCTTCAGTAACTTCTAAACAGAAATAGGATCACATCTCCATGACCAAGGAAATACCTGACTAATCTTTGTGCATTTTTTCTTTTTAACCCAAAATATAGCTTTAAATTGCAAGGATTGTACATTTATATGCATTTCATCATAGTTTCTTGAAGGTCAAATTAGCATGCAGACACTATAAAGCTGAGATACTCTCTTTATCTTAAACATTTTGGGATCAAAACAGTTATTAACAGTGGCTAGGTCTATCAGGTAAGAATAAAAAGTGGAAAATTAGGGGGAAAAAATGAAGTTGAGACAGTTTGGTTTGGTGTACCTCTTTCTCTTGCTATTAAAAATGCATTTTTAAATACTTTCACAACTTTGACATCTCCTTATGTGATGTTAATTTAAATAAATACTTCTTGAGTATATCTAGCAATTTCCAGAGGCCAAAATGAGCATGGATGAGGACTGATTCGTAGTCCCATGGAACTTCTTTAAGCCTATACAAAGCTGAAGCAAGGGCACACCTCCATAGTGGTTATCTGGGAGAACTCATTAAGAGTGAGTGAAAAGGAAGATATTTTAAATTAATAGTCTAATAATGTGGGAGACACTACAGAAGATCAGAAGTTCCCACTTTCCGATTCCAATGAATAAAGAACTGTAACTGAGAAAGCTTGTAATATAATATATTGAAGCTCCCCTACTGAGGATGACCACAACTGATACATAACATGCAGTTTAGAAAAGAGCTGATTATAAAATATTAGAATAGCCTAGTGTAAATAGCTGCCACAATATGTTTTGCAGGTGTAAATGGACAGAATAATGAGGGTTCCTTCATGCTGATTTAGTGATTTTATTATAAATTGATCAAATTGTGTTTGACTGTGTTATGATTTTAATATAAGTATAGAACCAAGAGATATTGTAGTAGAAATCATTTTACATTTATTGTATTTTGAACTTTGCAACCAGCTGCTACTCTAAGTGTTCCCTGTACAACCCTGTACCAAGGCCGAAGGGATTGGCCATAATTATCTAGTAGAAACAGTTAAAACACAGGTAACCAAAACACAAGATGATTGTAAGTTGATTTATAATACATACATAGGACTAGAAGAATGCAAGTAGTTGTCAAGGTCCAGGATTAATGGGAACTGAGGGAAGTAACCGTAACAGCTTGCAGGTACCTGCCAAGAAAACTGTGTCCTTAAGCAAAAGGTAATTCCGGCAGGGGGAGATCGCGACCACCTACTGACATTGACTGACATGACTACGACCATGGACCACCTACTCACATTACACCCCAGACCCATTTCTAGACATTTCTAAACTCTACTGCGCAGAATCGGAAGTAGGAGGAGAATATGTTAATGATTTCTTGGAAGTTGTATGCTTATGTATGAAAACTTAATGAATATGTATAAGTAAGTTCTATATAAAGTGTATGATTCTGGTGCCTGGCACATGTTGTTGGTGAGGATACTCCCCTACACGTCTGGCCGTCAATAAAGGAGTGTCTGCTTATCTGCATCAAATTGATGTCGATAAGTTATTTTATCCCGGATTTCGGTGACACTGTCTAGCCTTAGCTTATGTGCATCTTTTCATTACCACTACTCATACCAATGGTACCTGTTATGCTCTATATTGTTTTTATCCTCTGTAATCCTTTTATTCTCTCTGTGATTTTGCAAATGTACTCCATAATGCTTTAAGGATTAATCCCATAAAAAGGACATAGTTAAATAATGAAATTCTGGCTTGCATATACTGAAGTAGCATGTAACTACAAGTAACAATCTTCAACCATTAAAGTACATCTAAAAGCATATTTCACTTGAAATAACAAAGTACCAGCTAATATTTTCAAAAGAAGGACTTACAGCTGCTAATTCATGACACGTCAGTTAAATATGAATACAGTATTGTATATTATGCTTTGGCTGGAATATAAACAGTACGCCTTAAGTGAACTTATTGCTGTCATATGACAGTAGAAACACCAGTTTATTAAACAGAAAAGGCCTAATTTTACCAGTACTCCAGGGTAACAACCCACAATTGATTGAAGAGGCAGTGATATGTGCTGAATCAAAATCTAAATATCCTACAGCACAAATTACTTCAATTCCTATTCAGTGGTTTGTCTGACTATAGATAAGCAGGTCATAAGCTCATTCAAGTGGAGTCTTGTTTCTTCAGTTCTGATATCTACCTCCATTTGAGAAAGCTGTCCCACATCTCCTGCCATAGCAAAGTCATCCTGCTGGCTGAACAATAAAATACTAAGCAATCCTGCCTGCTGCCAGAATTCAGCAAGGCACAGGTAGACATTACAGTCATTAGATGTTTGAGCAGCAGAATACACTGCTTCTAGTAATTTATACTGAAGTGTTTCACCTGGGGAATTACTTTATCCACTTGATCTCTTCAGTTTGAGCTTGAAATGGAACCCTGGTGATGACTTTTTATAGTTAATGGTCCACCAGATATCACTAGGACTTCCCTTAACTTGCAGCCAAAAAAAAAAAAAAAAAAAAAAAATCAAAATATGAATTCTGTGAGGGTTTTTTTAGATAAAAAGCAGCATCTGATGGAGTGTTATAGAAGTACTGAGCAAAATACTGTCTGTCCTGTGAGTAAAACCCTAAGACTAGAACTGACTGAATCGTAACAAATGTTTCACTAACTGCCAAAATACCTATAGAAAGCATGACCTTGTTGGGTAACTGAGCAAATGTAATTTTCAATAAAGTCAGCAATATAATGTGCATTACTTGAAAAAGGTTGAACAAAATACTGTTATGTTATAATAATTATCCTCAATACGGCTTAGTGAGCCAACATCAGTGTGCTACTTCAGTAGAATACACTGTCATCATTGGTATCGCTGTCTTTCTTTGTCTCTCATTCTCTGCCTGGAAGAAAGAACACTTTCAGTTGCCCTATGTGATCTTCTTGTTTTTAGCAATCTATAAGGGAAAATAAAGAATTGAAAAGCAGTGTCCTTTCCATAGTAGCAACATGGCAGTGCCCCTTCCATAGGTAGCAACAATCCTGTAGTCTCTAAAATCTATTGTTAAGTGGAAATAGGAATTTGATGGTCTTTCTCTTAGAGTTTAAGAAAAGGTGTTGGACTACCAAGAATAACTCTTGATACTAGTGTTTGTCCTCCTGAAATGGATTTTCTGAAATAATTCCTGTTACTGTAAGCTGAACTTTCTCACTTTGTAATTACTACTCTTAGCAAGGTCAGGTTGTAGGTTGGTTTGTTATTTGGAAAGGTGTAGAATTAAGATTTCTTAAAGCCTGTCAGAAAATGAAAAGTGTAGAAACATTTGACCAGAACAATGTTAAAGTCTGTTCTTAAGGGTTAGCCCTTGTGGTATCCCAGATTGAGATTCTGTCAAAGCTCAAGCCTTCTAGCAATTTACATATATATATATATATATATATACATACCTGTGGTGGTGTAATTCTTACCCCTCCCTGCCCTCCTTGTTGGGCTGCTTGATGTCAGGTGTGATTCCATCCACATTTCCCCAAGCCATACACCAATCTGTGTAGATAAGAACCGATAACCTTGACGAGCCTGGCTCCTGCCCCCTCC